>NC_086174.1:147857801-148167715 GCF_023053635.1 Elgaria multicarinata webbii
GTTGTGTATTTTAAATGTGGTTTTTTTAACGTTTCTTTTCCTAGGTTTTACAATGTATATTTTAAACTTTGCCTAGTATTGGGCAAAAGGCGGGATACAAATAATAATAATAATAATAATAATAATAATAATAATAATAATAATAGAGAGAGAGGCTTACATTAATCCTGGAATGCAATATTCTAGAATGCGGTCTGCTTAGTATGGCAGGAAGCTTAAAACACATACAGAGAAGATCACAGGAACCAAAAGGAACCACGTGCTACAGCTGAAGTCACAACAGAGTCAACGAAATATGGATAAAGAAGACATGTATGTATTATGTCGTTTAGCCATTTCCCAGCAGATTGTGCAGAAATTTGGCTGTGTAATACTCCTGCCTAAGTGGATTCTCTGTGACAAGTTGCATATTGATGGGACAAATCATTTTCATTTAATAATGAATTGAATTTCCAGGCAGTCTAGTTATACATCTTTGGGAAAGGCTCTCATCTTAACTATAGAGCCCTTCATGCAGCTTTAGCAACTCAGATGACTTACCTGGGGTCATTAGTAATTTTCAGATTTGCTGCCACTAGAGCTTAATTCTTCTGGGATAGACTCCTACATTACTAACTTAAAAGCATTGGCCCAATTCAGCAAGTTACTGGCCTGGTTCAGACAACACGCTAAACCATGCCAGGCCGATCTCATATTTGGGGAGTCAGCCTGTGGTCCTTCAGATGTTCTTGGACTGCAACTCTTATCGTATCATTGGCAATGCTGGCTGGGGATGATGGAAGTTGGAGTACAGCAACATCTGGAGGGCCACAGGCTGCCTACACCTGCCTTGATGAGGATGACTATGGTACCCATTAAAACATCACCACTTATATGAGTTATGAAGAATTAAAAAAACAGTTTTCACACAGCAATGCACACATGAAGTGCACAAATGCAAAATTAAAATTTAACTTTGCTGTTTTAAATTTGTATTTTAAATTTGTATTTCTCCACTGCTGCTGTTTTTATCCTGGTTGTGCTTTTATATTGTATTTTATATCATGTTTTTAAACTGTTTGTTTTATACTTTGAATGGCTTTAACTTTTGTAAACCACCCAGAGAGCTTCGGCTATTGCGCAGTATAAAAATTATTATTTTATTACTATTTATTGCATTTTTATACCGCCCAATAGCTGAAGCTCCTTGCAATAAATAAATAAATAAAATATGTGTAGGAATTTTTCAATTAGGTTCACAGGACTGTTTTGCCAGAACGTGAATACAAGTTTTCATACTGATATGATCGACTCCCATAGGGACAAATGTATGTATTCACATTACTTGTAGTGTCAAAGGTTTCCCCGAATGATTGCAGAACTCCCCAAAGACTGGGCATCCATAAAGCCAACAAAATTTCTAATTCTGCTTTGGGAACATGCACGGTCTGGTGGAAAGATTGCTATGACACCAGTGGGCGATGTAGAAGGTGTCTGATTACAGAGGGGGGAAATGACTTGCAGCATATTCAGGATGCCTATCTATTCTAAACCAATTTGGGGCTGGCATTTATGCCCCTAATTAAACTGGCAAGCCATTCTTTCAACTGGCCTCATGCCACCATAACAGATGGCTAGGTTGAGAGCTAGCCCAGGACCATGCTTTGGTTGAGGAAGGAATTTCCAACCATGACAGCTGGAATTTAGCAAGGCCAAGACTTAAGAAAATGTTGTACTCTGCCCCAGTCTCGATTGATGTGGAATGTGTAAAGTATAGAAATTTGGGTGGATATTTGCCGTCTGCTGAATGTAGCACAAGTCTAAATAGACATATATTTAAATATGTATTCTCCTGGATCTAGCTAATGTTCCCACTTATAGGGATATTTTCCTGGTATTCTAACAATGTCATTTGGTCACTAGGGAAAAAGTGTGTTTTCCTCCAGCTCTCATGTCTCAGGCACCTATTAGGGAGTAATTCTGACCTCACAAGGGACAAGCAGTACCACTTCCTATCCCCCATGATGGTGCCATGTTGAGATCTTTTAACTAGGGCTGTGCAGGGACCCCCTGATCTGCCTCAGAGACCAATTTGGACCTTCTGAATCAGCCTTGATCTGCCTTGGACTGCTTTGGGCCTGGCCCAACCCACTTCGGATATGGATCTGAAGTGAGATCCAGACATCCAAAGCAGATCAGATGGTGTAGGTTCCCAGACACAAAGCTTCCTGCTTGTCCCCCAGACCTGGTGAACTGCTGCCCCCGCCCACCAATGGGATTTACCTGATTTGTCTGGCAGCCTGCCATCCTCAATGAAAGCCATCATTTTTTAAGGAAGGTGGTGGCTTTGTCGTTTCCTAGATCTAATGTTCAAACTATGGCAGTAATAAAGTACCATGTCTGTAGCAGCTGACCATTGCCCCAGGCTGAGCCGAAATGGCCCAAGGCACTTTGTCCCAGTCAGATGCACTCTAGACCACTTCAGCCCAATCCAGATTTAATCTGAGGTGGGCCAAATTGGGCTGTTTAAGTTTGGGATTCAGATTCGGACCCGAGGCAGTGCACAGCCCTACTTTTAACTTGCCTTTTAATTTTTGTGATTCATTATTATTATTATTATTTATTTATTTATATAGCACCATCAATGTACATGGTGCTGTACAGAGTAAAACAGTAAATAGCAAGACTCTGCCGCATAGGCTTACAATCTAATAAAATCAGTTGCTGCTCCATCGGTGGGATGCTACTCAAGGAGCCTGCACCAAATTCTAAAAGTTGCTTCTGACATCTTCATAGACAGCATATCATTTAGGGCAGGGAGGGTGATGACCTCTGGCCTGTCTTTTGCCTACCAGAGATACCCCAGCCAGGACCTTTCCAAGTCCCAGACTGCCCCTGACCCAAAACAATGTGCATGTCTGCAGCCAACTTTAGGTTTTTGTTAGCTGCACATGCCTCTCTCTTTCCTCCATTCCTCTCCTTCTGCTTACCTCTATTCTCTTTGTTCCTCTGTCCCCAGAGGTGGGGAAAATAAATGCAGGCAGGGTGTCCAGAGGACCTCTCCCCATTTTGCTGTGATTGACTGGAGGGGACACTCATGATGCTGATTTTTTGGTCATCAATTCAGGTGGCTCAGAAGGACACTCCTGGGCAAGTGCTTGCTTTATTTATTTATTTTCAAATTCCCCCAGTACCTGCACAGTGCAGCCAGGCAGCACCTCTAGCCAAGAGGACTGGAGGGAAGTAGCAGCCAGCAAAACAGGTAAGTTCCTTTGTGACTTAGGGAACAATCCTATGCCTGTTGAGACTGGAAAAAGTCCTATAATACCCAGGATTGCCCAGCCAGGCATGCTGGATGTGAAATGCTGATTATTGCAGGAGCCCCTTCTGTCTAAACATGCATAGGATTGTGCCCTTAATGTGTGTGTGTGTGTATGAGAGAGAGAGAGAGGCCTTAGCTAGACCTACTGGTAAGTTTGTGATGGAGGGGAGATCCCGTGATGTAAGTATCGCAGGATGTCACCCTATTTTTTTATTAGTCACACCCGCCATTTTTTTTTTAAAGGAATGGAGTGCACGAACGCTCAAGCGCAAAGGTAAGTTCTTTTTAAAATTTAACTTCATTTCCCTGCTCCCCCCACCCTAGCCTCGATGGGTGCAACGCTCCTGAGGAGCGCTGCGCCCCATGTGTGGCTCCCGGCTCTGTGCGAGTAATCGTGCAGAGCCGGAAAAGCCACGGAAATGGGCCACATGCTCACGGTCTCAGGCTCAGCCTGAGACCATGGGAAAAAGTGGGCCCAAAGTGTAAGGCTTTATCCCGGGACCAGGGAGGGATGATCCCTCCCTGAGCCCGGGATCCCCTGTGCGTCATCTGGACGCACAGTGGCGATCCCGGGTATCAGCCCGGGATAACCGCTGGTCTAGCAAAGTCCAGAGAGAGAGAGAGAGAGAGAGAGAGAGTTTAAGGAGGACAGAGTTCCACCATTCCCTTCCCTTTTTTTTGTGATGTAATCTCCTGGAAGTCTGGGAAAGATCATGGGTGTGGGTGGGAAGGGGACAAGCCTCCCCCAATTCCGTTTTATTCTGTTTTCTCCTCTCACTCCCTTTGTTGTGTAAGTTCTTCAGCTTTCCCCATATTTTAAAGAACTTGGTATCACAGCAATGTGGGAGTAATTGTGTGTGTGTGCTAATTTTATTCCATTTTTTATTACTATTGTCCCCATTTTTAAACTGGTTGTTGTTGTAGCAATCAGGGGTGTGAGTACTACTCAGTAATTTATTTTTAAATTTATATATTTTTTTTAAAAAAAATTTCAAAACAACAACAGTTTTCTATGCAATGGATTGCTGTTGGATGAGAAAAAAAATTGGCTTCAAAACAGTTTCCCTCCCACCCCCTATATCGTGTGCATCAAATCCCACCTCGCTTTGCACTCATGATCTCCTCCTCCCTCCACATGTTGGGGCCTGGCTCTGCCTAACTCTGACTCTGCCTACAATTACTCGCCCTGCCCTCTCCTGCAGCAGCTCCAAAAGGCACCACTGGCCACTGCTCATTTACCTTCTGCTATGCAGGGAGCGAGGGCAGGGGAGAGATATGTGTTTCTGTGTCCTCCAGGCCTTGTACAGCGTGGCCCTGATCCAGTTGTATTAGTGCACACCAGTCCTGATCAGCTCACAAGATGTCTAATCTTATGGGCCTTAGCGGCACTTCCCTGCCACTTTTCAATATAGGGAATTTAGCAAAGCAGCTGTCTTTTTAAAGCTCCATCCGATGAGTGTTTTATTGCATGCTCATTATTGGGCACTCAAGGAGTTTGCTCATGTCCCTCACATGACATCATCTCTTTCCCATGCGCCTTCCATCCCTTCTGGCCTTCCTTGCGCAACAAAAAAAAAACCTCATTATGTCCGATGTTTTTTAATCTCAGAATTGCTGCTCTCTCCTGCTGTGTGCAGGAGAAGCAGTGCCATTAGAGTAGTGGACTCAATGGGGCTCTTGGTCCTTGGGTACTTCCTCTTTTAAAAAGAGGAAGTAACTGAGGAACGAAAACTCCACGGAGAAGCGAAGGTAGGGAGCGTGTTAACCCCCAGTGTGATGGAGCTTTCAGTCAATACTTGCAAACAGCAAATACCATAGGGTGACCATATGACTGAATCTGCCTGGATTTGTCCGGTTTTTTGATGACAAATCCAGGAGGGAGAGGGGAAATCCGGATTTTTCCAAAGAGCAGCTCTAATAGGAATTAACTAAAATGCTTATAACTCCATCATTTTTTAAGATAAAGATATGAAACTTGGCACAATGGTAGCTCTTAGGAAGGGCTTTAGTCATACCAAATTTGAAAGAGATCCGTTCATCCATTGATTTTTTAGGATTTTTTTTAAAAATTGAGGTTTTAAAATTATTATTTTTAAAATCATAATTTTTAAAGATAAAGAGATGAAACTTTGCACCATGATAGGCATTAGGTAGAGCTTTAGCCACACCAAATTTGAAACAGATCTGTTCATCCATTGATTTTTTAGATTTTTTTTTAAATTGAGGTTTTTAAATTATTATTTTTTAAACTGTCATTTTTAAAGATAAAGAGCTGAAAGTTGGCACCATGATAGCATTTAGGTAGAGCTTTAGCCATACCAAATTTGAAATAGATCTGTTTATTCATTGATTTTTAGGAATTTTTTAAAATTTGAGGATTTAATTTTTAAATATATATATATTATTTTTAAAGATAAAGAGATGAAACTTGGCACCATGATTGCACTTAACAAGGACTTTAGCTATGTCAAGTTTGAAACAGATCTGTCTATCCATTTAGATTTAGGATTTTTTTTTAAAGTTTGAGGTTTTAAAATTATTTTTTAAAAATGACATTTTAAAAAGATAAACGGCTGAAAGTTGGCACCATGATAGCTCTTAAGGAGAGATTTAGCCATGCCAGGTTTGAATCAGATCTGTTCATCCATTGTTTTTTTAGGATTTTTTTAAAAGTTCAAAGTTTTAAAATTATTGTGTTTTAAAACTGCTGGAGGCATATCCTTCGAACTCAGGTTGTCAAACCTCCTCTTTGGGGTTTTGCATATTGAGCAGTTTCAGCCCTTGGCATTAAGGGGATCTCCAGTCTTTAGGTAAACTGCCACAACACCCACCCTAATGTTAGAGTAGAGAAGCTTGTGACAATTATACACAAGCTTTTTTAAAAAATTGAAATTAAAAAAAGCCAGCCATCCAGCCGGCCAGTAGGAAACCCTGTTAACAACAGCAGCAGCTTGCAATGAGTGAAGACACAGTCAGAAAAGATATTTGAGGGAAGGGGAGACTGTATCACACAAAGCATAGCAAAAGCTTCAAAGTACAGCAAAACCTACAAAAGTAGGAGTGAGTGAAGTTAATTTCAGATACATTGAATCTCTCACTTGTTCTTTATTTCAGTGATTTTAACATTAAGATGCTATGTAGAACAGATTTGTCTTAAATGTGTTCTATACAATCAGACATGTGACCAAGGCTATGTTCGTGTGGGCACGCCCCATTGGCGCTGGACACGCCCCCTTGGGGGCCAACCATGTTGTCCTCCTTTTTGGTTTCCAAAATATGGTCACCCTAAAATAGCAGACCTCTAGCCAAAATGCTATCTAAAGTGTTCCTTCTTTAAACTGCTAAAACAAGGAAGGTGTTGACTAATTATCACACACCAATACTAGTCTTCACGCATCACAAACTGTATTAAAAAAAATATGGACTAGAATGCCTGACCCATCACTTCCCTATAGCTTTTTATATCACAAAAAAATTCCTTGCTGTAAGGTGGTGTAATGTAGTAAAAAGAAGCTGTTAACATTTAAGCTCCATTTCATTTATATTATGAAACCTAAGTAGTTTACTTACTATTGCATTCAAAACCATTGTTGTTCTTAATTTGCCAAGTTAGTGGCAGACATGAATTCTATTAAAATTTAGTTTATTTACAGTGCAAACCTATGCATGTCTACTTAGACGTACATCCCATTGTATTCAATGGGACTTACTCCTGGGTAGAATAGCTTGATTGCTGAACTAGCTCAGACATTTGGGCAAGTTATTTCAAAAGGCAGTCTTTTCTCCTTAAGGTTGGTGGGTTTCCGAGTCTTTTCTGACTGAGCCCAGTGGATAGGTGTAACATACCAATTACTAGCCATTCTGGTGAGAGCTAAATGAAATTGCTACTCCGAGGCACACAGATCAGATTGCACAAATTGCCTCAGGTCTGGTGAATCTTAAGCAGATGGGCAGCTGTGCATTATCCTTTGCCTACACTTAGCCTTTAAAGAAAATCCTTGGGGTGCAAACTGAACAGACGGCAGAGAGTGACATTTTCATGTCAAGAAGAACACCCTCTTTGGTGACAAACATTGGCAAATATTAAAGAGACATTGCTGGATTCCAAATTGAATTCATTAACAAGCATGTGCTCAAAACAGTTCATTGGGAGGTGAAGAGGATGACGATAAATTCAAGGCTTGGTGAAATAATGGTGGCCATAATCGACCCTTGATTACAACAGTAATGTTAGAAGTAAAGGAACTGCAACATGATATGAAGCCAGTATTATTATTTATTTATTTATTTATTTATATAGCACCATCCGTGTACATGGTGCTGTACAGAGTAAAACAATAAAATAGCAAAACCTTGCCGCATAGGCTTACATTCTAATAGAATCATAATTAAAAAATAAGAAGGGGAAAAGAATGCACCAAACAGGCACAGGGCAGAGTAAAACTAACAGTATAAAAGTAAGATCAAAATCAAGTTTTAAAAGCTTTAGAAAAAAGATTTTTTTTTAGCTGAGCTTTAAAAATTGTGATTGAACTTGTAGTTTGCAAATGTTCTGGAAGAGTGTTCCAGGCGTAAGGGGCAGCGGAAGAAAATGGACGAAGCCGAGCAAGGGAAGTAGAGGCCCTTGGGCAGGTGAGAAACATGGCATCAGAGGAGCGAAGAGCACGAGTGGGGCAATAGAGTGAGATGAGAGAGGAAAGATAGGAAGGAGCTCGACTGTGAAAAGCTTTGTAGGTCAACAGGAGAAGTTTATATTATTTATTTATTTATTTATTTATTTATTTATTACACTTATATACTGCTTCCATAGCCAGGGCTCTCTGGGCGGTTTACAGAAATTGGATTCTGAGGTGAATTGGAAGCCAATGAAGAGATTTCAGAAGTGGAGTAACATGGTCAGAGTGGCAAGCCAAGAAGATGATCTTAGAAGCAGAGTGGTGAACAGAAACCAACGAACTGATGTAAGAAGAAGAAAGGCCAGTGAGAAGAAGGTTACAGCAGTACAGTAGTACACAAAGGGATGTCTGCGTGAGAAGTAAATATTCTGCATGAGAAGTAAAAATAGCATAGGATGATGATGGCGGATTTCATATTTAAAACAACTTGGGACCAGGATACCTGAGAGAGCACCTTCTCCCTTATCAACCTGCCCGGTCACTGAGGTCATCCGAGGGCCTGCTCCTGGTGGTTCCACATAGATCCATCCTCCGATTGGAATCCACCAGGGGAAGAACCTCCAGCGTGGTGGCGCCCCTCCTGTGGAATTCCCTGCCTCTGGAGGTCAGGCAGGCGCCAACCTTGTACTCCTTTCAGTGCCTCCTGAAAATATCTTTATTCCAAGAAGCCTTTCTTTAACATGCAGCCTTGGATTTCTGTTTTTGCTTCTTTTAAATTTTGTTTTAACTGTTTTATTCTGTTTTTATTTTCATTTTACCTTGTACTCTGAAATTTTTTCAATGGGGAGCAGTATATAAATATTCTAAATAAATAAATAAATTTATACCTTGCTTTTATTTTCCATTGAAAACCCACTATATGGATTCATCATATAGTCAGCTATATGCTGCTTCTGCTCTGACTGTATTTTTTCAATGGCCAACCAATTTAAATGGTATCTCTTCTAAAAAGTTTGAGATCCCTTTTTTGATGCCATCTCCACCCCACCCCATCCCATCCCAATGTTATTTTGTAAAACCAGAAACCTCAGAAATTCTGTCCCATCTCCATTCTAGTCCAGATAGTCCTAAAAGCCTGAGTCAGATCAGGAAGTGCTAAAAGCCAGGAGTAACTATGTTGAAATGTGTTTGGCAATAAAGGACTGATCTTTACAGTACCTATCAAAATAGTATGTTTTCACACATCTACCTGTTAAAAATCTATGTATTGTGTGCCCATTTCAAAGAAAGCAAGGGTTACAGGATATTAGACAACTGTACCAACTAAGGTCCAGTCTCTAATACACTCTTTTTGGAGAAGGTGCTGAAGCATGTGATGGCTGGGCAACTCCAGATATGGATATTTAATAGCACTTTAATCTACTGGATACTTTGAGTATATTTATTGTTGTTTTAAGGCACAATTCTATGTATGTTTAGACAGAAAAATGTCCTAAAACTCCCAAAATTCTCCAGCCAAGATGCTGGAAGTTGTAGGAGTTAAATATGCATAGGTCTGTAGCCTTGGTTATTGTTTAATTTTTGTAAACTGCCTTGAAATCTCTGATCAACGGTTTAAATATATATTTATTTCAAAGACAATCTATCCAAACTCCTCCTCCTCCTCCTCCTTCTCCTCCTCCTCTTCTTCTTCTTCTCCTTCTCCTTCTCCTTCTCCTCCAACTCCTCCTCCTCCTCCTCAACTGTGAAAAGTTTTCCCTGCTATTCTAAAGAAGGAAAAGCAAAAAGATGGGGATGGAGACTTGTCTGTTAAAGATCTCTGAAAAGAAACAGTGAAGAATTGTGCCTGATATTAGTGGGAAGAGCATATGGAGAAGCTACCCCAAAAAAGACGGAGATGAGAGACAGAGCAAGAAAGCTGAGGTCTAACATGATGACAAAAGTGGAAAGAGCAAAGAGCACAAGATGGAATGTAACAAGAGATCAAAGATGACAAGTACAGAGGGGCCAAGACTTCCAAGGCTTTAAAAGCAAGAAGCAACAGTATGAATTGGTATGAAAGATAATACGGAGCCAGTGGAGTGGACTATAAAGAGGCAAGATATGATCAAAGCACTATGCTAGATGGATAATGTGTGCCGCCGAATTCTGAACAGTAACAAAAGTTTTAATGTGGGAGAGAGGAAGACCAGAAACCACAACATTACAATAATTCAAAAGTGAAAACTAGTACATTCTAACAGAAAGAAAGTGATAGATTTCTGCAATTTTTTTTAAAGGCAGGAACAGATTAAGTTTGATAAGAAAGAGAAAAATTACCCTGAGGCAATGAACCTGGCCAGAGGAACTGAGAATTAAACTATCAATATCAGGAGGAAGATAAGTGCAGAGAGCCAGACCTTGAGTTTGTCTGTATTCAGCTTAAGACATAGCTAGAACATGCAAACAGAAATGGCCAAGTCAGAAATTGGCTGTACTAAAGGTAGAGGGAGCAGAAATGGGGTGGGTGAGTACTGTCAGTAGATAAATGATAACAGAGACTTGGGGCCTTGCTAGACCTGCCGGATAAGCCGGCAGGTAGGAGGGGCGACGGCGTGCTAAAGCTAGCGCGCGCCGTCACCAGTTTCTAGACCTACAACGCGAAGGGGCAATGGGAAGCCCCGTAGCGTCGTCCATTTTTATTTTATTTTTTTAGTTAAAGGGGCCATGTGCGCCAGAGAGCCGCCGGACAAGGTAAGTGGGTTTTTTTAAAGGCCCCCTGCCCCCCCTGCCCCTGATTCCCCCCACAATTCCTGACGCGCCCCTGCCCGCTCGGCCGTCCTCCCCCCATCCCCCATCCCCAATACCCTGTCCCCGGCTCTCCGTCCCTCGCCCCCATCCTCTGTCCCTGGCTCTCCGTCCCTCGCCCCCATCCCCTGTCCCTGGCTCTCCGTTCCTCGCCCCCGTCCGCCATCCCCTGTCCCCGGCTCTCCATCCCTTGCCCCCATCCGCCATCCCCGATGCCATGCCTTCTCCCCCCCCTCTCCTGCCGGGTCCGGCCTTCCCCCCGCCCCTCTCTCCCCCCCCTGGATCCCCCCCGGCCCGATGGGCACAGCGCTCGTATGAGCACTGTGCCCAGTCTGTGGCTTTTCCCGGCTACTCGTGAGTAAGCGAGCAGCCGCAAAAAGCCATGGATCCTGCTAGACATTCCGCAGCCCCAGCCTCAGGCCGGGGCTGTGGAAAAGCCGGGCCATAAGCGAATTCGCTTATGCCGGCTTAAGGCAGGTTTCAGCGCAGCCTGACCCCGGATTCCCCTGTGTGTCATCTGGATGCACAGGAGGGAAACCGGGCCTCACACTGCGCTAACGCCTGGTCTAGCAAGGCCCTAGAAGAGCAGACAGGGATGCCAGGAAACAAACAATAAAAAGGTGAGCAGAAATAGAATCCCGAGGAATTCTTTTTCAACATACCAGTGTTAAAAAAGACATGCAAAGTAGCAGGTGAGATAAAACACAAGTAGCTATTTTTTAGGAAAAATAGACAGTACTAAACACCATAAATAGTAGGAAAACATACTATTGTCCTAGAAATAAATATTTATTATTATTATTAGGGGTGTGCACGGACCCCCCGCTCCACTTCTCTTCCAGATCCGCGATTTGCAGATCGGGCCACTTCGCTCCGCCCCCGCTCTGCCTATGTCCGCTCCGCTCCACTGCGTAGCTCCGGATCAGGATCGGAGCTCCGTTTTTCCCCCCCATAGGCTTGCATTAAGCTAAAAAAGTATACAACTTTTTTTCTGTTAAAGTTAGAAATCTCAAGTTTGGCACCATGACACCTCATGGATGTATACACATGCACGCCAAGACTCAAGGCAATCCCATCATCCCATGATTTTTGAGGAATTTATGAAAATCCGGCACCCCATTCATACCCCCTTCGATAGCTCCGTCAATTTGCACGTTAGAAACCTCAAACTCACCACCATGATAGCTTATCCAGGGATACACATGCATGCCAAGACTCAATGCAGTCCCATCATCCCCTGATTTTTGGGGAATTTATGAAAATCGGGCACCCCATTCACACCCCTTTCGATAGCTCCGTCAATTTGCATGTTAAAAACCTCAAACTCACCACAATGATAGCTTATCCAGGGATACACATGCACACCAAGACTCAAGGCAGTCCCATCATCCCCTGATTTTTGGGGAATTTATGAAAATCAGGCACCCCATTCACACCCCTTTCGATAGCTCCGTCAATTTGCACATTAAAAACCTCAAACTCACCACCATGATAGCTTATCCAGGGATACACATGCACGCCAAGACTCAAGGCAGTCCCATCATCCCATGATTTTGGGGGAATTTATGAAAATCGGGCACCCCATTTGCAGACGTGGACTGTTCTCTGACATTTGGACAGATAAAAAAAAGAGAAGTGGACACACTCACAGATGCGATCTAGACCCACAATCATGCCAAGGTACAAGGCAATCCCATCATCTCCTGATTTTTGGCAGAGCTTAAACCTGCAGACAGCTCAATGGGGCCATTTCAAAGGAAATCCCAAGATGCCATGAATTGGGAAGTAGAGATCAACCTAAATATGAAACTTCTTCCACACTTGAAAAATGGATTTGGAACTTCCAAAAGTCTAATTGAACGCAGGAAGGACTTCTCCCCTGAGTCAAAGCCAGACACAAACCATCCCTGAGAGGCGGGCAGGGGAAGAGGGAGGGAAGGCAGGCAGGCAGCAGACATTTCTGGGGGCATAAGGAAGTGAGCCAAGGATAAGCCAGTAATGCATATAAAATGGAATAAATAATTAAATAAACAAACAAAGGAGGGGTGGTATTAAAAGCAGCAGTGTTGCTGAATAAACAACAAGAAGAACTTTTTTAAAAAGGCTATATCTGTCTTTTACCAGTAAGAGGGGTGGGGGTGGACGTGCCCAAAGGGGGAAGCATCTGCCAATTTGACTGGTCTTGTCTAGGTACAAGTCTTTAAGAAGCAAACGCTCACTTCAACTCATGATAGGCATTGCTTCACTGGGTTACTCTTTGGAGGGCTCTGATGGTCCTCCAAGTACAGGAGAGTGAGGGCACATCCACGTGCCCTAGGGGAGCTCATCCCCTTGCACCACATGTATTCAGTTGTTCCCCAAAGTTAGGGTGGGTAGCACTGCTGTGTGTTTCCTATCTGTTAGTTCTTGAGGTTTATATAGTATTTATAAACCCTTTTGTTCACTATACCAGTGAACTAGCAGAATAGCAGCGGGTCTTAACTATGAAAGTCAGCAAAGACCAAATTAACTTCAAGACAGAGTCTGTTTTGTTTGGTACAAAAATAAAGTATTTTACTGATAGAAAATAACACAGTTTATGGCAATACAAATTTACACCAACATACTCACACACTTGGTCATACAGATTACAGCAGGGCTCACAGCAGTAGAGAGAGAATATTTTAATCTGGTTACAAAGCTCCAAAACTCTCTTTATATACACTTCCCTGAACAAATGATGAAACCACTAATTGGCAATGATAAGACAATTAGACTTTTGTATCATCCCAATAATTCAATAAAGTCCAGCTGCAAACTTGACCTTTAAGCTGATTGACTGATGCTGAGTCTTCAGTTTCTTCCAGGTTTTACAGGCTTGTACAAAGATATGGAAATCACAAAAAACCAGTCCTAATTCAGGACTCCCAACACCCCTTCTTTTTTGGGTTTTCCACTATTTCACCACGTTACAACATTTGTACAGTTAATCACATTTTTAGCCCTCCCTGAAACCTAACGTTTCACAAATCTCCCAATGTTTGATGGCTCCTAACGGTTTTGTAAAGACGTCTGCCAAATTATTCTGGGACTCACAGTAGACTATGTGTTTTAAACTTTAACAGTCACTGGCTTCACCACTGGGACCTTAAAGTCCTTTATTGCTGGATCAGTCAAGTAACTTTACCACTCACCAGCACCATACTTAGCCTTTTTGTAATTCGCCACACAACTCTTGCTTCTTGGAACTTCCATGATTTTGGCTTACTTCCAAATATCAACATTCCAACGTTGCTTTTCTATCATTTGCACAGCCAATGCCAATTTGAATCACAATAGCACAAAAATTCTCATCTGACCTCTGCAGAAAAATTTCTCCAGTGCTCCAAGGTTCGAGATACCTTAAGATTCCCTTAGACACTCCAGGCTGAATTTGTTTTACTACATAGAATAAGCACAAAGAGTAAAGCATATGATTTCACAGTAGAGAAAATGACGTTAAAGTCCCTCCCTATCCTGACTAAATTCCTTGGCGACTAGTTTCTAAGAAACTCTGTTTACAAGCGGCTTGCTGTTAAAAACTTCTCCTCAGTGGCAAGTTAAATACTTCTGTCCCGGAGGCAAAAAACTTCTTCTCCAAAAACCTTGTTGACTCGAAGACTATGTAATTCGCTTTCCATGGCACACTTCCATTGTTTTCGTTCAAAAGAACTTAATTGCTTTACTTCCGCATAAGAATTAGGTTTACAGCTCACGTTACAAGCGTGTATTCCAAGCCTATTGTCTTTGAGACCTGCGGGGGATATGCACCTCCTCCTCCTCCTCTTGCTCTCTGTCTTCTGGCTCGGTCTGAGTTGCTACAGGCGTTTGCCTGCTAGAAGAATCTAAATCTAGTAAAACTGACTGATTATCTCTTGAAGAAATATCTCCTTCTCCACCTTGGCTCCTGTCCAGGATAAACAAACCGTTTTTTAAACTGGCAGTCCCCTTCAGTTCTCCATGCCTGGAAATAAAACATTTCCCCTCCTCAAAGGAGACAGAGAACTTTTTCTCCATTAGATTTGACACACCTAAAAGAGAATGACTTAAGTTGGGAACAAAAATAGCATTAGCAAAGCTTTCGTTAAGGACAGGAATATGGCAAATTCCTTCTCCCTTCACTTCCTGCTTTGAGCCGTCAGCAAGGAAAATAAATCTGTTAGACGTGACTCTGAAGTCCAGGAAGCTTTCCATTCTAGTAGAAATAACGGAATTACAAGCTGAGTCTATCAGCCAGATAGCTGAGCTTCCGTTTCCTTCCTCCTTCGACATCTTGCTCACTCCGGCTGTAACGAGCTGTGCTGACTTCTTTGAACAAGAAGCATTTTTCCAGCGATGCTCAGAAACTTTCTCAGGTTGTAATCTCACTCTACAGTCAATCTTCTTATGTCCAATTTTGCTACATCGCCAGCAAACAATTGTTTTTTGTGGCTTGTGCTTTTTAGAAACTGAATAAGCAGATTCAGTCTCCTCCTTTTTCACAGTCCCGGTCTTAACCCCTTCAGAACCAGACCATTGTTGAAATGAGTCTGCCTTGCCGTTTGAGCTCACGGCTTCTCTCTTGGAATGTCTTTTCTGTTGTTCTTCTAATAATTTTCCACACACATAATTCAGGGTTAAATTACGGACAGTCACTCCCTCTAGGGTAGTCACCAACACGTCCCAAGACGTTGGTAAGCTAGACAAAATAATATAAGACTTCATTTCCTCTGAAAGAGTCAAGCCAGCCGATGCTAAACTTTGGAATATTTCTCTCAGCTCCTGCAAATGTTTGCCAATATCTCCAGATTCTTTTAGCATCGTCCTATACATTCTGCGTGTTAAATTTATTCGATAACCTGCTGTATCTCTTACATATACTTCACGCAATTTTGTCCAGATCACATGAACAGCATCCTCTCTATTAACATAGAATAGCTGATCATTCCTCATACAGAGGATTATATAGGTTTTTGCTTTCTCTGCCTTTTGATTCCACTCTCTCAAATCAGCTGCACTTAAATCTTCATCGGGTGGGTCTGTAACAACTTCCCACAGCCCTTGGTTTCTTAAACTCATTTCAATCTTAAATGACCAAGTAATATAATTTGTGTCTGTGAGTTGTTCCATTTGTGTATTCATTCCTATTTGAAGTGCCATAACTGCTAATTGGTTGTTTTTTCAACCCTTTTGTTATTTGAATTTCCTTTTTGGGAACTGACCGGCTTAACAACCTCAGAATCCCTTTTCAAATTCAAAAATAGCCTTCTATCAGACAGCGTGTGACTTTGCAAGACAAAAGCTTTACAAAAAAGCCTCTTCCTTTGTCTAAATCCCAACGTTCTTTAGAAAAAGCAACGCTCCAGGGCAATTAGTCAACGCACGGCTTCTCTGTCTTATCAGGTCCTACTGTTTCTCTGTTAAGAACTAGAATTATGTCCAGACTGTTACTGGGCCCATAACCTCTTGAGGTTTATATAGTATTTATAAACCCTTTTGTTCACTATACCAGTGAACTAGCAGAATAGCAGCGGGTCTTAACTATGAAAGTCAGCAAAGACCAAATTAACTTCAAGACAGAGTCTGTTTTGTTTGGTACAAAAATAAAGTATTTTACTGATAGAAAATAACACAGTTTATGGCAATACAAATTTACACCAACATACTCACACACTTGGTCATACAGATTACAGCAGGGCTCACAGCAGTAGAGAGAGAATATTTTAATCTGGTTACAAAGCTCCAAAACTCTCTTTATATACACTTCCCTGAACAAATGATGAAACCACTAATTGGCAATGATAAGACAATTAGACTTTTGTATCATCCCAATAATTCAATAAAGTCCAGCTGCAAACTTGACCTTTAAGCTGATTGACTGATGCTGAGTCTTCAGTTTCTTCCAGGTTTTACAGGCTTGTACAAAGATATGGAAATCACAAAAAACCAGTCCTAATTCAGGACTCCCAACATTAGTATGATTTCAGGTTGTGTTTGTGCATTTGGTGGAGCTACTGTTTTAAAAAAACACTGGGAAAAGTCCGTTCAGACTAAGAAAGAGAAGTTCCCAGAATCCCAAGTTACCCGTTTTGCCTATCCCCTCCTCCAACTTTGGGATCTTGTGATCATGACCGGGAGTTGACTCTGCCCCTCAGCAATTGAAAAGGTAATCTTTTTCCCGCCTTTACCCTACTTTTAAAAAAATTCTAGCAAGCAAACCGCACCATGCAGAGAGCTGAGAGTAGGCTCAAAATGACCCCCAGCCATGACTCTCTAAGCACAAGAAGTTTCAGAAAGATAGCTTCAAAAACAACACAGTTATCCCCTTTTCTTTTCCGCAATGCAATCCTATGGGCGAAATGTTTCAAAATGGCGATCAGATCGGTCCGCGGGAAGAGGATTGCTCCGAAAATGGATGCTTCTCTTTGCCTTGCTTCTAGGGATCCGCGGTCCACTTCTACTCCGCCTCTGGGCAAGGCGGAGCAGGCCAATTCGCTTCTGATTCTCCGGTTCTAATCGGAGCGGAGCACATGCCTAATTATTATTATTATTATTATTGTTGTTGTTGTTGCCGCCTTTCTTTTTTAAAAACAGTTAAGGAAACTTACAACATATTTAAAAGATACAAAATTTAAAATAGCTAAAACTATTTCCATTAAAACACCACGGCCCAATAAACAATTAAACCACCAGTGACAACCAAACAATTCAACTGATCCATTAAAAATTCCGTTATGTACCATCAAATCCCTGGGAAAAGAAGAAAGTTAAGATTAAGACCTGGTCCTGGAAAGAGCATTCCATAGTCCAGGCATGCGGGAACACCACTAACAAGACCCTTCCCTTTGTTACCATTAGGAAGACCCTTCCAAAATCCCCTCAATCTCACTATTCCTATATTATATTTGCACACATTTTAAAACCATGGTAAGTAATTTGGGTATATGGAGGAGTACTCTGAGAAAATGGTGGAAGAATACTGCCTTAGCTAGACCTAAGGTTTATCCCAGGATCGTCCCGGGGTCGTCCCTGCCTGCTCCCTGGATCCCCTGTGTGACATTTACATGAACAGGGATGACCCCGGGACAATCCTGGGATAAACCTTTTTTTCCTAAAGCTTTTAAAACTTGATGTTGTGCAGACTTCTACTGTTACTTTCTACTGTTAGTTTTTCCCTACCCTGTGCCTGCTTACCCTACCCTGTACCTGTTTGCATTCTCTTCCCCTCCTTATTGTTTTACTATGATTTTATTAGATTGTAAGCCTATGCGGCAGGGTCTTGCTATTTACTGTTTTACTCTGTACAGCACCATGTACAT
Organism: Elgaria multicarinata webbii; assembly: GCF_023053635.1. Taxonomy (NCBI): domain Eukaryota; kingdom Metazoa; phylum Chordata; class Lepidosauria; order Squamata; family Anguidae; genus Elgaria; species Elgaria multicarinata. Next base: position 147,875,822 of record NC_086174.1, read on the forward strand.
TGATGGTGCTATATAAATAAATAATAATAATAATAATAACCTTAGGTCTAGCTAAGGCCTGATCCTCCCCACCCTGACTGTGGCTTCATCATAGCTGCTCCTTCTATGCCTTTCTTTGTCTCTGTATTAGGTGGGGGCAGTAGGGAGAAGAGGGGAAAGCAATATGGCAGCCCTCAGGAACCAGTTTTGTCTGCATGCTGACCTCTGTGTAAGTTGGCATCATTGCATCTTCAAAAAACAAGATCTGAATCAACCTAATGTTACAATTAGGAAATCCGACTTAAGGACAGGGGAAAGAACAATGTCAGAAAGAGAGCCATGCGACAATTTTGGAAAGGAGTGAAAATGGATAATTTCTCCTATAACCTTGATGAAGTGTGGATTCATTTAAAGTGTGCTGGGAATTGATTTCTCTTCTTATGAAAATTAAGTCAGATTATTACCAGAACTGGCCATTTTGCAGGAGGAAAACGAAGCAAAAGCTGTCTCCCTGGCTTGATTTCTTTCTTTCTTTCTTTGTTGTTGTTGCTCCTGCTGTGTGTTTCATGACCCAGTGATAACAACAGTCTTCGGTGTCTCAATGACTGGTAGCTACTATTTCCCCCCTTCTCAGCAGTCCTACAATGAAGGCAGAAAGTATTGCTCTCACTTTGATTGGCTTCTTAATGATGCTGAACGATCATCAGGAAATCAATCAGCATTAAGGGGACAGCTTTATGTCCTCACTCTAGAGGCCTCCTAGGGCAGTGAAAATGGCAGCCACTGAGACCTTGAGGGTCACCATCATGCATGGTGGTATGTTTGCCCTGGCTGCAGCCCCTTTTGCCAAACTAGTCCCCCAGCCTCTCAGGTGGTGGTGGTAGGCAAAACTGAAAGCACCATTTTGGCCCATTTCTAAACATGCCTCTACACTCACTTGTTGAACAAATGTTATCATTTAGACCAGTGGTTCCCAAACTTTTTCAGGTAACCGCCCCCTTGGTTCCACAAACTCATGCCCAGTGCCCCCTGCGCACAGCCTCTTTAAATGGGAAGCACCCGCCGCAGGCTTGCTGACGAGGGAGGGAAAAGAGAGTGAACGCCTCTGTTTTGCAGCCAGCTTGGCAGGGCACACCAAGCAGGGTATGTCTCTTCATTAGCATTTTGGTGCTTTTGAAACATTTCAATTCACCATTAAAAGGACTCTTTTTAAACGGTATTAATACATGTGTGGATTATTTATTTATTTATTTATTTATTACATTTTTATACCGCCCAATAGCTGAAGCTCTCTGGGGGATTCTTCCCCTATATGGCTTGGGACCAAACTACCTTCTCCCATAAAAATGTCCCTGGGTCTTAAGACCTACTGGAGAGGCACTTCTTGGAAAAGACCACCTCAAGCGCCTCCTGCCAGCCACCCCTTTGCCTCTTAGCGCCCCCGTATGCAATCCCACTGCCCCCAAGGGGGCAGTACCGCCCACTTTGGGAATCACTGATTTAGATGTTGGGTGATTTGGGAGGAAGAAAGCAGTAGTGCAAATTACAATGAGAGATCCATGGCAATGACACAGGGTCTGAAAAAGCAATAAATATTCCATTATCAGATGTAGCGTAAGGGTGATCCTATTTACATATGACACAGAGAGAGAGAGAGAGAATTGCAACCTGCCCATATATGTTTAAGACTGGGGTTAATTAATCAAAAGAAAATTGGCTGTCTGCAGGAATGATTAGAGTTGTACGTTTTCCCCACTGTATAAATATGCATAGGATGGTATCTTTAGGGTGCCATCCTATGCATGTTTAGACAGAAAAAAGTTCTTCAACTCCCACATTTCCCAGCCAGTCATGCTGGCTGGGAAACGTTGGCTGGAGAATCCTGGAAGTTGTAGGATTTGTTTTCTGTCTAAACATGCAGAGGACTGCACCCTTAGTTTCTTATACAAGCCAACCCTATACAAAGTTAGAAGCCTAACCTTGCATCAGATTGGGATAAAAACAGGGCAAAATCCTTCATAACGGATTCAATTATCTCTCTTCAGCAACACTGAAAAACCTATCTAGACAAATTACCTGTGTGCAGATGCTTAATTCGGACAACCATTGCTTCCTTAATCCTCTAGACAAATCTCACTAACTGCAATTCAGAGGATATGAATCCAACACCTGAACCTGTTCTTGATTCTGATTTACTGCCAGGAACAGAGGTGTCAGCTGTTTGCAAAGTTTTCCATCTGCTGCCTTTGATCCAAGCAAGATGTCTGGAAGGGAAATCCACGCTGAATGAAGATGCTGTGTAGCTTTCTCTCTAAAAAAGGGGGGGGGACTTGGTGAGAAAGGAAAACACCCAAATTAGTAGGGTTGTCACCTGATTTTCTAGCAGATCTCTTGTCTCCTTCATAGAGGCATGACAGGAATTTCTATTCAATTCAGACAGCTGGTGTTCCACCCTTCATGGCACATTCTACCAGCACATTCTACCAGGAGAAGCAGCATCTGTTGAATTCTTCTGTTGCACAGCAGGCCCATCTTCTCCCATATGAATCTGCCCCATTCTTAAGAGCTGCTTCCTCTGAGTGCTCCTGCCATGAAACATTAAGTGTGTGATAACTGGGAACAGGGGCTTTTCAATGGTAGCAGCATCCCCAAACAGATGTGTGAGGTACCAATATTCTTGTCCTTCAAGAGAGAAGTTAAGATTTTTATTTTTAATTCTTCAAGACTTGTTATACAGGATCTGTATCCTGTATAACAAGTCAGACCATAGGTCCAGTCAGGTCAGTATTTTCTATCCTCACTGGCACCAGCGCTCTAGTTTTCAGACAGGGGTGTTGCCCAGCCCTACCTGGAGATGCCAGGGATTGAACCTGGGACCTTCTGCATCCAAACATGTCCCCTACCACTAAGCTACTGAACTTTCCCCATCCATTTTTATTTTGTATTGGAATGTTTGTTTTAAAAACAGAAACAAAAGAAAGGTATAGTTCAGAGCCCTGTGAGAAAAGTATGGCAACTTTCCCTCAAAGCCTCAGCATACATTTTAAACAGGACCAGCTCCAGAGTGGAGTGGGCCCTCTGCAAAGTGAGACCCTCCTGTGATGACTGTCTCCCTTTGGTTTGTGGGAAACCTGAGGGGATTACTTTGGTGACAGGTAGCTGAATCTCTGCTTCCGATGCTGGCCCAGAAGTTGGAACTTTTTGAGGCCCTGGAGGGGGGAAATGGCTGCAGGCCACCAGTGGTGAGAATGAATGATGTTCTTGCAGTGGTGTTAATATTAATTCTCCACCACAACCATAAGGTCCTAAAATAATGTCTCGACCACTGTTGGAAATATAGATAGTGGCTGTGAGCTGGCTGCTGCTGCTGCTGCTATTAGGAGTGTGAGTGTGTATGTGTGAGTGTGCACGCATGTCAGGCAGGAATCAATCATAAAAGTCATTGGGGCTCTGGCAGTTGCTAAGGGATACTGTCCACTGACATTCAGCCTGATTTAAAAACCTCCCCAGATTCAAAGCTGCCAGTCGTTTGCAGTCAAAGCTGTGGTATACCTAATTCAACACTATTAAAGGAGCACAGCAGTGCCCTTTTAGTTAAGGTAAGTCGCAATTAAAAACAACAACAACATTCCACCATAATTAGGGTGACCATATGAAAAAGTGGACAGAGCTCCTGTATCTTTAACAGTAATGTAGAAAAGGGAATTTCAGCAGGTGTCAATTGAAGAGGGTGAAATTCCCTCTTCATCACAACAGTTAAAGCTGCAGAACCCCTGCCCTCTTTTGTATCTGGCCACTCTACTATAGCTAGTGTAGCTTTAACTTTTGTGATGAAGAGGGAATTTCACCCCTTTCAATTGACACCTGCTGAAATTCCCTTTTCTACATTACTGTTAAAGATACAGGAGCCCTGTCCTCCTTTTCATATGGTCACCCTAAACATAATAAGCCTGAAAATTCTACTACCTGTAGGAATGGCACCTATAGAGCTAATAATGTGAAACCTGGCACATATAATTTACAGTTGTGCAAACTTTCAAATCAGTCCGAGAAATATTGCTGTGGGTACCACAAGTTAGAAAGTGCTCAACATTGCCCCATTTGTACTCCAAGCTTGACATAACATATATTTCTTTCACATTTTGGTGAAAACTACTGATGCACTTTATTCAGGTTTGTTGAGGTAATGTGCCTTTTATTGGTTTGGTGACATTCGGAACCACGGTTCAAAGGTTAATATGGGTTTTCTGCGTCACGAAAGTCTATGGCAGCAATCGCTGGCAATGTTGCATCGGCTATACTCAGTTTCACTCTGAAGCTAGAATATTGCCACCACGCCAGTATTTTTGAGAGGAATTCCAGTGTTCCTGCCAGTAGTCTGTCAATGGAAGAAGGATAGCAGGAAACTATCAACTGAGGTAAGAGTAATTTTGAAGGCTGAAGGAATCGTTCTCACTGATACTAAACAGGTCTAGACACCCCTACCCCCATTTATTATAATTCACCACACACACAAAAGCCTTCTGGATATCTCAAAAGCCGATTCTCTAGATTTTGACTTTTGGTTATTCCTAATAAAAGTACTACCCTACTATTAGGCTTTTGATTTGTTCTACCAGGTTCCCTGAACTTGTTCTTTGTTTGAAGTACACTTTAAAAAAAATTCACCTAGAAATGAAATCATGATTGATATTGGATAAGTATTTATAAAATTATGTATCATATAGGTTGCAAGAAAGAAGATTTTAATACCTTGGGGAGAAATTTCCTTTTTTAAAAATACAGAAATTCAATTATCAAAACCCCCAGTTGGCTTAAGACTAGAGTTAAAGCTATCTCATGTTTGCTCAAGCTCCACAAAGCCAAGAAATGGGGAGCTAAGGCTGATGCCTTAACAGACATGCCCTGTGATCCATGATGTTGTGCAATGTCACAAATTGTGCTTGCTTGCAAGCTTACTCTTGAGTGACCATATGAAAAGGAGGACAGGGCTCCTGTATCTTTAACAGTTGCATAGAAAAGGGAATTTCAGCAGGTGTCATTTGTATATATGGAGAACCTGGTGAAATTCTCTCTTCATCACACCAGTTAAAGCTGCAAGTGCCCTGCCCTCTTTTACATCTGGTCACTCAAGTATAGCTCCTGCACCTTTAACTGTTGTGATGAAGAGGGCATTTCACCAGGTTCTCCATATACACAAATGACACCTGCTGAAATTCCCTTTTCAATACAACTGTTAAAGATACAGGAGCCCTGTCCTCCTTTTCATATGGTCACCCTAGCTTACCCTCCATGCACCCACACTTTAACTGGGTCTTTCAGACCCAAATCCAGATGTTGGGGATGTAATGTATGGGATGCCCCATGTTGTCCTGGTTCTTTATACAAGTTGTAAGCAAACACAATTTGTGATGTTGAACAACATCATCATGGGGCATCAGCCTTATCTTCCAATTTCCTGGTTTTGTGGAGCTTGAGCCAATATGAGCTAGCCTTAATTCTGGCAGGTTTTTTTAATCACTGAATTTTAATATATATATTTACTTTTATAATATATTATTTCATTTATATCCCATCTTTTTTCCCCCTTGTGAGGCACCCAAGGCAGCTGACATGGTCCTCCTCCTCCTCTCCATTTTATCCTCACAATACCCCTGTGAGATAGGTTAGGCTGAGAGTCACAGATTGGCCAAAAGTCACCCAGTGAGCTTCATGGCTAAGCGAGGACTAGAACCCGGATCTCTAACCAGTGTACCACACTGGGTCTCTAGCTGGGCCCTTGTTTGACATTTGTGCCACAGCAATCTCCACTTCTGAAAAGAACTGCTTTTTAGAAAAGCTGAACGTGTGGCTTGACGTTTTGGTAGTGGGAGCTGTTGGAGCAGAAGCTACAGGTGAGCTCTGGCTACGTGCCCAGAGCTGCTCGGTGGAAACCCATTAATCATGTTGTCTGCAAAAACAGCTGTTTGCCATTTAACACTCCAATCCTAAACAGTGTTTGGAAATAAGTCCCATTGATTGATTTGAATGGAACTTACTTCCAGGCAATTGGACTGCAGGTTAGGGGTGTGTGGTGAGGGAGGTGGAAAGCTTTCAGAAGAGATGTCACTCAGTTAAGGAAGCCTGAAGTGATTGCAGTGTCTATTAGTCAAGTGAGCAACCTAAGTCCATTTTCTTTGATAAGACTCAGTTCACAAACAGTGGTTTATGTCCTGTCCTCACATAGCTTCAGTTAAGGGAGAGACATCTGCTTGGGCACATTTAATTTGTGAAGCCACCAAACAAGGGCTGATTCAAGACATTTTGCTATCCCAGGACAAGATGGTGCCTCTCCCATTCCACCTACAGAAGCCAACTAGGCCGACAGTTGAATCTTCAACACTGGTAAGGGAATAGTGGCCCTCCTGAGGACAGCAGGCTAGTTTAGGGGGCACAGAATAGGCCATGTGGCCCACCCAGCTCTGTCTTTCACAGAGCCTAACAGTGGCAGTGGCAGGTGTAGAGTGGGGGGGGGGGGGTCTCAGTAGAAATGGCTGTTACTGCCCTGCCACACTACCTAGCATTTGCCACCTGAGGCATTTGCCTCACTCTGCCTAACAGTAGGACTGTGCTGGCCACTGACATCCTGTCTATTGATCCTTAGAGAAAAGGGCAGGTCTGTAACATTACATTGCACACTAAGTCATCAAAATGTGCGTAACATATGTAGTTAGTAGAATGAGCAGCTGGAAGAGAGAGACTGGAGGAATATGGCCTCTGTGATTGCATGATTTTAGGTCCAAATTTCCCACCATAAGAAAAAGATATTGGTGCTGATAGCAGAAAAAGTATATTGTTTAGTGTTACAAGAAGGATCCGGTGCAAGCTTCAGGCTTATGCGTCCTGCTCTCCCCTTGCAGTATTGCTGCAAGGAATTCAGAAGCTACTGCTTGTGTGCATTATTAACTGCAATTTGGTGTGTTGTCCAAACCCGACAGCACACCAAATTAACCTAATCTTAACTTTAAAAAAAAAAAAAAAGCCAACTTCAAAATGTGGGTTTTGAAGCTGGCTTGTTTCAAGAAACTGTAGTTAAGATTAACCATAGTTTAGAGTTTGGACAACATGCTAAACTGCAGCCAATCTAAAATGAATGTTTCTGATCTTCTCATGGCTGCACTGGAGGAGAGGGGAGCATGCAAATCCAAGCCTTGTTCTTATACCATCAAGCCATGATTTAGCATTGCTTTCAAATGCAGCCATTATTATTACTGACCACATCCAGAAGTGTATTATTCCAAAATATCATTTTTGTTATTCCTGATAAATCCCTGATGATCGGTAAAGGCTCTTGATGTTGGTCATTGCTACTGCCTATACATTTAAGGTTACCACCACTTCCATGGTTATCCTTGAGGGAATTATCTGGGCTCCTTGCTTTCATTTCTCTGGAGCTCCTTCCTCTAAAATGTCTTCAGGCTGTCAGCATTGGCCTCAGAGCCCAGTCAATTAACAACAGTTTCTAGCCAGCAACACTTTCCCCATCTCACAGATCTGTTATGTGAAAATGTAAGGCTGTCAATCAACGAAAAGTGTCATGCAATGGTTTTGTTTTTAAACAACCAAGCAACCAATGGTAACCAGCATTTTCCAACCAGAACGCTGAGCAGATGCTGCATCCAAAAGAGTCAAAGCCACAGGGTTTGTACAATGTATATTCCAAGGTATGTGGGTGATCAGGAAATGCAGGCTGAAGCAGTGAGCGGGCATCACAGACAAGCTTCAGAAAGGCCCATCAGGAATAGGTAGATATGCTGAATTTAACCAGGTTTCCCACAATCAATTTCCCGCCCCCCAAATCACTTCCCAAGATACTAATTCAGAGCATTCCTCATCTCTTAGACATACAATGGTTTATCCTGTAATGGTTTATCCCTTTAGTCTACTAGGGTGACCGTATGGAAAGGAGGACAGGTCTCCTATATCTTTAACAGTTGCATAGAAAAGGGAATTTCAGCAAGTGTCATTTGTGCAAATTGCTCAAAAATTAGTGCAAGAAAACCCGTCAAACACTTACCTGCCAAACTGATAGATATCCCTAGCTGTTGATCAGAAAACCTACTGATTCCATTGATACTGCAGTGAATAGTGTTGTCCCCTTTTTCATTGTAAGCACACACAATCTCCATAATTGATTTGATATGTATTTCTCGCAGACTGTCGCTAATGGGAAACTGGTTACACAATTACTAAGAGAATCAAGCTGCTTCGTGATTACATAAACCAAGTTTGCTGTTTCTGAGGTGAGGCGTGAAGCGAGGCAAAAGATCCGCTTCTCCTGAGTTCAGTTCAGGGATTTGTATTCCTTTTCAGCTGGAATCTGCCCCCTGGCCTGATTTATGAAGTCAGGGTGAAGTGACTCTCAGCTGCTTTCTAACAGAATATTAAATTCAAAGTGGTATAAAATCCCACTCCCTGCATTAATGGTATTGGATATGCATGTTTCTAATAAAGCTCTGAGCACAGCAATACATTAGATCAATAGATTAGATCAAGGAAGGGGCAGTACTGAACTTGCTAGCAGAGAGATAGCTGAGGAAATCCTTTCTTAATGAAGCTAGTATTCAATAACTAAAATAAGTGCTTTTGCATCCATGCCACATTTTAAAAAAAATGGCTTTCCCTCCTACACACTAGCTGGAGTTCAGTCATTTGTGTTTGAAAGAATGTCACATGGTCTAAAAGGGGGAGGGAATATTCACAGTGCAATTTATATACTTAAAACAGAGTCCCATTGAACTCGATGAGTTTTACTTTCTATTAAGTTTTGTCTCCCCTGTTGGTTATGCTTTCTTTTTTATTCTGTTTCTCATTTAAATGTATTGAACACATTTAGTTGTATTTTCCTTTCTTGTGAGCAGCTTTGAGGGTCTTGTTAAAACCAAAACCGCATATAAATGCATTTATAACTAATATACAAGTGTGGTTTGCCTACGGCTCCAGTTTTATGCACACTTACCTGAGTATAAGTTCCACTGAACACTGGTAGGGCTTACTTAAAGTAGACATGCAGCACAACACACTGTAAATCTGCCAAAAGGCAGCAAATGAGAAGCTCCTTAATATTATTTTTGCTAAGGTTACAGTAAACAATTGCCGGTGGTGGTGTTTCCACTTACAATAGCTGAAGCTAACCAGATGAAGGTTCTAAAGCAAGACAAAGCCAATGCCAAAATCATTTCAATAATTAATTCAAATGTAAGCAAAGCACAGGAGAATGCCTTTTCTGCTTCCCTTCAGTCAGTAGCCAAGCTCGTAGCAATCATTAGATAAAAATATATTTATCACCAAATAATGTTTTAAGACATTGGGCGGGTCGGATCAGGGGCAGGGCAGTCAAGAGGAGGAAAAAGAACATTCAAGTTGGTCATTAGAACCAGCAAAGGGAAGTCATTTTTTGTTTTACTGACCCATAATCAGTCACCTAGCACATTGGCAAAGAGCCAGTGATGGGCTATAAATGTATTGTATGTGAGTGCAAGTAACATAGCAGGTGACAGATTGCAAAGATTTATAGTCTGCTAATGTTCTTTAAGCACTTTCAAATAGTTATATACTGAAGGCAAAATAAATAAATAAAGAATAGGTGTGTCTGTTTAAAACACACACAAGAAAATAGCATTAGACAAATTGCCATCTTTGAGCACCATCATGCCTCCTATCTAGAATATGCAAAGCACCAATGTCACTGCCTTTGTGCTATTTATTCTTTCTTAACTCCCTCTGCACCCCTGCCCTGCACATTATAATTTCAGAATACTGCCATTCTGAAATTATGTAGGGTGACCATATGAAAAGGAGGACAGGGCTCCTGTATCTTTAACAGTTGCATAGAAAAGGGAATTTCAGCAGGTGTCATTTGTGTATATGGAGAATCTGGTGAAATTTCTTCTTCATCACCACAGTTAAAGCTGCAGGAGCTATACTAGAGTGACCAGATTTAAAAGAGGGCAGGGCACCTGCAGCTTTAATTGTGGTGATCAAGAAGACATTTCCCCAGATTCCCCATATATACAAATGACACCTGCTGAAATTTCCTTTTCAGTACTACAGTTAAAGATACAGGAGCTCTGTCCTCCTTTTCCTAATGGATGGAAATATGGAGAATAGCACCTTTAACAAGATTTCACCACTTTCACATTAGAATCCGTTTGGTTTAAATTTGGATGAACATTTAGGATCCGGAAGACTAGTGCATAACTAACAAGAAGCTGTTCCACCAAGTAAGTGTTTGGGATGGGGCACGACACTGTTGTGCAAATATGGCCTCATGGTGGTCAGAGTGTAGGGTGTGGTGAGCCAATCCAGGCACAATCGGTGCTGATCAGCATGTAGCTATGGGGTGATTGCCACCATTGTCAAGAGTGGTACAGAAGCATCGTATAAAACACCTTTAGAAGGCAAAATGGATTAAAAACAGATAGGGACTAGAGGAGAAAGAAAAATCATGTCTACACACTCCTACCTCTCAGATGCCATGACTGCCCTAGCCTCAAGTAGAATAGCCAGGTGTCCTATTTTACAGAGGACACTCCTCTAATTTGGAGAGCTTGCAGAGGCTAGTCCTCTATTTGAAGAGGTATAAAGTAAAAGAACCCTAAGGAGGGAAAACAGAGCAGGGACCTTGAAGTTGCCCATCCATGGTTAGCACCAGGATAGCAGGCACAACAGGAGGTAAACTGGAAACAGTCTTCCCCACAATTGTACTGTATTTCTATTTAAATTATAGTCATACTTTCTAAATGTGAACCTATGCATATCAATTAGCACATGTGAATTATATGGAAACCGGCATCAGTGATGTGAATCCTCTTTTTTTGGTTACCCATAAATGGCCACCCTAAAGTGGAGCAGCAGCCAAGACTCAGATGAAGATGAGAGAATCCAGCCAGGTCAGGATGGCCAGTGGCACCAACTGTGGAGGTGTTTGGACCTTGAGCCTGTCAGCCTGGAGCCCCCTTGATCCAGAGACCTCCAAGTCAGAGAGCCCCTTGGGACAGATTCCCATAAGGAACTGACCCCATTAACATGTACTCCACACAGCCTGTATGTCAATGCAGGTCAACATTCCAGGTGAGAACAGGAAGAGGATAAGAATCTCCACAGCTTCAGAAAGAGCTGGAGTAGAGGAGCAGATAGACCTAGAAAGAACATAAGGCTTCAGTTGTGCTCCAGAACTTCTTGGAGCAAGTTGGCCTTGTCCAAGTCCCAACAACTGTAGCCTGACCCTACCTGGTTGAAGGCAGCAATCCTTTTGACCAGCCGTTTCCCAACCTGCTGCATTCCAGATAGCTTGGAATCCAGTCCCATCTTGCTCAGCCAACAAGGCCCATGCTGGCTTGGAATGATGAGAGTTGTGATCCAACACATCTGGAGAGTAGCAAGTTAGGGAAGGCTGCTTGACTGTCTATAGTTGAGTCTCTCACCCCACACCCCATATCCTTCCCTTACTGATGGCCTCCTGCCTACCTGCAGCAATTTTTGCAATGACAAGAGATAAATGATAAATATCCTAGTACAGTGATGCTTATATGCTTTCAGAACACTGTGCATACATTGGAACTTTCCTCTTTCCCCCCATGAAATGGATCCCTGGATTGAGGGCATTACTGATCAGTGCGCAAAAATATCTAGCATGAATGACTTAATGCAAATCTAGCAAAACATTCCCCCTTCATACCTTTTTGTCTTCCTTCCTTCTCTGAGGAAATGGTTTTAGGCACTATATAACTAATAAGACAGCCATTGTGGAAGAGGATCTGTTTTTAAAACAAATGTAAAGAGAGCTATTAATAGTTTATTTTGCTCACAACAAATCAATCACTCAGAAAACTTTTTAAATGGATTAGGTAGCACATTTCAGGGATGAGAAAGGGAGGAAACCGGATATTGCTCATTGTCTCAAGATTATAAAATAAGCAACTTTGAGGCGTATCCCACGACTGCATCTTCCTATTTAAAATGAACTATTCACCATAATGAACATAAAAAGTGTGTAAAACAGGTTTATATGTGCAGTTCCTGGCTTGTTAATATTTTTTCTTGAGGAGTTGATGTATTTCTCAACAAACGCATGGGCAAGAACGCTGTAGCAAAATGGCAGAGAGGATGAACTCTGAACCAGGCTGTTCACTGGTTCAAATCTCCTGTCACCCACAAATTCAATAGGAAGACTTCGGGCATAATCTTATGCATGTTTAGACAGAAAACCAACCATTCCCTCTGTCTGGATCTAGGGGGTTGGGGTAGGGGGACAAGGTGGGGGGGTTATTGCACATAAAGTGTGATGTGGTGTGGGTGCTTGGGGAACATAAACGTGAGCCTTAAATCTCAAACTGTTTTGCCAAGCTAGAGTCATTTCTGTAAGAAAAGGACACAGATGCTTTGTACACTGTGGCCTTAGCTAGACCTAAGGTTTATCCCGGGATCATTCTGGGGTCATCCCTGTTCATGTAAATGACACACAGGATATCCCGGGAGCAGGCAGGGATGACCCCAGGATAAACCTTAGGTCTAGCTAAGGCCTGGTTTCCTTACCTGAGATTAAGAGCTTCTCTAAATAAGTTATTTATAGCATGCTCAGGACTGGCTACTCACAGACATTTGTTGGTCCATTACATGATATTCTCAACAGCCAGGACATTTCTCACACTATCCCCTGGAAATTGTGCATTTGGGGAGGGGGAACCCTCAGATAATGTATTATCTGGATATCATGGGATCTCTCCACCACTAGATGGTGCTGTCTCATTAAAACACAATGGGGCCTTTCCAAGAAGGGAACAAACCAGATGGTCGTGTGTGGAGCGCATTGTGATGGTGGGAATACTTACAAGGATGAAACCCCTGGTAAGGTGCAGGATTTTCCCTGTATGTAGAGAAGCTTTAAGGGAACAAAAGGGAAATGGAGAGACTGAAATATAGACGTTCCTTTATCTTCTCGCCTTGTTCATCTTCTCCCTCAGAAACATCAAAATATATCAGAACTTGGATCTTAACTTCTTAGTTTCCTCTGCTACTTCTGGACTCAAACAAACTGCACTGTGTCCTGCTTGTGGGTCCCTGGGCCAGATCTACGCCAAGCAAGATATAAGACTTTGAAAGCGGTTTGAAAGTGGTATATATAATGTGTCATGGCCCCCAACAGTTGTCAATACCATTATAAAGCAGTAGTGTAGATCCTGCCCTGGTCAACAGCTGGTTGGCCACTGTGTGCTGGACTAGACGGATCCTAGATGGATCCAGCAGGGCTCTTCTGATGTTCTTATGTTCTTGTGGATGTTGGTGTTTAACTTCCCGACTGTTAGCAGAGAGCTGTAATTTGATAGCAAAATCATTGTAGGGGAAGAAAATCCATCCCAATCTGCTAAGTGATCACTGATGCCTGTGGGGATGAACAAAAATGTTTACCCACTTAATAAATCTTTCCCTAAACTGGGACATCCCCAGAGCACGGCAGCAGAGTGATGGCAATTTGACCTGCTGAGAGGCTCACAGCAGCAACAGACTGTAAAGTATAAGGTGCTGGTTTGCTCCTGACCTCCTTGCCTCTCCTGCCCATAAGAAGAAAAGCAGGGACACCTTGATCTCATCAGGCGATTGTCCCAGGAGGCTGTCAACTTGAATGAATAATGGATGGCAAAGCTTCAGTCTAACCCCACTGCAAATCTTTTGTTGTTGTTGCTGTTGTGAAGTGCTTGAATTGTGTCCTACTAATCAGCTAGACAGCTCTGCAGTGATCACATTCTGCTGCCTGCCGCCTTTTTAATATTTATGCTTGAGATTCTGGCCTCGGCCCTTAATGTTTGAGAAGTGTAGCGCAGCCCAAACAAAAACTGCCAACAACCAAAGGCATATCCTGTCTTCATTTCTCGTCTGCTGCAAAAACTAGTATAAAGGAGATAACAGAAAATCTTCTAAGTCATTCTGAAGAAAGGAGGGAGGGAGGGAGGCAGAGAAAGAGGGGTGGGTGGTGGAAAATAAGAGACCAAGGCTCCAAATGTAGAAAAGCAGTTTTTACAGGGACTGACTTCACTCATGAATAGTGTGCAACTAAAGTTCTGGAACGGTGAATGCTGTTTCCTTGAGGAGGATTAAGTCAAGTTCTTGCAAATTAGAGTTGATACATGCTGCCACCCACTCCAAAAAACAAAAACAAAGGTAGAGGAGACTGGAAAAATGTGCAGCACGTTTTCAATAACGCCAGTCTACAATATAATGCAACAAATCCAGCAATTAGTGAAAGGAAACAGAGCAGAAAACATACAAAAGCAAGAACTGCTCCAAAGACCCTTACTTTACAGTACCAGAGAATATCATATTAATCCCAGTCCAGAATTAAGTTGATGAAGTTACTATCCTGCCTTGTTTTCTTCAATGAATACATAATCCTCTCCTCTGCATTTTATCCTCACAACAACAACCCTGTGAGGTAGGTTGGGCTGAGAGTCTGTGACTGGCCCAAAGTCACCCAGCGGGTTCCCTTGCCAAGTGAGGACGAAAACCCGGATTTTCTGACTCCCAGTCCAACACTTTAGCCACTACACCACACTGGCTTTGAAAAGCTGAAAAGCCTCCATGCATGAGTGGAAGACCAGACACAGAACTTTAGGTCCTACCTAATAAAATAAAAAAAATAGAAAAACTCTTCCCATACAACTTCCAGATTTCCTGCAAATATATAACCAAGTAAGAAAAATAGTCAATTATATTAAATTACTTTAAATTCATTATAAACAGTAGCAGGCTAACCTAGAAGAGCTCACAGATTCCTATAGTTATCTAAAAGGTGTTCAGTATACTTCACAAAACTGCCTTCATGCTTGCAGTCTGATAGACTTTCAACTAATTCTGACAGTAGAGCACTCCAATACAGAAAGTTGTAGAAAAGCTACAGCCTTTGCTTAAATTAACTCTGAAATTGAATTTAACTCTGACTATTATTGTACATCCAGAACAATGACAGTTAGCCTAATGAATGTTTGCGGGAACTGTTATTGCCGACTTAAATATTTGCCCATCTCTCCTGAAAGCTGCACTTAAATACTGCAACCACATCTGAATATTGGGCAACTGTGTTACCACAGAGATTTCCCAGTAGTAATTACCACTGCAACCAAATATTTCCAGTGAGCACTCGGAGGAAGCTCTGCCAAACCAAAGATACCTTGGCAGCTTTTTGTGGAAACCATCATTTTGCTACATCTGCATCCTGTTTATTGAGGAAATTCCATGCATGCTTCTATGCTACGAGAACATCTGCCGCCTTACCTATGCTATACAAAAATATTTCAAGTATACAGTGATTGAGTTTATACAAGCAAATAGAGAATTCCAGTATCAACTAATAACTTGGATATTCAGGTGTGAGAGATGTGATCACCACATCAGAAATGCCCCTTGCCCCCTTTCTTTTGCAGAGCTTTTTATTTAGAGGTTCCAGTTTCTTCTATCTCTGTTTGAGGTAAAAAAATATATATCATTACTTACCTGAAGGATTCTTTCTTTGCCTAATCAAAACTTTCTAAGATCTCATCTTCTCCATTGCCTTAATTTGCTCGGACCCCTCAGCTGTATATCCCCACCTTCTGATTTGAACTTTATTGTGAAATGCAGTAGCTAGGCTGTTCACTGGCACATAGTCACATCACCTCAAAGCTGAAAGGTCTCAACTATTTCTCAGTTGCTTTCCAGGCTCAGTTCAAGGTGTTGGATTTAACATTTAAAGCTCTAGGTGGTTTAGGGCCTGGCTATCTGAGGGACCATCTGATCCTGATTGGTTATTGAGATCAGCAGGTGAGGCCCCGTTGAAGACATCCTTCCTTGCAGAGGCCCACTTGTTGGGCACCCAGGAAAGGGCCTTCTCCTGTGTTACTCCCAAACTCCGGAATGAACCCTCTTTGGGGCTTTGATTGGTCCCCACTCTCTACATTGAGGAAGGAGATCAAGGTACAACATCCTTGTTTGCATGACACGACAACACACTATGGATGATCATTCATGGCCAGATCTACACAAAGCAGGATATAACACTTTGAAAACATGTGTCCTGGTCCCCAACAGTTGTCACTACTGTTATAAACTGTTTTAAAGCAGAAGTGTAGATCCTGTCCATGATGGTTTGTTGTGACGTCTGAACCTGGCTCAGGATAGATTATTTTTCATGAACAAGCTACCCTGAGAAGCCATGGCTTGTTGTTGGGTTGTTCAGGGTGGTTTTTTTTTTCAAGGTGGTTTGTTGTGACATTCAAACTCATCAGGACAACGTCATTGTGGATCATCAGGAATGGCCAGAGAGCCACCTGGTGAGAGCAGTGAAACCTCCTGCCATTCCTGGCAATCTCATTATTGCTGCCACCTTCCTTCATCACTTCTCAGTGCCCTCCATCCTATGATCCTAAAAATCGAGAAGAAAGGACACTGGAGAATATCTTGAACATGTTTGCTATTTTTTTATTTAAAATACTGTCTTGCAGAAGTGCACATATTCAAAGATCCACAGCTATAATATTTGCATAAGTCCCCCCTTCCACTTTAATTACTGTGCCATGAAATACCCATATATTTCCTGGTTCCATTCACTGCTTTGTCTTGAAATTTGCTTGTATTTACCAATCCCTCTCACTTGTCTGCCGTGCAATTTGTGTGTCTACTGATTCCACTCACTCCCTGCTCTGCCTTGAAATTTGAGTTCAAACTGTGGGTTGTCCATCCTGCAATAACTCAGAGTTCACACGGTCATTCCTGCTGCATTGCCAATGTTGTTTGTGATATGCAAATTTTTAATATTTAGCTAAACATGGAATTTAAAGCCTTTTCTGGGAGCGATGTTGTGTGGATATATATATATTCTACTCTGCACCCTTGAGAAAGGTGGAGATTAAAAAACCCCAATGCAGTTTAATTATGTAAACGCTGATGCTTGCACATGACCACATGTACGTTGATGGTGCTATATAAATAAATAATAATAATAATAATAATAATAATAATAATGACCAGCTCACCATAAGCAGGGAGGCAGCACACACTGCAGGTTCCAGTAGCCACTGTTCACCTAGATGGTTACGCAAATCGGCTCAGCTCTGGTTCCCTGATTCAGCCCAAAGGGACATACAAAATATTTGAAATCAAAGGAGGCACGTCTGACCACTGAATGAAATGGCAGCTGCTTTCTTGCCAATTTGTGTCTTGCCAGTTTGTGTCATGCTTCCTGAGAAATGAAAATTAAAACAGATCAGAAATCTAAGGAAGTCCAATCTTAAGCAGGTTCATTCCACTGTCTGCTTAAGCTCACTGATGCATGCAGGTACATTATTTGAGCCAATCTGAAACTATTAATAACTTTCAAAGCATGGCTAGGCCCATATCCATGCATGAAACCTTGGAAAGGAAATGGGATTTTATATATACTTTCAGCTTCTTTCCTATATCCGAGTATCCATTTGAAGGTATGCCACCTATTTGAATATCGAAAGCGTTGAATAGGTGAGTGTCTCTCCTTCCAATGTTATAATATCGATCTTTTAGTTGTCAAAAAATCCATTTACATTGACC
Organism: Elgaria multicarinata webbii; assembly: GCF_023053635.1. Classification (NCBI taxonomy): domain Eukaryota; kingdom Metazoa; phylum Chordata; class Lepidosauria; order Squamata; family Anguidae; genus Elgaria; species Elgaria multicarinata. Next base: position 147,893,396 of record NC_086174.1, read on the forward strand.
ATTTGTTAATGTCCATGAAGCAGGTAAATAATTTAAAAGAGTATATACATTAGTGAATATTACCCTATTTCTTCGATTCTAAGATGCACTTCTTTCCCCATATAAACATCTCTAAAAATGGGGTGCGTCTTAGAATCGCGGGTGTGTCTTGGGGTTTCTTTTTTTTTCTGTTGGTGGTACTGAAATTAGTGTGCATCTTACAATCAATGGTGTCTTATAATTGAAGAAATACGGTATTAAAGAACCTTATTAAAGAGAAGTTGTGGTGTCAAATAGACACAGAACAACTGTTTTTGTTGACTAAGGGTTCATCTACACCAAGCAGGATATTGCACTATGAAAGTGGTATGGAAGTGGTATATAAAAGGCAGGGACCACACTACTGCTTTATAGCAGTATTGAAGTGTACTGACAACTGTTGGGGCCCATTGACACATACTATATACCACTTTCATAGTCTTATATCCTGCTTGGTGTAGATTTGTCATGGGCCCCAACAGTTGTCAGTACACTTCAATAACACTATATGTGGTCTTGCCACTATATGCTCCTGCCTTTTACATACCGCTTTCATACCACTTTCACAGTGGAATATCCTGCTTGGTGTAAATGAGCCCTAAGACGTGGCCTAAGATCCATAGATGCGACAGGTATATGTCAACATGGTGATCCCCTGATTAGGAGTCTTGGGTGGTGACCACAGCAGTTTCTCAAATTCCCCAATGTGCCCAAAAGTCCAAAAAGGTTGGGGACCTCTGGTGTAAAGGGCTGGGGGGATTTGGACTGTATTTTAGCACTCATGCTGTGAAATGGGCCATTACTGCCCCTCTATGTACTTTCTATCTCCAGAAAGTGAAGAAGTTGTCAGCAGTACCCAGTTCATTGTGTGGATGCTTCAAGCTTTACTGAGCCCTTAGTTCAGCCTTCCTAAAGATAGTACCGCCCCAGATGTGTTGGACTACAATTCCCATCATCTCCAGTTAGCAGGGCCAAGAGGAAGGCTTGGAGCTGAGCAGGAGCAGGGAAGAGCAGCTGGCCCAGTTCAAGTAGGAGCTATAAAAGTAAGCCAGATTCCCAGGGAGCGAGCGAACAGGAAGAGCAAACAGGAGTTTAACAGGGAGAGTTCGGCAGGGGAGGTCAAGGGGGAGGCCTCTAAAAAAATAAAAAAATAAAAAAAATAAATAAAATAAAAAAGAGGTGGGAAAACCAAAGAGAAAAAACACCCACAAAACCACCACCAATAAATAAATAAATAATAATAATAATAAAAATAAGATCTTACTTTCCCTTAAGACATACTCATATAGTTGTGTACCTTCAGAGAGGACACAACAAAGCAAAGGCAATTCCACTATAATCAAAAGGGGGGAAAAAACACCAAAGCAGAAATCGACAATATGGATGGAAAGAAGTCCCTAGAGGTGGTGACCTGCAAAGGGTGTGCAATGTTCGTGTTTCTGCCTGAGCTCAACATGGCGTATACCTGCAACAAGTGCAAGCTGGTGGCACTTTTGGAAGAAAAAGTGAGAGGACTTGAGCGGCGAGTGTCCACCCTTCAAAGAATAAGAGAAGTCGAGGAGTTCTTAGACCGAACGGTGGAACTGCAACAGCAACAAGAAGCACATGAGATTGAAGAACAACAACCAGCTGAAGCAAAAGTGGAGTATGCTGAGGGGAGGAAAGCCAATGAAGAGGAAACTCCCTGGAAAAGAGTGACAGTTAGGAGCAGAAGAACTAGAAGGCATTCTGCACCAGTGGAACCATTAGAGTTAAGCAACCGCTTTCAGCTTCTGGAGCATGAGACTGAAGGACAGTTTGCAGAGGAAGAAGTACAGGAGACACCATGCAACAGTGACCAAGAGGCAGAAGGTAGGTCAACCAAGAAGAAGAGAAGAGTAGTCGTTGTGGGAGACTCCCTGCTGCGTGGGATTGAAACCCAAGTATGTCGTGAAGACCCATGGACTCACCAGGTGTGCTGCCTCCCTGGAGCACAGATTAGAGATGTGACTGAAGGGTTACCGAAGCTCATAAAGCCCACGGACACATACCCCTTTCTTCTCATCCATGTGGGAACAAATGATGTCGCCAAGCAGAGCTACGAAGAAATCATTTCAGACTTTGAAGTTCTGGGAAGGAAACTGAAGAACTTTGGGGCCCAGGTAGTTTTCTCATCCAGATGAACGACTGGCTTCGAAGGTGGTGTTGTCGTGAGCGTTTTGGATTCTGGGACCACGGGCTACGCTACTTGGAACATGGACTGCTGGCAAGGGATGGTTGCACCTCACAAGGGCTGGAAAGAATGAGTTCGGCCACAGCATGAAGAACTTCATCAGGAGGGCTTTAAACTGAATCTTACGGGGGTGGGAGATGTAAATTTCCAGGCAACAATGGATGAAGGCCAAGGCACCACAGTACAGAGAACAGCTCCAATAGTGTCCCAAAATAGTGTCCGCAACAATGTAGGAACAAAGCCAGACTATAAAAAACATGGTCTTCAATGTCTACATACTAATGCTCAGAGCATGGGAAACAAACAGAATGAACTTGAACTCTTATTACATGAAGGCAAATACGACTTGATAGGTATAACTGAAACTTGGTGGGATGACTCCCATGACTGGAATATAACAATTGAAGGATATAACTTGTTCAAAAAGAACAGAAGAAATAGAAAGGGAGGTGGAGTTGCACTATATGTTAAAAATACCTATCCCTGCACAGAAATACAGGCGGATGAGACTGGGAGCCCCATCAAGAGCGTCTGGATTAAAATAAATGGGGCTAGGAATAAAAAGAATATGATAATCGGAGTCTACTACCGAACACCCAATCAAGGAGAAGACGAGGACGAAACTTTTAAGAAACAAATTGCCAGTGTTTCAAGGAAGTGTGATGTAGTAGTGATGGGGGACTTCAATTACCCTGATATCTGTTGGGAGACCATTACTGCCAAAAGCGGCCCTTCCAAGAAATTCCTGACATGTATGGGTGATAACTTTCTCCTACAGAAAGTGGAGGAAGGAACTAGAGGATCGGCAATCCTTGACTTGTTATTGACCAATAGGGATGACTTAGTGGATAAAGTGGCAGTTACGGGAACTCTGGGGGAAAGTGACCACGTCATACTTGAATTCTTGATTATGAAGGAGACAAAAGTTGAGCGTACTCTGGATTTTAGGAAAGCTGATTTTAATAAACTCAGAACTATAATAAGTAAGGTCCCGTGGCAAGGGAGCCTAATGAGAAAAGGAGTGCAGGATGGGTGGGAGTATTTAAAAAAGGAAATTTTAAAGGCACAGTTACAAACAATTCCAACAAGGAGAAAAGATAGAAGACAACAGAGGAAACCAATGTGGCTCCACAAAAAGCTTAGAGATGACCTGAAAACAAAAAGGGATACATATAGGAAGTGGAAGGAAGGCCAGGCTACAAAAGAAGAGTACAGACAAGTGGCGCAGAAGTGCCGAAATGGTGTCAGGAAGGCTAAAGCTCAGAATGAGCTGAAATTAGCGAGGGATGCTAAAAGCAATAAAAAGGCTTTCTTCAGATACGTGAGTAGTAAAAGACAGAGGAAAGAAATGGTGGTTCAACTGCTTAATGAGGATGGCAAATTGATAACAGACGACAAAGAAAAGGCTGAAGTGCTCAATTCCTACTTTGCCTCGGTCTTCTCCCAAAAGCGGGTCTATGACCCCCCTGGAAAAAGTGAAGCAGACGTTGAGGGGGCAGGATTGCAGTTTGAGATTGATAAACAAATGGTCAAAGAACACCTAATTTCCTTGAATGAGTTTAAATCTCCAGGGCCCGATGAACTGCATCCTAGAGTAATGAAGGAGCTAGCAGAAGAACTCTCAGAACCTTTGTCTATTATCTTTGCAAAATCATGGAAGACGGGTGAGGTGCCGGACGACTGGAGGAGGGCTAACGTTGTCCCTATCTTCAAAAAGGGCAAAAAGGAGGAACCTGGGAACTACAGACCAGTCAGTCTGACATCCATCCCTGGGAAAATTCTGGAGCAGATTATAAAGAAGTCAATCTGTAAACACCTTGAAATCAATGCAGTGATTACTAGAAGCCAACATGGATTTGTCAGGAACAAATCCTGTCAGACTAATTTGATCTCATTTTTTGATAGGATAACCTCCCTTGTGGACTGTGGGAATTATTATTATTATTTATTTATTTATTTATTTATTTATTTATTTATTTATATAGCACCATCAATGTACATGGTGCTGTACAGATTACACAGTAAATAGCAAGACCCTGCCGCATAGGCTTACAATCTAATAAAGTTGTAGTAAACAATAAGGAGGGAAAGAGAATGCAAACAGGCACAGGGTAGGGTAAACAGGCACCAGGTAGGGTGAAGCTAACAGTATAGAGTCAGAACAAACTCAATATTTAAAAGCTATAGGGAAAAGAAAAGGTTTTAGCTGAGTTTTAAAAGCTGTGATTGAGTTTGTAGTTCTCAAGTGTTCTGGAAGAGCATTCCAGGCGTAAGGGGCAGCAGAAGAAAAAGGACGAAGCCGAGTAAGGGAAGTGGAGGTCCTTGGGCAGGCGAGAAGCATGGCATCAGAGGAGCGGAGAGTACGAGCGGGGCAATAGTGTGAGATGAGAGAGGAGAGATAGGCAGGAGCTAGACCGTGAAAAGCTTTGAAGGTCAACAGGAGAAGTTTATAGTGGATTCTGGAGTGAATTGGAAGCCAATGAAGAGATTTCAGAAGTGGAGTTACATGGTCAGAGTGGCGGGCCAAGAAGATGATCTTAGCGGCAGAGTGGTGGACAGAGACCAGCGGACTGATGTGAGACGAAGGAAGGCCAGAGAGAAGAAGGTTGCAGTAGTCCAACCGAGAGACAACTAGTGCGTGAACGAGAGTCTTGGCAGAAGAGACAGACAAAAATGGTCGAATCCTGGCAATATTAAACAGGAAGAAACGACAGGATTTAGCTACTGCCTCAATATGAGGAATAAAGGAGAGCGAGGAATCAAATATAAAGCCAAGACTACGAGCTTCCTTGACCGGAGTAAGCGTGACATCGTTGACAGTAAGAGAGAATGAGAGGTGAGGAGAAGGTTTAGGAGGAAAAACAAGCAGTTCAGTTTTTGCCATATTAAGTTTCAAACGACAATGAAGCAGCAGGCTGAGATATCTGAGAGACATGCCGAGATACGATCGTGAACATCAGGAGAAAGTTCCGGAGATGAGAGCTATAATTGTGTATCATCCGCATACAGGTGATATTGGAGGCCATGAGATTGAATAAGCTTACCCAAGGGCAGCATGTATAAAGAAAACAACAACGGGCCAAGCACCGAGCCTTGCGGAACCCCTACTGAAAGGGGAAAAGAGGAGGACGAGCTGCCGTTAGCCAACACGCTGAAAGAGCGACCCTCTAGATAGGAGGCGAACCAGTTATAGACAGAGCCACAGAGTCCAAGGTCATGGAGGGAATCTAAGAGAAGATCGTGATCAACCGTGTCAAAGGCTGCAGTTAGATCAAGGAGAATAAGAACGGAATAATGGCCTTTAGACTTGGCAGTGAGAAGATCATTGGTGATCTTGGTAAGGGCTGTTTCAGTGGAATGCAAAGGACGGAATCCAGATTGAAAGGGATCCAGAGCAGAGTTACTAGAGAGAAAGTCAAGACAATGAGAGAAGACCACACATTCCAGGATCTTTGAGACAAGGGGCAACAGAGAGACAGGTCGGTAGTTAGACAGAGGTAGTCGATCAAGAGTGGGTTTTTTGAGAAGGGGAGAGACTGTAGCATGTTTAAAAGCAGAAGGAAATGAACCAGAGGACAGAGAAGAATTAATGATGAGAAGCAAGGACGGGAGGATAGCGGGGATAAGATTAATAAAGACGCGAGAGGGAATCAGATCACGGGAACAAGTGGAAGGCTTCGACGAGCGCAGTATTTTAGACAGTTCATCAGCTGAGACTGAAGGGAACGTCGAGAGAGTTGCAGGAGGAACTGACAGGTGAGGAACAGGAGCTGGAAGCGGAGCAGAGCTGGCCAGATCGGAGCGAATAGTTTGGATTTTAGCATTGAAGAAAGAGACAAAGTCATTGGCAGACAGAGAGGCGGGGAGAGATGGTGGATTAGGCTTCAGAAGAGAATTGAAGGACGCGAAGAGCTGCTGAGGGTGCCTAGCATTTGACTGGATCAACGTTGAGTAGTGCTGCTGTTTGGCCAGTGAAATGGCAGAAGAGAAAGAGGAGAGAACAAATTTGTAATGGACAAAGTCCGCCCAGTCCCTGGTCTTACGCCACAGGCATTCGGCTGCCCGGGAGCAAGAGCGAAGGTAGCGGAGGAAAGAGGTGAGCCACGGTTGGGGTTGAGAGGGGCGAACTATCCGAGTTGTAGATGGAGCAAGATTATCAAGAGTTGAAGATAAGGAGGAGTTAAAGGAGGAGACGGCTGAGTCCAAGGAGACGACTGTGAAGACAGAAGGAAGAGAGGAGGCTAGAGACTGAGAAAAAGCCTCATAGTTGATAGAATGCAGGTCACGACAAGGGCGTGAAGCGGGACGTGAAGGAGGGGGATTGTGAGTAATATTGAAAGAGACTAGATGATGATCTGACAGAGGAAAGTCAGCAATAGAAAAGTCCAGGACAGAGCAGTTCCGAGTGAGGACAAGATCCAGACAGTGTCCAAGGGAATATGTGGGTGCTTCAGACCAGAGCTTAAGATCGTAAGAGGAAGATAAGGAGCGAAATCGTAGAGCTGCAGCATCGTGAGGGTCATCTACATGGATATTGAAGTCACCCAAGATCAGAGTAGGAGAGTTGTCAGAGAGGAGAAAGGACAGCCACGAGTCGAGATCAGAGAGAAATTTCGAGGATGAGCCAGGGGGGGCGGTACAGAACTGCAACCCGCAGTCGCAGCGGAGCGAAGAGTCTCACCACATGTGCCTCAAAGGAGGAGAAACAGTGTGAAGGTGGAATGGAAAGAGGCTGGAACTGGCACAAACTCAATAATAAAAGACCCACACCACCACCTCGACCCTCTGGGCGACTCGAGTGAGAGAAAGAGAGTCCTCCAAGAGAGAGGGCAGCAGAGATGGTGGTATCATGGGCAGGAAGCCAGGTTTCAGTAAGAGCAAGGCGGTGAAGAGATCTAGAGAAAAACAAGTCTGGATGACAGAGGCCTTGGAAGCAATAGAGCGACAGTTCCATAAGGAACACGAGAAAGGCAGCTGGGAAGGGGGGAGACACCGAATAGGAACTAGGTTGGGCGAGATGAAATTGGAGCGAGCCATAGGGAACAGATATGAGGAGAAAGGAATTAAGAGAAGAAATGAGGTGAGAGATAGCAAGTAGGCAGGGAAGTAAAACAGGCGCGGGACGGGATTAACCAGAACTAGCCTGGCCAAGACCAGTAGCAGCAAGCAAGAAGGTAGGCACAGAGAAGTGCAGACAGATAGCGTATGTTAAGGCAGTCACATTGCCAAAATAATAACCCAACAGTGCAGGAGATCATGTCCTGAAGCAGAGGTAGTGAAGACCGGTCCGGGGCTGGGGTTCTTCCTCTGAGGTAAGAGTTCCGCTTGACGGCTTCGCGCCCACGGCTCGCGCCGAAGGCTCGCGCCTCCAGCAAGCTGGAGTCTTAATTACCTGCAGGGAGGGAGCAAATCAGGGGTTCAGTTTCAAACTGACCAATGCAGGCGTTCCTTTCTTCCCTCACTCCCCAACTCGGCAAATTGCTTGAATGAATGCTGTGGACGTCATATATCTTGACTTCAGCAAAGCTTTTGACAAAGTACCACATGACATTCTGATTAACAAACTAGCTAAAAGTGGGCTAGATGGAACAACTATTAGGTGGATTCACAGTTGGCTACAGAATTGGACTCAAAGAGTACTTATCAATGGAACCTTCTCAAACTGGGGAGAGGCAACGAGTGGGGTGCCGCAGGGCTCAGTCCTGGGCCCAGTGCTCTTCAACATTTTTATTAATGATTTGGACAAGGAGGTGCAGGGAACGCTGATCAAATTTGCAGATGACACAAAATTGGGTGGGATAGCTAATACCCTGGAAGACAGAAACAAACTTCAAAGTGATCTTGATAGGCTAGAGTGCTGGGCTGAAAACAACAGGATGAAATTTAATAGGGATAAATGCCAAGTTCTACATTTAGGGAATAGAAACCAAATGCACAGTTACAAGATGGGGGACACTTGGCCCAGCAATACTACAAACGAGAAAGATCTTGGAATAGTTGTAGATCGCAAGCTGAATATGAGCCAACAGTGCGATATGGCTGCAAGAAAGGCAAATGCTATTTTGGGCTGCATTAATAGAAGTATAGCTTCCAAATCACGTGAGGTACTGGTTCCTCTCTATTCGGCCCTGGTTAGGCCTCATCTAGAGTATTGTGTCCAGTTCTGGGCTCCACAATTCAAGAAGGACGCAGACAAGCTGGAGCGTGTTCAGAAGAGGGCAACCAGGATGATCAGGGGTCTAGAAACAAAGCCCTATGAAGAGAGACTGAAAGAACTGGGCATGTTTAGCCTGGAGAAGAGAAGATTGAGGGGAGACATGATAGCACTCTTCAAATACTTAAAAGGTTGTCACAAAGAGGAGGGCCAGGAACTCTTCTCGATCCTCCCAGAGTGCAGGACACGGAATAACGGGCTCAAGTTAAAGGAAGCCAGATTCCAGCTGGACATCAGGAAAAACTTCCTGACTGTTAGAGCAGTGCGACGGTGGAATCAGTTACCTAGGGAGGTTGTGGGCTCTCCCACACTAGAGGCATTCAAGAGGCAGCTGGACAACCCTCTGTCAGGGATGCTTTAGGGTGGATTCCTGCATTGAGCAGGGGGTTGGACTCGATGGCCTTGTAGGCCCCTTCCAACTCTGCTATTCTATGATTCTATGATTCTAAGGCTGCCTTAGAAGTCCCCATGAGGCGTGCACACTTCATCCAGACTACATTTCAAAATGTAATGTTTCTTTTGTAGTGTTATTCCGGAATGTTCTATTTCTTTTGAACATGATAGATGGCCTGAAAGTTGCTTCCCCCATAAGAACAGAGATTTATTGATGAGCTAACAGCTCTCACCTACACTCTAATTGTGTTAACTTTCTGTCAGCAAGACTTACACGTGCAACCTTCAAGATGCGAGGAGGAAAGATACTACTCCCACCTGGAGGAGAGTTTCCCATAACACCATTGTTCCCACTTTTGTATTTTGCTAATGGAAAGGTAGGATACAAATGTTATGAATAAATAAAGGGTATTGGAGGTAACAAAGGAAAATTGGCAATAAGTAAAGTACATAATCCGCAGGGCTTAAAAACAGTGTTATTAACTTCTGTTCAATCTGGAAAAGGACCAGAAAGCAATCATTCTTGCTACATGACAAACCGAAAAATAATTTCCCCTCCCACTGGGAGGACGTCTGACCCTGTTTTTAGGCCCACCTACTCAAGTACCAATATAATTAGCTTGAGGTATATTACCTCTCACACCAGCTATAGGATATATAGTATGGAGTTAGGGTGGGGGATTAAATGCGGCCCTCTCTGTTGTCAGGGAAACAATGCACTGTTAAATTTTTAATTCTTTAATTTAAAGTGTTGTATTCTGAGCAAGCAAATTCATTAAAATTGTATGAGGGGGGAAATCTCCAACAAAGTGGTGGCTCTACTTATGGTAAAATTGATGGACTTTGTAATTACTGCAGGTTACAAAGAGGGAAAATGTAGCTTTCATGTTAGACAGTTGTTTTTAATGTTTCTACACATACATTATGATTAGGATTGCATAAGCCATTTATTCTTCCCATGTACATCTGTGGTAAAAAGTGCTAGTTAGAAAAATAATTTGCCTCGTGTATTGCAGTTTTTATGTAAAAAGACTAGAATTATCACCAGGAAAATTGGTGCCTCAAGAAAGCAAATTCACAGGAATATAAATGGTAATTTGTGTCATATACTTTAGTAAATTGAACCCTAATTTAGTACGTTCAGACTGATGCAGAGGTTGAAGTGAGAGGTGGCAAATGGATTTTATGGAGTAACTTTCTTTGAAAATCTGAAGGGAAAGGAAAAGCTTTACGGCAGCTCCATGGATGCTCCTGCTACCAACTGTCTCTGCAGAGGCCACCAGTGAGGGAGGAAGCAGCAGCCAGGCACCCCTCCACTGTGCCTGGGTCCAGCTCCAGCTGAGAGCCCCCTCCCTCCTGCTGTCAACTGTAACTGCTGAACTTTTCAACTAAGATTGTAGTGCCTGAGTTTGCTTTCTTTTCCCCCCTCCTCCTCCTCCCTCCCAATCCCCTTTCCTTTTGTGTCATGTCTTTTAGATTGTAAGCCTATGGGCAGGGACTGTCAAGAAATACTTTTGTAAGCCGCTGTGAGAGCCTTTTTTGGCTGAATGGCGGCATAAAAATCTTTAAATAAATAAATAAATAAATAAAAAATGTTTGCTATGATGCTTTCAATGAATAGTGTAGCAAAAATGAAATCTGGACACAGTTATTTATTTCAAAGATATTATTTAAAAAATGACACAGGCTCACAATAACATAGAGCAGTCACTCTTATAGTAGTAGTTTATTATTTGCAGTCTACCGACCAAACTAAAGAGTAAAAATGTAAAATACATATTGAAAAGTAAAGTCCATAGAATTGTAAGGGCAAAGTTATAAAACAATTATAGAAGGTCTAATCCGGATTGCTACATTAACATTTTTTTAGCAACTTGCTTTATATTAGAGCTGTTTCAACCCTCAGGTACAATAATCAACACAGACTCTAAAGATTGTCCAGGAAGGGATTGTGTAATAGTGTAAATCAAAGTTTCCCTAGCTCCTTGCTAAAACCAGCCATTAGACAGGCAGAAGAGACTCCACCTCTCCAGTGTTGTGAGGGCAATGTCTGATGTTAACTGGAACTTTATTATATCTGCCACGCCTAGAACTTTAGAGGTGCTTGTATAGAAGTGACACTGGGGTATTGCTGTGATCCCTGGAAGGGCATCCCAGGGGCCTGAGGACAGAGTGAATTTTGCTCTCCAAAGTCAGATAGGAAGGCCTGCCCTCAGGGAAGGAGATTTGCTCTCCAGGGCTAGCCAAAGACATTTTTTCTTTCTGAAGCAAAGGACAAGATGGCACCTCCTCCCCATTCCATGTACAGAAACCATATGGACCGGCAGTTGAAACTAACTTCAATATTGGTGATGGGTTAGTGCCCTCCACCACACCTGAGGCAATAGGGTAGTTTAGTGGGTTTAGGACAGTTTGTGTACTTATGTTCTCCAACAGTGGGTAACAGCTGGAGAGACCAGGAGGAACACTGCTGCCACCCAGCATCTACTGCCTGAGGCAGTTGTCTCACTCTGCCAAATAATAGGGCCTGCTGTCCTCATGGGCCTTCCCAGTACAAGCACAGAGACCTCTGCAGCCCTTGCCTCTCCTATGGTGGTGTTCCAACCTCAGAGAAAGCAGAATTGGGCATACTAGGGGCAGATTGGGTGAAGGCATGAGTCTGTGGGATTGAAGGCAACCCCATTCCCCTGACACCGGCCGGATCTACACTACTGCTTTAAAGCGCTTTAAAATAGTTTTGACAACTGTATATGGAGTGTGTCCTGGGCCCCAACAGTTGTCAAAACTGTTATAAAGTGTTGGGATGGTGTAAAAGCCGGAACGGAACGGAACAGGCCGGAACAGCCCCATTATATTAAAAAATCATACCAAAAACAGTGGCATGTGTTAGCAACACTTGAGAACAATATTTTAGGACTAAAACCATACCAATATTATATCACTATTAACCCCAAAACTCCCAAAACGACATCCGGAACAGAATGGGATGGCCGGAACGGCCACTAGGGAACGAGCGATATCAACCAAACTCACCAGACATGCATAACTAAATGGCAGGGATGCAATAAGCCCCAAAAGTTGCCCCGAAACCACGTTCAGATACTCGTTCCGGGCAAAAACGCATATTGCGCAAAACCGGCCGTAATGGCAGCTTCCCAATGAGGTAAGTGAACCAAACTCACCAGATGCACATGACAAGGTGGGATAAATATAGAAAGCTCCAAAAGTTACCCCCAAACCACGTTCAGACACCCGTTCCAGGCAAAAACGCGTATTGCGCAAAACGGGCCGTAACAGCAGCTTCCCAACGAGGAAAGTAAACCAAACTCACCAGATGCACATAACTAGGTGGGACAAATATAGAAAGCTCCAAACGTTGCCCCGAAACCACGTTCAGATACCCATTCCGGGCAAAAACGTGTACTGCGCAAAACCGGCCGTAACGGCAGCTTCCCAATGATATAAGTGAACCAAACTCACCAGATGCACATGACAAGGTGGGACAAATATAGAAAGCTCCAAAAGTTGCCCCGAAACCACGTTCAGATACCCGTTCCGGGCAAAAACGTGTATTGCGCAAAATGGGCCGTAACGGCAGCTTCCCAATGAGATAAGTGAACCAAACTCACCAGATGCACATGACAAGGTGGTACAAATATAGAAAGCTCCAAAAGTTGCCCCGAAACCACGTTCAGATACCCGTTCCGGGCAAAAACGTGTATTGCGCAAAATGGGCCGTAACGGCAGCTTCCCAATGAGATAAGTGAACCAAACTCACCAGATGCACATGACAAGGTGGGACAAATATAGAAAGCTCCAAAAGTTGCCCCCAAACCACGTTCAGATACCCGTTCCGGGCAAAAACGCATATTGTGCAAAATGGGCCGTAACGGCAGCTTCCCAATGAGGTAAGTGAACCAAACTCACCAGATGCACATGACAAGGTGGGGCAAATATAGAAAGCTCCAAAAGTTGCCCCAAAACCACATTCAGATACCCGTTCCGGGCAAAAACGCATATTGCGCAAAACGGGCCGTAACGGCAGCTTCCCAATGAGATAAGTGAACCAAACTCACCAGATGCACATGACAAGGTGGGACAAATATAGAAAGCTCCAAAAGTTGCCCCAAAACCACGTTCAGATACCCGTTCTGGGCAAAAACGCGTATTGTGCAAAATGGGCCGTAACGGCAGCTTCCCAATGAGGTAAGTCAACCAAACTTTTTGTATGTCTCTTTGCACATGTGCTATGCAGTGGCTCACCTGTCCCTTTCCCAGCAGACATGGTGCCTGTACGGCAGTGGATTGCAAATGAACTTCTCAAGCACAAATCACTTCTTCCACGGCCAAGTTTAATGCAGAGACAGCAGCAAAGAATAAAGAAGCAAATAAATCAGAGAGAAATTAAGCAATTCAATAGTCCTGTTCTAGAAAACCACCGAAAGGAACATTTTCTACAATCCAGTTCTTGTCTTCAGCAATACAACAGTATTACACTTCATCTTGGTCTTTGTGCTTAATGGGTGATCAGTGCAAGAAACCAAAGGAGGAAACCATGGTTCTGTGCGAGGGAGCATGTCAGGACTGGCACCATCATTCTTGCCTTGAGATAAATCAAGCTTCTCGTGGTATATTCAAATGTCCAAAGTGTTGTGAGAAATGAATAATCTACACTGTAGGCAAAAATTTATGTTAACAGGTGCTATATGTTAGCATTTACATTTACACACACACAGAGAGAGAGAGAGAGAGAGAGAGAGAGAGAGAGAGAGAGAGAGAGAGAGTATATAGATATTATGTACATTGTTTTTGTTCTTACTGTTTGTAGTTATTTTTCTTGTATTCATGTTTTCATAAAGAATATGACTAAAGAAGCATATATGTTAATAAAGCTTCAGAACATCACAGCCATTGACAATGGGTTATACCGAATCAAACAAATGGTCAACCTAGCTCCCTCTTATTCACATGGGGCTAACCTATTCAAGACACCTAACATACAATTAAAAATTGTGTGATTGGCTTTTAAAAATAAATTCCATGTTTGGGGAGGGGAGGGGTACCTGTCAAGATTGTGGAATGTGGGCATTAACGCTTTGTCTCCTGGTGTGATAAGGGTGACCAGATGACCCGGAAAACCCAGGAGACCTCTGGAAGAACGGAGATCTCCAGGGCAACCGGGACTGGCACCCAATTTCTTGGGGGAAAGGGCTGAAGGGGAAGGCCTCCATCAGCCCTGGAAGGGGTTGGGGGCCGTGTTTTTGGACTTCCTGGAATGCAGCCTCCAGTACTCCCATGGCAATCCTCAAAAGACCTGTGCTTTTTTGACAGAACATTTATATCCCACCCGCCACCCAGAAATGCATGGTGAACTACAATGGCCTTTCCCAATTTTGTAATAACCCTGTGGAATAAGTTAGGTTGAAAGATGTGAATAGCCACAGGTCATTGTAAGCTTCATGATGGAATGAGACAGCCCAACCCCAACAATGCCATCATAGACTGATATTTTAAGCACACTACCAAACCACATGACAACTATGGGCTTCTGTAGGAAACCATCTTTGCAGAACTTCACTCTGGATTCTGAGAAAGTTTATTAAATGTTCCAGTTAGTACAATGAAAGTAGTTTATTTGATTGCATTCACACACATAGAAGTTGCCTTTCGAGGCAATTTCCCGACAATAGATAGTACCTCATTTTCCTCACCCATAATTTTCTTTTCCAGCTAATTTTGGGAATATGAACTATGGCCCGGAATGGGTAACAGAACCTGACTTTCATGGAAATTTCAGAGGTTATTATATCTGTCCCATCTAGTAATGTGCTTCTGGTGAGTTTGGTTGACTTACCTCATTGGGAAGCTGCCGTTACGGCTCGTTTTGGGCAATACAGATTTTTGCCCGGAACGGGTATCTGAACGTGGTTTAGGGGCAACTTTTGGAGCTTTTTACATCTGTCCCACCTAGTAATGCGCATCTGGTGAGTTTGGTTGACTTACCTCATTGGGAAGCTGCTGTTACGGCCCGTTTTGCGCAATACGCGTTTTTGCCCGGAACGGGTATCTGAACGTGGTTTTGGGGCAACTTTTGGAGCTTTCTATATTTGTCCCACCTTGCCATGTGCATCTGGTGAGTTTGGTTGACTTTCCTCATTGGGAAGCTGCTGTTACGGCCCGTTTTGCGCAATACACGTTTTTCCCCGGAACGGGTATCTGAACGTGGTTTTGGGGCAACTTTTGGAGCTTTCTATATTTGTCCCACCTTGTCATGTGCATCTGGTGAGTTTGGTTCACTTATCTCATTGGGAAGTTGCCGTTACGGCCCGTTTTGCGCAATACGCGTTTTTGCCCGGAACGGGTATCTGAACGTGGTTTCGGGGCAACTTTTGGAGCTTTCTATATTTGCCCCACCTTGTCATGTGCATCTGGTGAGTTTGGTTCACTTATCTCATTGGGAAGCTGCCGTTACGGCCCGTTTTGCGCAATACGCGTTTTTGCCCGGAACGGGTATCTGAACGTGGTTTGGGGGCAACTTTTGGAGCTTTCTATATTTGCCCCAACTAGTAATGTGTGTCTGGTGAGTTTGGTTCAATTATCTCATTGGGAAGCTGCTGTTATGGCCCATTTTGCACAATATGCGTTTTTGCCCGGAACGGGTATCTGAACGTGGTTTTGGGGCAACTTTTGGAGCGTTCTATATTTGTCCCACCTTGTCATGTGCATCTGGTGAGTTTGGTTGACTTTCCTCATTGGGAAGCTGCTTTTACGGCCCGTTTTGTGCAATACGCGTTTTTGCCCGGAACGGGTATCTGAACGTGGTTTTGGGGCAACTTTTGGAGCTTTCTGTATTTGTCCCACCTAGTTATGTGCATCTGGTGAGTTTGGTTCACTTATCTCATTGGGAAGCTGCCGTTACGGCCGGTTTTGCGCAATATGCGTTTTTGCCCGGAACGGGTATCTGAACGTGGTTTTGGGGCAACTTTTGTGGCCTATTGCATCCCTGCCATTTAGTTATGCATGTCTGGTGAGTTTGGTTGATATCGCTCGTTCCCTAGTGGCCGTTCCGGCCACCCCATTCTGTTCCGGACGTCGTTTTGGGAGTTCTGGGGTTAATAGTGATATAATATTGGTATGGTTTTAGTCTTAAAATATTGTTCTCAAGTGTTGCTAACACATGCCACTGTTTTTGGTATGGTTTCTTAATATAATGGGTCTGTTCCGGCCTGTTCCGTTCCGTTCCGGCTTTTACACCGTCCCGTTACAAAGCGCTGACTGATGGATGCCAGATTCAAACCTAGGTGAAGAAGGTGGTGGTTTTTGCTCTGGATCAGAATTGATGGAAAGTGTGGATGACTAGAAACTTACCTTGCAGAAGAAATAGGCCACTGCTGAAGTCTCCCTCTGGTTACAAATTTTTGCATCAAATGTGCTTGAAATAGAATTAGTACAAAAATGGTCAAATTGTGCTTTGGAAAAGGGAAAGACAAGACCAGGCACGCAGGCAGAAAGACAACAGGTGAAAGCAGAAGAATGCAGATTAAAAGAAAGGGCATTGGCAATAGCAGTTAGGGGCACAAGATGAGAGTTAAAATATCTTTAGTTCAAATACCAACTGAGACATAATCTAATGAGTCACTCAGCTGCTTCACTGTAATGTGCAGTTTGGTGATGACAATAGTGGCCTACAAAACAAGGTTGTGGTGAGGATTGTTCTGATAATGTACACAAAGCATTTGCATTACTTAGGAGAAGGGCCACATAAATGTTAGTGTTTATTGTTTCATTGTTGCTTGCTTTTCTGATGATTAAATGCCTAGATTATCCTGTATTGGTGTATGCCAGGTATCTATTCTGAGTGAGTTTTCTGCGGCTATGCATGGATCAGGAGTTACACCAATGTAAACAAGAGTAAAGTTTGGCCCTTAATTACCTTTCTCAAAGATTAAAAAAAAGAAGGTCTGTCGACTTGAAAACCGTTGATAAAAGCATAAAACAATTTGTGGAAAGAACATGGAGGTAATTTATTTCTTGATTACATTTTTATACCGCCCAATAGCCGAAGCTCCCTGGGCGGTTCACAAAAATTAAAACCATAATAAAACAACCAACAGGTTAAAAGCACAAATACAAAATAGAGTATAAAAAGCCCAACCAGGATAAAACCACGTAGCAAAATTGATATAAGATTAAAATACAGAGTTAGAACAGTAAAATTAATTAAGTTAAAATTAAATGTTAAAATACTGAGAGAATAAAAAGGTCTTCAGCTGGCGATGAAAGGAGGAGGAGGCGTTCCTTCAAATAACCTGGCCTCAAACTGTTTAGGTCTTCAAATGTGAATACCAGCACTTTGAATTGGGCCCGGATCTGGACTGGCAGCCAATGAAGTTGTAAAAGGACTGGCGTAATGTGATCTGGCCAGCCTAGCAATGTTTCTAGGGGGAAAATGTTTGGCTTCAATGCACAAATTGTTTATGTACATTGCCCTGAAGTTTCTTCTTCTGTTGCAGGAGAAGGCTGATAATAAAAAAGTTGTAATAAAATTAAGGGAAAAACAACAACTCATCTCAAAATTCATCTTAAGGTTTGCACTGACAAACAGCAAGCCAACAAAATTACATAAAATCTTAACCTTAGTTATCAGTAGACATTGAACTTTCAGTGTGTAAGCTTCTGTAGACATGACAATTACACATTAATGATCACACAATTTAATGTGAGGGGGAAAGTAAGGGGTTCTTCAGACATTACCTCAGTGAAATGATGATGATGATGATGATGATGATGATGATGATGATGATGAAGAATCTGAGTTCACAATTACACTAATTAGTTAGAGAGGAGTAACTTTGTTTTGCTGTTGATTATAATAACACAAGGCTATAAGGAAATACACAGGTCGCTGTTTGACTGTTGCAGGTAAATGCTATATTTACAAAATGTGAATGTAGTAATGTCACATTAGAGCTTTATTCTGCTGTCTAAGTTGGCATGATTTGGAGACCTTCACAAATATTCCTCCTTAGGTAAAAACTCCAGACATCCCAGGTGCAAAAGTTTCAACAAAACTAGCAAAATCCTCCAACTGGGCTGTGGAAATTGACATTCTCAAGGTGCCAACTTGCCTCTGAATTCAACCTAAGAAAAAAGGAGAAATTTGGAGGCACTGGAATAGATGCTTTCTGAGGAATGTGATAGAAGTGTTAGGAGTTTAGATCTGAGGAGTGAAATTTCTTAGATGGATTTCATTTGACACCTTAGTTATGAATACGTTCGAATAAGAAATGAAGATCATATCATGATTAGGCATAGATCATAGAATTAATTGGAGATTTATAAGGAGTTCAGATTACTAGGGTTGGGCAATAGGATTTAACAGGATTTTCTATTCTTGCATACATTATTGAAATAGTAAATTCGTCAGAAAACCTGTTTCAGTCAAGCAATGGAATGGTATCATAGAAGTATCTTCAGAATAAGAATGAACCATATTTTCTGTCCAGCACTAGTTCATGTTCATGGTTGCATAAACTGAGCCTGATGGAAAACAAGATATTACATTAGTTGTCCATTATAGATTATGAATGAATGAGAAGGTCTAAGCGACAGATGAACTCTTAGCAGAACCATTTTAATGGATAATTAAAATGGTGCTGTTGATATGCACCTGATACAATTTGAGTAACTATAGAATCAAGTAGGGCTGTGCACGGACCCCCCACTCCGCTCCGCTGCCGATCTGCAAATTGCGGATTCTGCCCGCTCCGCCTCGATCCGCCTAGGGTCTGCTCCGCTCTGCTGCAGAGCTTCGGCTCCAAATCGGAGCTCCGCAGCACTGTGGGGTGGTGCCAGGTAAGGCCCTCTTCTTCCTCCCCCTTACCTGCGTCTGTCGTGGCCCATCGCCAGCTTCACTAGAGCCCGCAGCTCAACCTGGAACTGTAGGCCCATCTTGCGGCCTACACTTCCAGGTTGAGCCGCGGGCTCTAGTGAAGCTGGTGATGGGCCACGACAGATGCAGGTAAGACCCCCCCTCCCCCTTGCCCACTTACCTGGCTCTGCCGCTGTCGCCGCATGGGCGGCGGCAGCAGGGCAAGGTAAACTCCCCCTCCCTCCTCCCCCTTACCTGTATCTGTCCGCTGTCCCGCAGCTGCTTCAACTGAGCCCAAGGACTCAAACAGAAAGACCAGGCCGCACTTGGGTGGGAAGCCGGCTGTTGCGAGGGGGAGGAGCAGAATAGAGGCACCCCTCATGGCAAAATGTAGACCATGTGAGGTAGGGAGGGACTGTGCCTATAAAAGGCAGCCCACCCAAGGCATCGGCCTCTTTCATTTCATAAATGGAACTGCCCTTTCCTGACTTTTTTTCCCCTCCCCTGGCCCATACTGCCTCGGAACCTAGAGGTTCTATTACATCATCGTGGCTAGCAGGCTTGGATAGAATGGCCAGGTTTGCACATAAGGGAGGACTGAGGTGCAGGCCAAATAAGCCACAATGACTTATTTCCTCTCCCTGTGTGTGTCGGTCTCATGGTGGGAGGATTAGCCTAATTACCCCTGGGCAGCGTGGCTCTGGCGTGGGCTGGTCCATGAAGTCACGAAGAGTCGGAAGCGACTGAACGAATAAACAACAAAAGCATGGCTTGTCATGTTGTGTGAACCTGATGGCTTGTTGCCATTGGTAACAAGCCACCCAAAACCCTACAGCAGGCCAAACACTCATTCTAAGCTTGGTCAGGGTGGGGTGTGTGGAGGAGCAAGTACTGGACAAGAGGGAGAGAGAGGCCAGGGTAATATAGGGCAAATGTGGGCAAATGTACTCACATGCACATTGGCTTTGTTTCTGTTGTTTCAGATTTGAACTAAGGCCTTAAGCCAAAAGCTCCATGGAAGAGATTGGATTAAAGTCTAGGAAACATTATTATTGCATTTGGACTTTCATATTATTGGGACCAATAAAGGATTTTTTTTTGGGGGGGGGGGAAACCTGCAGATATCAAGTCAAGGATATTGTTTATTATTTATTTATTTTATTACATTTATATACCACCCCACAGCTGAAGCTCTCTGGGCAGTTCACAAAAGCTAAAAACAGTAAACAATATATATATATATATATATATATATATATATATATATATATATATACACACATACACACACACACACTTTAAAAACCATCAGAGATGTAACAACAACAGCATAAAAACAGCAGCATCCATTTAAAACAACAATTCTTGGGTCCATTAAAAAACAAACATCGCGTTCAATGCCATTAAATGCCTGGGAGAAGAGGAAAGTCTTGACCTAGCGCCTGAAAGATATCAGGTCAAGGATTTATCTGAACAAAAATAATATTACACTAGCTGATTCTCTCCTTAAAGTAGACTAATATGTGAGCATTAATACACACAGCAAGTAAGATTGCACCTTTTATTGGATGTTTCTTCACTTAATACTGGAAGCACACTTTCAGGTTATGCTAAATGCTTCTTCAGATGTAGGTTATGAGTTTGAAACTAAACATCACACTTGGATAGTCAGGCTGATGGTTACTTAGTTGCAGAGCATTATGTGCCACTTAGTTGCAGAGCATTATGTGGCACAGGGATAACCTGGTGAGTTCAAATGTTATGCTTGAATATCATGGATGATGTCACAATCAGGATACACTTTAAGTTCTGGCAAAGTGTAAGACAGTTTACAGTCAGACTGAGTCTGAATGCAGTAAAAATGGGTCTTCGTAACAGGTATTGAAAAAGGTTTATTTTGGAGCTATATTAACTTTTACTTAGGGCTGGTTTGCAGATTGGATTTCCAATTCATAACCCACCAAAGCTAAGGGCAATTAATACACATTTTAAACACTTTTCCCATCAAAGAGCCAACCTTATATGAGAGTGGTTTTGTGAGATCCACAAAACCATATTGAAGATTTAAATATGGTTAAATATGCATTGCGATCTTGGAAAGCCAGACCCACAGGATAATATCATTTTCTGTTTTATATTATCATATAAGGAAGACTTTTCCGAGACTTCAGCTGAAATGGTTATGAAATTCACCTTTACAGCCATACTCCAAGCAATACAAGGGAAGTTACTTAGTCATGGTCTGCCTATAATTGTAGGTCTTCAAAACTACATCCATACCGTGACACTAATTTATTTTATCCTCACTGTGATCGTCATGGTGATAGTTTAATACTTCAATTCTTTGTATTGAAATGGAAGGGGTTCTCCTACTGGTTGTATAGGACCACGTATTTGACAGAGAAGAAGCCCATCAATGGAAGCTTCCTAAGGTTTTAGCTAACATTGCTGCCAAGGGGGTTCTGAGCATCTCTTGCTAATACAGAGACTTCACTCTGGGGCCTCATCTACACCAAGCAGGATATAGCACTATGAAATCAGTGTGAAAGTGGTATCTAAAAGGCAGGAGCCACACCAAGCAGGATATAGTGGTATGAAAGCAGTATAGGGTATGTATCAATGGGCCCCAACAGTTGTCAGTGCACTTCAATACCGCTATAAAGCAGTAGTGTGGCGCCTGCCTTTTAGATACCACTTTTCATAGTGGAATATCCTGCTTGGTGTAGACGAGGCCTGGATGATAAGGGAAGGCTGGAATAAAATATGGTGCAGCAATCAAGAGGGGTCTCCACTAGGGTTGTTGACAGCACCCAACTGGGTCCTGGAGGCTAATGGACCTCCCCCACGTCTGGCCTTACATTTGGTTCTGGAAATCCTTTGTGGAAGGGAGGGCCAACTGGTTAGCATCAATTTGGTGTTGGTGCTAAGTAGCAGCGTTCTGTCTTTCTTTGTTTGTTTCCACAAGCTGATATGAAATTTTGAAAGAAGTTCTTGATCTACTTTCATTGCACAAAAATGTCTTATAACATTTCTTTGGATTACAGCAACTCTCATCACAACTCTGGCATTTTACACATGTTTCATTTTGCAACACTTCTGCAGGTTTTTCTCTTCGTTAAGAAGGCTAATGAACTGGAGGAGTCCCCATGTGTATCCAAAGGATGATTTGGGTGTATCTGGTGAGGATCTAAGTCTTGTACTTCTGGTGTCTAAGGATTGGCTTAGGCAGAATTGGGGTTTCATACCTTTGAATTGCTATTCCATCAGTAGGAAGTCTCTTTGGGATAAGATTTGATACGCATCCAGTGCTTTATTAAACTAGAAATCATACCTTTTGACTATATTCCACATCATCTGAACACATCATTGCCCTGCACTGCTGTGGGTGGCTTCTGCAAACATTAAGGCAGGAGCCACACCAAGCAGGATATAGTGGTATGAAAGCAGTATAGGGTATGTGTCAATGGGCCCCAACAGTTGTCAGTGCACTTCAATACCGCTATAAAGCAGTATTGTGGCTCCTGCCTTTTAGATACCCTTCCAAAATTCAGCTACAAGTGCAGATTAGCCACTGAATTCTGCCTCTTGGAACAGAGGGAGTCTGTACATGCCAAGAGACACTGTTGTTGTAAGGGAGCCTTTGTGTTTCGTCAGGCTTTTTGAGGAAGAGAATCACTAAGCCCAGAGAGGACACAAATGGGCCCCACCTGTCCATTCATTCACCAATTTAGGATTGCCATGTTTCAGACTTTGCCTGAGATTGAATCCAGGGGCAGGGCTGTATCATTCTGATGGTGACAAAATTAAATTGCAGGGATAGTCCAACAAACTTGTCCATTTTATGGAATAGCTAGGCAAACTTTTGGGGTTTGAGTGCTGTACTGGCCCTTGATGAAATGTTCAAGGGCTGCACGAGTGAGCAGGGTTGATGGTGAGAATGGCAGTGGTGGGTGGGGTAAGACCTACAATTCCCATTCATTTCTCACACACTCATGAATTCTCTCCCTCTCTTACGCACACGCACACGCACACACACACACACACACACACACACACACACACACGATCACTGTTTCCCCACTGCTAATACAAAATTAAATTGAAGGGTGGCCCAGACTAGGAGTGGGCACTGCTGGAGCCCCAATGCCCCATCATCTGTCCAAAGATGACATGTATTGGTGCCAGGCCTGGCTGTGTCACTACATTCGGTATTAGCTGAGGCTTTGGAACAGACTTCAAGAGCAGCCTTCCATGAAAGGGGGATAGCAGCCATTAAGTTCTGAAGGTAGAAAACATGAGAGTTATGGGTCACAGGCATCTTTTTAAGGTAGGAGAGATCTTAAAAAAGCAAGAACTTGTTTCTTGTTACTTGTTACTTATCCTTCTAGAAAAGGAGGTAGAAGTGCACATACGAGACATGATAAGGACACGCTGTCCTGTTGAACAAGAAGTCCTTGAAGTGTTTTCTGTAACTGATCTGTTAGTGTCACTTGCTGTAGGTCTTTTGTTTTCTCTTTCTTCCTAGATGCACAGCTGTGCTTTACACACCTCCAGAATTTGGGGTCAAGTAACACCTACACCTTGGCCCATTCTAACCTCAGCCTATGGGCCATGAGGATCACTCAACCTGTGGTGGTCTTAACGAGTGCTTGCAACTACCTGCAGCAGTTTTATGGGGTACAACTCTTCTTAATCTTTTTAATATGGTATTTCTACTTGCATACTGGGCAACACTTTGGCCATAGCTAGACCTAAGGTTTATCCCTGGATCGTCCAAGGGTCAAACCTGTTCATCTAGGTGACACACAGGGGATCCAGTGCTCAGGCAGGGGCGAACCCTGGATGATCCCAAGATAAACCTTAGGTCTAGCTGTGGCCTGAGTTTCTGAACAACTCCTTGCTTTTTGTAAACCTTGGATGAGTGTTCCTTTCACAGAAAAGTATTGGTTGATTCTTTGGCCTACAAAGAACAGACAAATTACACGCTGGCAGAAGAGACTACCAGCCACATTGGCAGCACAATCCACTTGCTCTTTAGAAGCTTTGTTTTAAATTCATTTTTGTGACTTTACATTTGCATACAACCCATTTTTGGGATGATCCCCTTCAGTTCAAGGGGACATAGGCCTTAGCTAGACCTAAGGTTTATCCCAAGATTGTCCCAGGGTCATCTCTGTTCATGTAAATGACACACAGGGGATCCGGGGAGCAGGCAGGGACGATCCCAGGATAAATCTTAAGTCTAGCTAAGGCCATATTGAGCTGGGGCACTATTATTTTATTTTAACACCCACTTCCATTGTTTTAAAAAACGTTTAAATGTCTTGTTTTTATTCTTAGGCTCTAATCCTAAACATGGCTACTGTGGGGTAAAATGCATTGATCGTGATGGGCTTACTTGGGCATGGGATTGCATGGTTAGACCTTTCTTATTGTGGGGTTTTTGTTTTTGTTTTTTAGCAAATAGAAATCTTGGATTTGGTATTTCCCCCTCTTTCTCTCTTGGAGACACGGGGACACACACAAGCAAACTGAGAAATTATTTATTTCATTTGAATTCTTACTCATTTTTAATCCTATGCAGATCGCACCAGTACACCGGATGCGCATCAATAAACTTCTGCCATCTTTTATCAAGTCGGCCAGCAAAATAAGTGGCAATTTGGCCATGAACCTGCTCCATCTTGCCATGGAGGACATTGATAAGAAAACAGTGAGTATCGCAATGGCAAGGTTGGACATTTATATGTAGTCTGGCCTGTTTGGAGATTCTGTGAAAAACGCATGCCTCCTCATTCCAAAAATGCAGTCTCACCAGTCCAAATTGTTTGGAGGAACATGCATACGATTTGGTGAGCCATGCACTGAGAGAAACCAGGGTTCTGCTTCCACATGTTCATATGGCTATGGTGGCCCCTGGATGAATTTAAAGAACTTTGCAAGGAGGTTCACACAGAGTCCATGTTAATATTGAGAGTTAATGTCACACTGCTTAATTTGTGACATTAACTAGCTGAGCCCCCACACCCATTAATTTGATGGGTGTGGGGGCTCAGCTACTCTGGTTCACTTGTCAATCTTCTTCATAATCCCAGATCTGTGTATAAGGTGTTGTGGGAGGGGGTCCTTGGCGGGAGATAAAAGCCACGCCAGTTACAGGCCAAAAAGCACTCTGTGCTTGCTTTTCCACCTCCTACCCCTTGTTTTCATAAGGCCCACTGATATTGGAATGCAGGTTCCCGGATTGAGCCCTGCTTTGATTTAAGCCCTATTCCAAACATTGCCACTTGATTAACCTGTTCTGAAACTCCTCCCCTTCTTCCTTAGATGAAGCCTATGCAACTTGTGACCCACTAAGCTTAATGTACCCCATTTGCCCTGTATAGTGGCCCATGATGAGCTTGAGAAATCTCCTGAACTTGCTGCCTGCCTAGGACTGCAAGCAGGGAGGCTGCCAAGGTCCTGATGCGGTACAATACATGGATGGTGGGGTTCCATTAGCTTGATAGATCCAAAGTTGTGAGGCCTGCCTTAGATGGTTCCCAAAAGGGTATGCCGATCTCTCTTTGTGCTGTAGGATCTTCAGAATCTGTACAACGATGCAGCTGGAGCCATCGTCGAAGCTCTCTGGAGCTACATCCCAGCAGAAGTCCTCACCAAGCTGCTGGAGACTTTCCAGGGCCAGCTGTTATCAGATCGCAGCTCCTGGAAAGTGCTCAGGACACTTGCCTCCAAAGGTAGAAGAGGGTCTCCCACCATGTCACTTTGATGTTTGCAGGAGCACAGATTTCATATTACCATAACAGCAGCAGTGAATCTCTTCATATGTGTGCAGCTCACTGAGGCCTAGGCCTAATTTACCCCAAGCAGGATATTGCACTATGGAAGTGGTATGAAAGCGGTATATAAAAGGCAGGAGCCACACCGAACAGGATATAGCACTGTGAAAGCAGTATGTGGTTTGTGTCAATGGGCCCCAACAGTTGTCAGTGCAGTTCAATACCACTATAAAGCAGGAGTGTGGCTCCTGGCTTTTATATACCGTGTTTATTTATTTATTTATTACATTTTTATACCGCCCAATAGCCAAAGCTCTCTGGGCTGTTCACAAAAATTAAAACCATAATAAAACAACCAACAGGTTAAAAGCACAAATACAAAATACAGTATAAAAAGCACAACCAGGATAAAAACCTCGCAGCAAAATTGATATAAAATTAAAATACAGAGTTAAAACAGTAAAATTTAAATTTAAGTTAAAATTAAGTGTTAAAATACTGAGAGAATAAAAAGGTCTTCAGCTGGCGACGAAAGGAGTACAGTGAAGGCGCCAGGCGGACCTCTCTGGGGAGCTCATTCCACAACTGGGGTGCCACAGAAGAGAAAGCCCTCCTCCTAGTAGCCACCTGCCTCACTTCCTTTGGCAGGGGCTCACGGACAAGGGCCCCTGTAGATGATCTTAAGGTCCGGGCTACATATGGGAGGAGGCGTTCCTTCAAATAACCTGCCCCCAAACCGTTTAGGGCTTTAAATGTCAATACCAGCACTTTGAATTGGGCCCGGACCTGGACTGGCAACCAATGAAGTTGTAAAAGGAATGGCATAATGTGATCTCGCTGGCCAGTCCCTGTTATTTATTTATTTATTTATTTATTACGTTTTTATACCGCCCAATAGCCAAAGCTCTCTGGGTGGTTCACAAAAATTAAAACCACAATAAAACAACCAACAGGTTAAAAGCACAATTACAAAATACAGTACAAAAAGCTACAGCTTAGCTATAGCTTCTGTTAGTAAACGGACTGCCCTGTTCTGTACCAGCTGAAGCTTCCGGACCATTTTCAAAGGCAGCCCCACTTATAACACATTGCAGTAATCCAAACGAGAGGTTATCAGAGAATGGATAACTGTAGCTAGGCTATCTCTGTCTAGATAAAGGCGTAGTTGGTATATCAGCCTAAGCTGATAAAAGGTGCTCTTTGCCACTGAGTTCACCTGTGACAGTTCTGGATCCAAGAGCACCCCCAAACTACGGACCTGATCCTTTAGGGAGAGTGCAACCCCGTCCAGGACAGGGCAAACATCACCTCGCTAATACCACTTTCATAGTGCAATATCCTGCTTGTTTTCTAACGTCTTAGCTATAGCTTCAGTGGACACAAACAAACCTTTCACAATGTTTTTATTTTTTAAAACACACACAATAAAACAACCCTTCTACCATAGGAATTATGGGAGGAAGAAAGGCTAGATGGGTTGGGAAGGAATATGTGGGCAAATAGGATGCGGTAAGCAATTATTACTATTATTATTATTATTAGTAGTAGTATTTGCGTTTTTATACCGCCCAATAGCTGAAGCTCCCTGGGGGGTTCCCCAAAACTAAAAGAATTCAAAATATAAAACAAACAGTATAAAAACATGATATAAAATACACATTAAAACGGATTAAAACATACCATACATGATTAAAACATCTTTAAAACATCCTGAAAACATTCTAAAATTTCACTGAATAGGCCTGCCACAATAGATCAGTCTTTATTGCTTTTTTAAATTCTAAAAGACTGTCAAGTTGACGAATCTCCTCCGGCAGGCCATTCCACAGTCTGGGAGCAGCAGAAGAAAAGGTCCTCTGGGTAACAGTTGTTAATCTAGTTTTTGCTAGCTGAAGGGGATTCTTCCCAGAGGACCTGAGTGTGTGGGGTGGATTGAACGGGAGAAGGCGATCCCACAGGTAGTCTGGACCCAAACCATGTAGGGCTTTAAAGGGAATAACCAACACTTTGTACTTTGCCCGGAAACTAATCGTCAGCCAGTGAAGAGATTTTAAAACTGGTGTAATGTGGTCACCCCTAGGTGTACCAGTGACCAGCCTGGCTGCCATATTTTGGACTAATTGAAGTTTCCGGACTAGGCACAGAGGTAGCCCCATGTAGTGCGCATTGCAGAAGTTGAGCAAATAGAAGGAAGAATCAGTGGGTAATGCGAAGAAGCCTTTGCCATCTTCAATTGGATCTTCCATGACCCAACTTTTAAAAGGAACTAAGCTTCTAGTTCTTATTGTTAAGTATCTTAGTTGGATAAAATGAAATCAGTGTGGGAGAAAATGACAGAAAGCTGGCAAAGAGAAGCTAATTCATGCAAATTCCTGCCAAGGGTATCTAGATTAGATAGATGTAATACGCTCAATGTGGGCCTGCCTTTAGAATGTATTTGGAACGAGCAGCTGGTTCAAAAGTAGCTGCTAGATTGTACTGGGGCTGGCCATGTGGAGCATACAAATGCTGATTTTACATGTTCTTTGGCTTCTACTTGGTTTCCAAGCCCATTCAGTTGCTCTAAACATGCTGGGTCCAAGATACTTCAAGGACTATCTTCTCCCATAGGAACCTGCCTGCCCATTAATATCTCCCACAGCAGCCTGCTCTGTGTTTCCCTCACTGTCTGAGGGTCAAGGAGGATTTTTTTTTTTTTTACTGCTGCTAACTGCCACATGGGGGTGTTTTCGTCGGAGGGCCCAGTTGGGGAGAGAAGAATTAAACCTCCCCACACACTGCAGTTCCAATCCAGTTTGCAGGGAGTGTGTTTACTCTGAAATAAATAAATAATAGAAGGGGGGAGCAGCACACTAGTTAGTTAATGTAACGTGTAGTTTAACCCTGAAGTATAGCGAGTACTAACATGGGACCCCATTTTTTCACAGCCTATCACATTGTTTTGGGTCAGTTAAAGCTCCCAGACATATTGTAAATGGGAGGTTTCATGCAGAGCTCATTTTAGTTATTTTACAAGTCAGGCATGTTAGTTATTTGATTTGCCAGGTCTGATTTAGAAAGAAAACCTCACAGCCATCTTGTCCAATAGAACAATATTCCTAACCAATGCATTTCTTCTTCTTCTTCTTCTTCTTCTTCTTCTTCTTCTTCTTCTTCTTCTTCTTCTTCTTCTTCTTCTTCTTCTTCTTCCACAGAACTTTTAGAGGAGGATTCCTCAAAAGCAGAAGAATGGAGGAGCAAACTGAAGAGGGTAAGGAAGGATCTCCACCTCTTGCATCTGGGTTGCTTTCGGCTGGGTTTAACGTTGACATCAGAGAACAAAGCATAGAATTGGGAACTTCGTGGTTCTCTCTACATGATGGTCGATTTAATAAATTATTCTGGAAGTTATGCCCAGGATGGGGCCCATTAATGGCAGGGAAGCCATATTGATGTTACACCCAGGGCAGATAAAATGTTTGCTTGTCTTATGAGGCAAAACACATGGCAGGTGAAACTTCTGCCTTGCAAAACTATCCATCTTCATCAGTGGCAGCTCTGCTTTGATGGACTCCTGCATCTCCACAGCACTGTTATCTGAGGGGTTCCCCCCTTTGTGCCAGCATGGCATGGCCAAGGACTGCTGATCAGAATGTGGAGCTCTGAACTAGGCTTGCTGGGTAACAAGACCTGAGATGATAGAGAAGTGTCCCTGTGTAACTCATGCCCTCCTGGAGGCCTACTCTGACTAGAACCTGTGAAGTAGACTGTGGCATAGCCAGAACCTGTCAGCCTAAGCATGGTGGTAGTCGGGAATGACTATTTCAGTGTCAGGGATACAATGGCCATCCTCAGAGCACCTTGACCTGAGATTGGAATCCAAAATAAAAGAGAGGAACAGAAGATGACAGGGCGCAATGGAAAGGAATGCTGGATCAAGCCTGTTCGGACAGTGGGAGGGCTAGACATCCATGAATGGTGAAAGGCTTGATTTCTTTTCCAACAGCTTGGCGCCAGATCCCTTCACTACCACCAGGAGAAGGAATTATCTGGAATCCTCCACCAAGTATTCAGGGAGGAGGGAAAGACCTCAAGGGATTCTGCCCTGCCAAAGGTCAGTGGAAGCTGTCTAAAGTTTATGGTGACCAAGCTCACCGTAAAGCAAGGTGGAATAGTCCAGTTTGGAGATGTATTTCTAGATGCAGAGCCAGTATCTGCTTCTGTATTTTCTTTTTGATAATGAGGTTTGGTCCAGAGTGGCAGGGAGGTGTCTCTCTTTTTGTCTTTTTCTCTTCACAAATGAACAGGGGTACAGACTAGTGCTAATACAGCATGTTTAGTTCCCACATCAAACTATGACTAAGTTTAAGTGTGTGACATTGACATGACACGGAAATCTTGCTCATTCATTCCTGCCTCCCCGTCCCTCCCCTCCCCTCCTTCTGTTATCTCCCCTATGTCAAAATAAAGATTGTATATTGACCAAAACCTGCACTTTGTAAACTACCATGAAGATGTAATGGTGGTACAATAATAGTAATATCCAACTTTCTTTAGGGCAAGATGAAATCATGAGATAATGGAGTCTATCTACATTTGCTGTCCCAATAAATGCAATCTTTGCCACTCCTTCTTGCAGCTCTTCCTGTACCAATATTACGGGGCCATTCTCCATGCCTCAGGAGATCATGCCCTCGTGGAGGAATCTCTGAACAACCTCCTGCAGTCATTGCTGACGAAACCATCAGATAAGGAGGTGAGAGGAATACAGCTGTCAGGCTTGGAACCGTGATATTTATTTTTAGCTCTATTTAGCATAATCATGATTATTAAAGTGTTACATTGATACATGCATTGATACATAACGTTGATACATGCATTGTATTAATATTTTACAACGTGAAACCATCCTGCACTTTTAGCTTCTTGCCTTCCATCCTGGTATGATTTGAAAAGGCCCTCAAAGTGTTGCTACAGTGACCCTCTCGGATTGTGACTGTGTTTGCAGCAAGCGGGAATTTACATCCTTTGAGATCCCTCCCCCTTCGGCATCCAGGCACCTGATAAGAGGGAACTTACTTCACTGCCAATTAAATACTCCTCCTGCTTCCCCATGTGTGCACATTAGCAGTCCGCCCCTTAATCAGACCTGGGTATTTAATGCACTTCCCTACCTGCGCTACAAAGGAATATGTCTCTGAGCAGATCATAGGCTGAACAGAGCTTGGAAAGGAAACCAACTTCCCTCATACTTTGGAAAAGAGAATTTCTTGTTAGAATATGGGGAAGCATAGCAGGGGAGATCCACAGGCTTCTAGAGTGTTCTGTTTTCTCAGCCTTTGTGGGATGCACGATGAAATTATGAATGTGCGATGTCTCGAAGATATCGCGCATTGAACAGGGATCTATGACCCCCATTCACAATGGAGCTATAAATGGAGCCCCGTGTCCCTTTTCATTCTGTATTTCTTGCCCTGGAGTTGGAGAGCAGAAAGGAAGCACACCCTGGCTTCCAAAATCCGCCAGGCGACTGAGGGACACTGGGAGGCTGCCTCTCCTGCTTCCCAGGAATAACACCATGCCAAGGGGGAGACCAACCTGACCCATCCTTCAGCCAGAGAAGGAGCGGTTGCAGGGAATTCTCTCCTCCCTCCTTGCCAGAAAGACCACTCAGCTCCTACTGCCTGTAGCTCTGCAACTACAGTATCAACAGAGAGAATGCTCTAGTCCCATCCATTGGCCAAATAGCCACCAAATAGTATTTGAGCAAGAACCCCAGGGAGAGAACACCCGCTTGGCCCAATGTCCATTTAAATGCCACTGCTATAGCTCAGTGCTTTGTTCGGGCCTTGAAAAACAATCTCCCTCCTCTTTATGTTTTTCCTCTACTCCTTGTCTCTATTGTCTCTTTACTTTGCAACCTAATGGCAAGAACTGTCTCTCTTTTGAATTGTTGTGAGCCACTTTGGGAGACAATAATTTGAAAATACATCAGATAAATAATTTTCAGACTCTCAAGGAAATAGGAATCAACTGAATAACCCCTGATTCTTCCTAGGGCATTCTTTCTGCCATCGGGCTTATTGCGGCTCGCCATATGGAGTCCGTATTGAAAGTCCTGAAGAATTACGCTTCAGAGGAGGTCCTTTCAGCAGAACCTCATCAGGTATCATGTCAGGAAGATAATGCATTTGGGAAGAACTGTGAGCCAGCACACTAAGCATGTGTGAGAAGTTATGGTCTCTCCTCACTCACTGAACTGGGGCTCTGTACATCAGGGGTGGCCAGAAGATAGATCTCCAGATGTTTTTGACTTCAGTGTTTCATGGAGATCCATGTTCTGCTCACCCACCCCCAGCATAAATCGGGAGCTTCCAGGACAAACCTGACGACCAATCATGTATTATGACGGCCTGCCTGATGCTTGTTTATGTGGTCATAGCCAGGCAGGCAAACCAGCCAGCCTTTGGAGGGCTGTTTAGCAGGATGACTTGAAGGAGCTTCAAAGTGTGCAGGCACTGGGAAGTTCATTTGTGAATTGATGGAACATAGGGATATCCTGTTCGTGGTATTTGATCCCTGATGGCTTCTTCATACTTGCACATAATTGTTGATTAACATCACTATACAATTTGATTAGCTAGGGAAGTTCTAAGTAAAAAGTCACTTTTACCAGTTAAGGCTGAAATCCTATACTAGGGATGTATGAGAACTTCCTTCACCTGTGAAAATGTGAGGAAAGCACCCTGAATGCAAACTTGTGCATTCTTGAGCTTGCCATCACATTTGGAAGGGTGTATCCGTTTTGAAAAATGCACACTCTAACATGAGCATTTTTCAAAAAAGGACACATTTTTACACCATGGTTAATGTGGTATGGGGGCATTTGCATTCTTGCTTGAATAAGTGTACATTTTCCCTGTTCGGAAATGTGCACACACTTACGTGAAAATAACTTCCCTGAGGCTTACTTCCGAGTAGTCATGCATATCTGCACCGTAAGCTTTTCACATCTTCACATTACAAAATTTTGACAAGTTTCTTAATAGCACTAGAGGGACTTAAAAGATATTCTCTGTCTATTCCACTTAGGATAACATCCAGAACATACTGGTGGAGTCTATTGAAAAGATTGTTTCAACAGTAAGTGTCAATTTGAAGGGATGGTTGCCTGTTTGACTCAGCTTTTACAGTACCGAACGTATTTCGATAATCCTTATATTTTAAAGTTTGGGATACCATGAATTGCCATTAAATGTAACTAGAGGTGATGGCTTCTTAAGAGGAAGCCAAGGACTGGGGAGTGATATGAACTGTACAATAAGCGGGCAGTGCTGTGAAGTCGTTTTTCAAAACAGGCTCTTGGATTTGCACACCAAAAATCATTCCGACTCATTTCTGTACTAATCTGCAGGATACAAATCCATGGCTTGTTTTGTGTGTGGATTATCCAAAGGTGCACATGCATGCATTTGCTCTCCCCATCAGATAAAGCGACAGTGCACGTATTTGCCCACATGACGTGCCTTTTGAAACATGCACAATTTGGGGACAGATTTTTTTTAATTGATGGAACTTTAGCCCAGCTGCCCAAGAAAGTGCAGATTTCCAGTTACAACTGCATTCTGGAATGCGTTTTGGTCTGAGGGGTGTGCCAACTGGATAGGTCTGCAGTAAAATGGAGACCCAATTAAATTCTCATCTAGCCCTAATGGCCAGTGCAGTTGAACCCAAATGAGAACTAATGCTTTTTCCTTCATAACTCTTTCTCCAGGAAAGATACGGAAGCCTTTTCCAAGTTCGGCCCTTTAAGAACATGACTGAAGAACACCAGTCTTGAAGAGGGATTGATGACCTGCAATTATTTAGGCTGTCAATTCAACTGGGGCTTCTCTCTCTCTCTCTCTCTCTCTCTCTCTCTCTCTCTCCTTTGCTAGACTTACCGTTAAATCTGCAACTGAGGAGGGGAAAGCCCATGATGCAACTATCCAGACATCACGTGTGGTGAGCTCAAGAAGAGAGCAGTCACGTCTACCATTTTTTTTGTTTTCATGCGCACAGGTATTGGTTTTTTAAAAAAAATTAATTGATTTTCCTGCTCCCCCCACCCTGCCCCCGATGGGTGCAGCACTCCTGGGGAGCGCTGCACCCCGTGTGCGGCTCCCAGCTACCTGCGAGTAACTGCGCGGGGCCGGGGTCAATCCACAGAAACGGGCCACACCTTCCGCGGTGCTGGGCTCAGCTTGGGACTGTGGAGAAATCGGGCCCACAGGCCTTTGCTAGACCAGGCTATATCCCTGGCGTATAACCGGGATCACCCCTGTGTGTCCAGATGATGCACAGGGGATCTCAGGCTCCGGCAAGGATCAACCCTGCCTGGCCTCGGGATATAGCGCTACACTTTGGGACTGCTTTTTCCACGGTGCCGGGCTGAGCCTGGGACCGCAGAAGGTGTGGCCCGTTTCCGTGGCTTGACCCCGGCTCCACGCGGTTACTCGTGCGAGGCTGGGAGCCGCACACAGGGCGCAACACTCTCCAGGAGTGCTGCGCCTATCGGGGGCAGGGTGGGGGAGTGGGAAAATCAATTTAATTTCTAAAAATAAATTACCTGTGTGCACGAGCGTTCGTGCGCATCATCCCTTTAAGAAAACAAAAAAATGGCGGATGTGACAGCTCTCTTCTTGAGCTCGTCACGCGTGACGTCTGGACTAGCGCAACAGCCCGCGATAGTTGCATCGTGGTCAATCCCCTCCTCCGTCGCAGATTTAACGGTAGGTCTAGCAAAGGCCTCTGTCTCTCTCTCTCTCTCTCTCTCTCTCTCTCTCTCTGACACACGCCTGACTCCAAGCAGTAGCACAGCCTGTTTTTTGAAGTAATGACACAATGTACTGCATGTATGAAAAAAAATATTAACATATTGTACATTAAAAAATATAAAGGTTTTATTGACTTCAGCTTCATTCTGTTTCATTATTACTGTTGGATCCTGGATTGGATCTGGTTTTTCTTTTTCCACTATTTTTCCAATTACCTGGAGACCTGAAGAAAATGAGGAGTCAGCAGAACATGCAATTCCCTCAAATGTCAAGGTGTCAGCTGGACAGTTATTGAATTGAACACCACAGGAGTTAACAGAGGCTGGATCAGAGTTAGAAACGCAGCCAGAACAGAAAGAGGAGGCGGCATTTATCCCCCCTCGCTCTCAGAGAGCAAATAAAGGAGTCCCGCCAAAGCGGTTTGCCTCTGAAGCCTTTAATATAAGCTTTGAGCCGAATTCTTATGCAGATGTACAAAGATTCGGTTCTTTAGAAAGGCAGAAATGGCTAGAAGCCATGGAAAGTGAGTTGAGAAGCCTAAAAGACAATGAAGTTTTTCAAGAAACAGTTTTGCCTCCAGGGCAGAAGTCTGTAATGTGTCGATGGGTTTTTAAGCGCAAACAGTTAGAGACAGGGGAAGAAAAATTCAAAGCCCGACTTGTCGCAAGGGGTTTTAATCAAGTTAAGGAGGTAGACTATACCTCAACTGTAAAAGCAGAAACTTTAAGATTATTTTTAACTATTGCAGCAAAAGAAAAGTTAAAAATTAGGCAATATGATTTCCAAACTGCATACCTGAACGCCCCAATTCAGGAAAAAATATACATGAGAAAACCTGAAGGTTTTGAGTCAGATGACAACAAAGTTTGGTTCCTGAAGAAAGCAATTTATGGCCTTAGACAGAGTGCCAGGTGTTGGAATTCTGTCTAAAACACCACTTTGGTAAGTGAGATGGGATTTGAAAGGAGCTGTGTCTGTACACAAAGGGGAGTGGTCAGAATTATAAAGCTCTCATCGTTTTTGTTGATGATGTTTTGATTGCTTGTCCTAGTGATGCAGAGGTCCAGAAAGTTGCAAATCAGCTTGGAAGCAGGTATAATTTGAAATCCTTAGGTCCAGTGAAGAATTACCTAGGAGTAGAAGTTAAACTAGCAGAAGACGGAGGTTTTTTGCTCAGTCAGAAGCAAAAAATTCTAAAGCTGCTAGAGGATTTTGGAATGCAGGATTGCAAAGGGGTCAAAAGCCCCATGGAATTGGATATCCAGAAAAACCTGCAAGGAGAAAGTTTCAGTGATCCAAGCCTGTATCACTCTGTGGTGGGTATGTTATTGTATTTGGTAAGCTGGTCAAGGCCAGATCTGTCTGCTGCGGTTGCTATCTTAAGCAGGGGGGGATCCGCACGTCACTCCCAGAGCGCTTCTATGGGACCCCAGTGCACCCCGAAAACGATAGTCTGACTTCCCCGTAAAAGAAACGAGGAAGAGCCGTCCATGCCGCCGCCGCAGAGAGCTCTCCGCCGGTGAGGAGAGCTCGGCAAAAGAGCTCTCCTCTCGGCAAAAGCTCGGTGAGGAGAGCCTGCCTTCTTTTGCCGAGCTCTCCTCGTCAGCGGAGAGCTCTCCTCCTCCTCCTCGTCTTCGGCGGCATGGACGGCTCTTCCTCGTTTCTTTTACAGGGAAGTCAGACTATCGTTTTCGGGGTGCACTGGGGTCCCATAGAAGCGCTCTGGGAGCGACGTGCGGATCCCCCCCTGGTTCATTGCCAAGCCAACAGTGCCTGCTTGGCATGCAACCAAGAGAGTGTTAAGTACCTCAAAGGCACCTTAAATTACAGTTTGAAGTTATCTGCTAAGCCAAATAAAAAGCTCTTGAGTTATGTGGATTCGGATTGGGCAGGCTGTATAGAAGACCGGAAGTCAACGTCTGGAATTGTGCTAATGTTGGGAAAAGGACTAATCTCTTAGAAGTCCAGAAAGCAGGCTTTTGTCTCCAGATCTTCCTGCGAAGCAGAGTATGGGGCACTGTCAGAGTTGTGTGGAGAAATCACTTGGCTAATGCAATTAATAAAGGATTTCAAAATCCAAATTGAAACGCCAATCACAGTGTTCTGTGACTCCCAGGCATGTATTGCGTTGGCAAACGCAGACATGTTCAAGTCAAAATCCAAACACATTGCTATTAAGTACCAAAATGTGAAAGAACACGTAAGTAGTGGAACTCTGAAGTTGTGTTATTGTGAGTCACAAGAAAACTTTGCTGACATATTCACAAAACCTTTAGGAGCTACAAAACACAGGGAGATTTGTGAAACACTAGGTTTCAGGCAGGATGAAATGTAAACGTCTGTACAAGTGTTGTGTTGTCAAAACTAGGGGTGTGATCCGCTCCGATTAGGAGCGTAGAAGCAGTAGCGGATTGGCCTGCTCCGCCTTACCCAGAGGCGGAGTAGGAGCGGACCGCGGACCCCCTAGAAGCAAGGCGAAGAGAAGCGGCCATTTTTCGGAGCTCCGAGTTCAGGCGGAGCGCTCTGGTCGCCATCTTGAAAACATTTCACCATAGGATTGCATTGCGGCAAATAATCGCGCATAACTAGGTTGTTTTTGAAGCTATCGTTCTAGAAATTCTTGTGCTCAGAGAGTCGTGGATGGGGGTCATTTTGAGACCACTCTCACCTCTCTGCGTTGTCCAGGTCGCGTGCTATATTTTTGTGAAAATCGGGTCAACCGCACGGCTCAAATGGCGTTTTCGGCTTTTCGCCCATAGGATTGCATTGAGGGAAAGAATCGGGGATAACTGGGGGGGGTTTAAGCTATCGTTCTGAAAATTCTTGTGCACAGAGAGTCGTGGATGGGGGTCATTTTGAGACTACTCTCAACTTTCTGCGTGCTGTGGTTCACGTGCAATATTTTGTTAAAAATCGGGGTTTGTGTTTTTTTTTATTATTATTATTTTTTGGAAGCGATGACAGGCACATTCAACTCCCAATCCTGATGAGAATTGATCTCCTGAGAAAGCATCCTCCTCCAATCCCAGCGTTGGAGGGGGGACTAAGGCAGACCCACCCTCAGAACTTTCTGTTTTGTGTCTCTTTGTGGGTTGTCGTTCGTGGAGGGAACACTTAGTTAGTTAGTGCTCCTGCTTTGGACTTTGGAGATAGATTAGGATAGGTTTAGTTTGGCGTGTGTGTGTGTTTGTTTGCTTCTTTCTGACTTATAGCTTAGTTTGCCCTGTGTTTTCCCCTTACTTTGATTTAATATAAACTTTATTTTTAAATTTTGGAGTGTGTGTTTGGGTTGGTTGGGTTGGTTGCCCCCCCCCTTCCCTGTATTAAAGCCTGACTGTTCTGCTTTTGTGAAAGCTTTCTTTTGAAAGCATACACACACTTTTTGTCCCATTTCCCTACATTTATATTCTTAAACATATTTTATTATATTCTTTTACATAGTATATATTCTCATACATATTATATTAGTAGTATTCATATTTTGTTCTTCTTATAGTAGTGGTTGGTTCTTTTCCCCCCTCCCCTCTCTTAAATCCTGATTGTGTTTCCTTCTATCTTCTATATACCAAAATATACCAAAAAAAATTGATTCTCTTTTTCTTCTCTGTGTAACTTGGACGGTGTGCTGCTTTTGTGAAGGTCAACAGGCAGCCACAGATTGAGCATTTTGGGGAAAGCATACACACACCATTTCCCTATTCTTAAACATATTATTATTATATTCTTTTACATAGTCTTAGTAGTCTATTAGTATATATTCTCATACATATTATTAGTAGTATTCATATTTTGTTCTTCTTATAGTAGTGGTTGGTTCTTTTCCCCCCTCCCCTCTCTTAAATCCTGATTGTGTTTCCTTCTATCTTCTATATACCAAAATATACCAAAAAAATTTGATTCTCTTTTTCTTCTCTGTGTAACTTGGACGGAGTGTGCTGCTTTTGTGCAGCCACAGATTGAGCATTTTGGGGAAAGCATACACACACCATTTCCCTATTCTTAAACAAATTATTATTATATTCTTTTACATAGTCTTAGTAGTCTATTAGTATATATTCTCATACATATTATTAGTAGTATTCATATTTTGTTCTTCTTATAGTAGTGGTTGGTTCTTTTCCCCCCTCCCCTCTCTTAAATCCTGATTGTGTTTCCTTCTATCTTCTATATACCAAAATATACCAAAAAAATTTGATTCTCTTTTTCTTCTCTGTGTAACTTGGACGGAGTGTGCTGCTTTTGTGCAGCCACAGACTGAGCATTTTGGGGAAAGCATACACACACTTCTTGTCCCATTTCCCTACATTTATTAGTAATATTCTTAAACATATTATTATATTCTTTTACATATTCTTAGTAGTATATATATATATTAGTATATTCTCATACATATTAGTAGTAGTATAATATTTTATTCTTCTTGTCCCATTTCCCTACATTTAAACATATTATATTCTTCTTATACATATTCTTAGTAGTACCTTATACATAGTATTAGTAGTATTAATATTTTATTAGTCATCATGAAAAGAGGAAGCAGGCGTGCTGAAAGCAGCAAGGCTCAGGCTGGCAGCAGTAAGCAGGCTGCCTCTCCTCCTGTGAAAATCAAACGGGCAACTCCTTGGCTGACTGCTCCAAAACAGAAACAGGACAAGCAGCAGGCAGAGCCACTCTCTTCTGCAACTTGTGCCCGGCGTTCTCTTTTTGAGGGTGGGAATGGGAAAAGTGCCCGTTTGCAAGAGGCACGTGGCAGCAGTGCCATTAGAGGAGGAGGAGTATCCCCAACTCCTTCATTCTCCTTTCAGCCCACGAGCCCGCTGATGGACCTAGACGAGGTCCTCAGCACAGTGGAGGGGGGGAGGAGGAGGAGGCGGTGGGCCTCCAGGATGTGGGGGCTGAGGAGGAGCAGCAGCAGGCCGAGGCTCTCTCCCCAGTCTCATCCCACACCCCTGTTTCTGTGGCAACACCAGAGAGCTCAGGCGGGCAATTGGTGGTGTCACCACGGAAACGAAAGACAAGCATCGTGTGGGACCACTTTGAGTTGGGAGCGGATCCCCGCTTTGCTGTCTGTCGCCACTGCAAACTCAGCCTAAGCAGGGGTTCATCGACAGGGCATTATGGAACCAGCAGCATGAAGATGCATCTTAAGAGGCAGCACCAGTCGGTCTTGATGGGGAAAGAGGCGGGCAAGGCGACTGGTTCCAGGGGAAAGCCGAAGGCAGCTGCTGCTGCTGCTGCTGCTGCTGCTGGCACTTCCAGTCTCAGCTCTCCATCTCCCATCCCCACAAGGGTTAGGCAGGCAACCCTGCCGGAAATGGGGTGGGGGAAGTATGGAACCACAAGATGGCGTTTTCCAACGCCCTCCCAGATCACCACGTCAATCGGTGAGATGGTGGCGTTGGATGACCAGCCATTCAGCCTCGTCGACAACGCAGGCTTCAAGAGGCTGATGGCGCTTGTGGTGCCATACTATAAGCTGCCGTGTCGTACCACCCTGAGCAGGCGGGTGGTGCCTTCCCTGTACCGTTCCTGCAGGGAGTTAGTGCTGGGTCGTCTGTGCCAGGCAGAGGCACGGATGGTGCACTTCACCTCGGACATTTGGTCCAGCGAGGGCGGAGTGCACGCTTACCTGTCCCTGACGGCACACTGGTGGGCAGCCGTGGGGCAGGAAGGATCCAGCACTACAGGGACTGGCAAGGAGGGCTACTGCTGGGCCCTCCTCCACACGCAAGTGATGGACCAGTCCCACACGGCAGCGGAGATTACGGAGGCCATGAACCGCATGGTGGATGGGTGGCTAGCTGGGCAGAAGGTCACCCGCGGTTACATGGTCACGGACGGGGGAGCCAACATGGTGAAGGCGGTGCGCGACGGCAGATTCGAGGGCGTCCGCTGCATCGCGCACGTCTTGAACCTGGTGGTGAGGGATGGCCTTGGGATGGGCAGCAGCAAGCCCAACCTCGGTCCCCTGTCCGGGATCCGTAACCTCCTGGAGAGCTGCAGAAAGGTGGCAGGCCATTTCCACCACAGCGTCAAGGGCAGTCGCTTGCTGCGGGAGAAGCAGGAGGAGTTGAATCTCCCGCAGCACAGGCTAGTGCAGGATGTGGTGACACGCTGGAACTCCACCTACCTGATGCTGGAGCGGATGGTGGAGCAACAGCGTGCCATTCACGACTTGTTCAGGGTCAGGGACATGGGCGTCCACCACATGGGCAAGCAGCAGTGGGACGCCATGTCCCAGCTGGTGGTGGTCCTCAAGCCGTTCCTGAACGCCACCGAGACCCTGAGCAAAAGCTCTGCCCTCCTCAGCCAGGTGATCCCTGTATGCAGGCATCTCCAGAAACAGATGGGCGACTTTCTGGAGTACAGGGATCCCGTCACCGGCAGGCGCTTCGAGCCCGAGGTCCGCGAAGCGGTGACTAGGCTGAGGGACGGCGTGACACGGAGGCTGGAGCCCATCCAAACCGACAGGGTCCACATGTTGGCAGCCATGTGCGACCCTCGTGTGAAGGATGGGCTTTGTGGGCCAAATAGCAGGCAGCACTGGGTGGAAATGCTGGTGGGCGAAGTGCGGGCGGCATGGGCCAAGAGGGTGGGGCAGAGTGAGGCAGAGGAGCAGGCCACCCCTCCCCGCAGCAGCACCAGCAGCACCAGCAGCAGCCTCACGTGCATCCCTCCCAGCAGCAGCACAGGCGAGGGGTATTGGGAAGAGGCTCTGCACACCGTGTTTGGGCAGAGACCCTCCCCAGCCACCAGCCAGGATGATGCTGCAACCACCGTGCAGCGTTACCTGTCAGAGCCCATCGAGGACTCCTCCATGGACCCCCTGGCCTACTGGTCATCCCGTTTTCAGATTTGGCCGGACCTGTCGCGGGTGGCCATGGATCGACTCAGCTGCCCACCCACCAGTGTTCCAAGCGAGAGGGTGTTCTCTATGGCAGGCGACATAGTGACCCCTCACCGCTCTCGCTTGGAGCCGGACTTGGTGGAGCAGCTGGTCTTTCTGAAGGGCAATCTACCCCTGCTGGGATACCCCACCCTCAAGCCCTCGTGGGAGTGACAGGCAGGCTCCCTTTAATTCCACCCCTCCTTGGGTTGGCAGGCACACTACAGTTCAGGCAGGCTGGTTTTTTCTCTGTAGGCACTAGGCAGAGTTTGTCACCGTGCGTGTGTGTGACTGACTGTGAGGGCAAAGCACCGCACTTGAGTTCATTTCATTTCTGTGGCGTCCGGTACAGCTTAGTCAACTCATCCGGATAGTTTTCCACCCAGTTCCAAAAGACTCCATTTATTTATTTATTTAATTACATTTATATACCGCCCCACAGCCGAAGCTCTCTGGGCGGTTTACAACCGTTTGTCCACGATTGACTGCACATGTTTAGGTGAGGTGCAAGCAGGGGGCAAGGCAATGCCTGGCACCACCACCACTAGCCAGGCTGCCTCTCTCCAGCAGTCTACGGGTCGCCCTTTGGAGTGCCCTGGCAGTGGAAGACGTACTCCCTGATCCAGAAGTATGGTTTTGAGAAGTAAGCTGTCACTTGAACTCATGAGCCTCTGTGCAAAAGCTGTCATTGTGTGTGTGGTTGTGAGTGTTACTGCAGCTGCCTGTCTCGCTGCGAAAATGAAACAGGCAAGTCCTCGCCTTTGAGAAGCAACCTTTCACTTGAACTCATGGAAGTCATTGACTTCAGCACAGCCACTACGTAGAGGCTGTGGTCCTCTGGGTGACCCGATCAGTGTGCTGATTTTGAGAAGCAACCTTTCACTGAAACTCATTCACTTCCCCAATTGCGGCTGGTACTCCAACAGTCCACCGAACTCCCATAGCACAGCCACTTAGTGCATAGGGACAGTTTAAGTTTCCTCCTGAGAAGTGAGCACTCACTTCAACTCATGACAGCCATTGACTTCACCACAGCCACTTTGTGTGGGATGTTGTGGTCCTCCAGGATGTGGGTGAGGATTAGTAGCAGAAGCTGGTCCAGCTTCTCTCCCCGGTCTCGTCCCACCCCTCTTCCGCTGTAACCCTGTCTTTGAGAAGCAAGCTGTCACTTCAACTCATGGACTTCCCCTATGTGCGGGTGGTACTCCAGGCGTCCACCGATCGCCCATAGCACAGCCACTTAGTGTGTACAGACAGTTTAATTTTTCTGAGAAGTGAGCACTCACTTCAACTCATGACAGCCATTGACTTCACCACAGCCACTTTGTGTGGGATGCTGTGGTCCTCCAGGATGTGGGTGAGGATTAGTAGCAGAAGCTGGTCCAGCTTCTCTCCCCGGTCTCGTCCCACCCCTCTTCCGCTGTAACCCTGTCTTTGAGAAGCAAGCTGTCACTTCAACTCATGGACTTCCCCTCAGAGAAAAAGCTAAGCTCCAGCAGTCCACCGATCTCCCGTAGCACAGCCACTACGTTTCCTGAGAAGTGAGCTCTCACTTCAACTCGTCTTGTAGTGCGCCCGCCGAGTTGAGCACAGCCACTACAGTGGAGGCGCCTGCCCGCCTGCCTGGGAGCCGTCCTTGTGAGGTAGCTGGATCTGCTGGGACTGACTCCCCCGCAGATCTATGGCTTACTTGTGCAAGGTACCAGCTTTTCTGGGCCCGCCAACCCATGCCTGCCTGCCTGTCTGCCCGCCTCCCCCGGGGTGCTGCTGTGGTGGGGCATCTGCCAGGACTGACTCCTCGCCTGCTCTGCCCGCCTGGTGCCTGGGAGATGGGCTTTGCGGTTCGTGCCCAGCACCCTCCGGCACGCTTGCTCCCAGTCATCCTCCTCTGTGCCCCTCAAGGCGTAACTGCTGGCTTAGAAAGAAACAACCAGCCATCTTTGCCTCACTTGCTCCTTGCGCCCGCTTACGGGTTGGTTTGCTATGCGTTAGTGCTCAAGCCATCCTTGCGGCACTAGAATGCATGCTGCCTGCCTGCCTGCCTGCCTGCTTTCCCTCCCTTCTCCCCTTCCCGCCTTGCAGGGATGGTGGATGTGTCTTGCTTTGACTCAGGGGAGAAGTCCTTCCTGCGCTCACTTAGACTTTATCAAGTTCAATAATCCCTTTTTCAAATGTGCCAGAAGATTTAGGGTTATCTCGTGGCATGTTGGGATTGCCTTGGAACTGGCCCCATTGAGCTGTCTGCAATTGCAACTTTAAATCCCTGACATACTGGAGTGTCCGAATTTCAAAAGTTCCCCTAACATCAGGGGATGATGGGATTGCCTTGAAACTTGGTGTCCATGGGGACACATGGGTAAGCTGTCATGGGACCAAAGGATAGGTTTCTAACGTGCAAATTGACGAAGTTGTAGAATGGGACTTGATTTGGGGAGAGTTAAAAAGTTTAAGCCGTGCCAAAAATCAGGGGATGATGGGATTGCCTTGAGTGTGGGCGTCCCTGTGGACACATGGATAAGCTATCATGGTGCCGAGTTTGAGGTTTCTAACATGCAAATTGACGGAGCTATCCCAAGGGGTGTGAATTGGGTGCCCGATTTTCATAAATTCCCCAAAAATCAGGGGATGATGGGATTGCCTTGAAACTTGGCGTCCATGTGGACACGTGGATAAGCTATCATGGTGCTGACTTTGAGGTTTCTAACATGCAAATTGACGTAGTTGTAGAATGGGACAATTTGGGGTGAGTTAAGCCATGCCAAAAATCAGGGGATGATGGGATTTGCTTGCAACTTGGCGTGCATGTGGACACATGGATAAGCTATCATGGTGGTGAGTTTGAGGTTTCTAACATGCAAATTGACGGAGCTATCCCAAGGGGTGTGAATGGGGTGCCCGATTTTCATAAATTCCCCCAAAATCAGGGGATGATGGGATTGCCTTGAAACTTGGCGTGCATGTGGACACGTGGATAAGCTATCATGGTGCTGAGTTTGAGGTTTCTAACGTGCAAATTGACGGAGCTATCTAAAGGGATGTGAATTAGGGTTATGGGTGGTGCGTTAGAGGGTAGAGCCGCGCCAAAAA
This sequence comes from Elgaria multicarinata webbii, assembly GCF_023053635.1. NCBI lineage: Eukaryota > Metazoa > Chordata > Lepidosauria > Squamata > Anguidae > Elgaria > Elgaria multicarinata. The sequence goes on from NC_086174.1 coordinate 147,937,651, forward strand.
TCAGGGGATGATGGGACTGCCTTGAGTCTGGGCGTCCATGTGGACACATGGATAAGCTGCCCTGGTGCCGAGTTTGAGGTTTCTAACATGCAAATTGACGGAGCTATCCCAAGGGGTGTGAATGGGGTGCCCAATTTTCAAAAATTCGCCAAAAATCAGGGGATGATGGGATTGCCTTGAAACTTGGCGTGTGTGTGTATACGCCCATGAGGTGTCATGGTGCCAAACGTGAGGTTTCTAACTTCAACGGAAAAAAAGTTGTTTACTTTTTTAGCTTTCAATGCAACCCTATGGGGGGGAAAAAACGGAGCTCCGATCCGGATCCGGAGCTCCGAGCGGAGCGGAGCGGAAGTGGGCGGAGCGGGGGCGGAGCGGAGCGACCCGCTCCGGAAAATGGCGGATCTGCAAGTGAAGCAGAGCGGGGGGTCCGTGCACACCCCTAGTAAAGACTGTTGCGTAAAAATCAAAAGAACGGGTGTTGGATCTTGAAGAAAATGAAGAGTCAGCAGAACGCGCAATTCCCTTAAATGTCAAGGTCTCAGCTGGACAGTTATTGAATTATTGTATGGAAGCATTTTCATCAATTAATCAATTAGTGATTGCATGTTTTCATGTTTCTTATTCTTCATCTTACCCCATCTTGATGTATGCTGATGTGTATTGATCGTCTGTGAGTATTTGTATATATGCTGCCATAACTAAATTATTTCAACTGTCAGTAAAGGGTTTGCTTTTAACTTACAAAGAATCCTTTGCCTCATCGAGTCTTTGCTGCATCCTAAACTGAGAGCCGCTGCTACTTCTGCTCAACTCTGGTTCAGAGTGTGATTTCCCAACAATTACGTATATTGGTTTTGGTATTTTCTTGTTTTGGTTTGCTATGCCTATTGGTTTTATATTTTTTAGGAATTATTATTATTTTTGCTCTGAACCACCTTGACAACTAAAGAATGAATGAAGGGATGCATACATTATATTTGCCCAGGAATGAATTGAAACAGCAACTACAGTTGCTTTAATTTGCTTAACAGCCCACTTCACATGCATATGGAAGAGGGATCCTTCCCATTTAACATAAAAAATAATTTAATTATTGCAGCTGATTTTCCATTTTAATTCTGTGTTCTCCTAAACTCTTAAGTTACTTTGAAGCTGTTGCTTTTATTTCAGCTGGGCTGAATATCACACCCTTCCCTTCCACAGGACCATTTGTCCCCTGCAGAAGGGGGGAAATGCCCTTAACTTGTGAGGGCAGGAGGGAATTAAATCAAATAACTTTCTGCAGTGCTTCCCATATAACTTTAGACACCATACTATTTCATTATCAAAACACGTGTTGGTTTAAGACCAGGGTTAAGGCTACCTCATGTTGCTCGAGTTTTGCTAGAGAAATCCTGGAAGGTGACCTCTTCCTGTTTGTTACTTCCCTCAGTAGCTGCAGGATGGGTTACTACCTCTGTTCTAGTCTGGACTAGAGTGTTACCTGTACCTTTAAGATACAGGTAGATAAAGACTAAACTAACACACCTGTCTGCAGAACTGGCCACCATTGAATCTGTTCAATAGAGTTGCTTGGGATTGAGGGTTGAGCTCCTTAATTAACATTTGGCTGTTAATTTTATCATGTTTCTGAAACTTTGTATTTGTTTTGCAGCCAAACTTCCTGGGGTGGGGAATTAATAAGATTCTGGGACAGAAAGATTACTTAAGGTGTTTCAACTTTCCCTTACTCCCACCACATTGCTTGTGAATTGCAGTGAGTCCTAACAGAAAAGTCTCTGAGCCTTATCTGTTGCTATTTGCCAATAACTTTGTCTTATGTATGTTTTTTGGTTTTCACAGATTATGTTGCTTTTCTGAAGAAGCCAAAACATGGCAAAACAGGACTGAAATGGGTGCATGTTATACTTTGCCTATCTTGTAGAAAACCTGTGTTCAATGCACGCTCTCATGTTCTCTCCGTCGCCCAGCTGTTAAACCTCATTGCTTTTTGCACTTTATTTACGTCTTCATTTCATACTGAGTGTCTAGCATGTTTTGTGTAGACTCGTTCAATTTACTATTTTCTGTTTAATTGCATCATTCCTATGTTATGGTTTGTCACGCATTATAATATTGTTTGTAGAGTTGTGTGCTCTTTAGCATTTATTTTTAATTGCAAATTCAACTGGTGCCCCCCTTTTATTGGACTGATGATTGGTTCTCAAGCCAGAAACGGGTGGGGGAGGAGGACACTGGAAACTCTGTGCTCCCTCCTTGGCGTGAGGATTACCAAGCGCAACCCTGCAGGAGGAAAACTGCAGGCTTTAGGGGCAACATGGTGTCAATGTGGTGCCGTCAAAGCAGCCCTCTTTTCTAGGAAGGAACTTTATTAGTAGTCTCTCCCAGGCAAGCTTTTTCATGTTACTGGGGCGGGGTTGGAAATGACCATGTGGGAGAAGCTCCTCTGCTCTTCTGACTTAAGGCCAGAAGAACAGTTCTTAAAATCTCAATCCTATGAGCTCTTACCTGGGAGTAAGACCTAGTAGGACTTACCTGGGAGGAATAGGCGTAGGACTGCACTGTTAAGTCCACTTCCTGGACATGGATTCTGCTGGTCAAATCATAGCAATGACCACCAAACGTTCATGGAGAAAGCTATCTACGCCCAATGCTGCCCTGTGCTATCCTCAGAAAAGTGGTAAGATGCTATTTTTTTTATTTTTTTATTTTGGATCCGTCAGTGTTTCTTCCTGTGTGACCTCAGGCTTAGGGATGGGAGAATGAGCTTTGCCCAAAGAATGTGCTCATGTTCCCATTTGGGGGTGTGAGTGGGGCACATTCTGATGTTTAGCAAACTGAAATGAAATTCTCATACGTCCCTTCTGTTGCTTTAAGGGCAGAGTTCAGCAAAGCCAAACGCCTCCAAGATTTTCACTTCTTGTCGGATAACTCTCTGTCATCCTGCTTGGATGCCCTGTTCTTTTCTAAGAACAAATTCAGTAGGGTGATGTGTTTTAGAAGGCCATCATCGGTGACTGAAATGTAAGATTTAAAAATGAGTGAGCAGCAGCCCTTGGGTCAGTGGTAGGGCTAGAAGGGGATTTATTCTTGTTCCTTCAGTTTTTACATGAGGAGTTCATTGGGCACCCATGATTGATCACTTACATTAGTTTGTGTATCCTTTGCATGATGCTGTTGTCATCCTCCAGGACCTTTCCCGTGCTTTGCAACCATTATCAAGGAGGGTGGGGTGGGGTCCTAACAAGAAAGCCTGGTGTTATTTAGAAATATTGGAATGAGAGACTTGTGTAATTGTGCAATTCCGCTTTACCATAGTGGAATCTAGTGGTTGTATAATGAAATGTAGTAGAAAGGCAGAGGAAGAAACTACCTGGAAAAAATCATGTGTAAAGAAGCTGATCTTAGTATCACAAAGAAACAAGAATGCCCATTGTCTCTTGCAGTGACTTCTTTAATCACATACAAGACTTTGAACATGTAGCGGCTGGTTCCTAGGTTGCTGCTCAAATCGGACTGCGATACTAGAGAAACGTTAGGGTTACAAAGGGGACGGTGTAAAAGCCGGAACGGAACAGGCCGGAACAGCCCCATTATATTAAAAAACCATACCAAAAACAGTGGCATGTGTTAGCAACACTTGAGAACAATATTTTAGGACTAAAACCATACCAATATTATATCACTATTAACCCCAGAACTCCCAAAACGACATCCGGAACAGAATGGGATGGCCTGAACGGCCACTAGGGAACGAGCGATATCAACCAAACTCACCAGACATGCATAACTAAATGGCAGGGATGCAATAAGCCCCAAAAGTTGCCCCGAAACCACGTTCAGATACCCGTTCCGGGCAAAAACGCATATTGCGCAAAACCGGCCATAACGGCAGCTTCCCAATGAGGTAAGTGAACCAAACTCACCAGATGCACATGACAAGGTGGGATAAATATAGAAAGCTCCAAAAGTTGCCCCCAAACCACGTTCAGACACCCGTTCCAGGCAAAAACGCGTATTGTGCAAAACGGGCTGTAACAGCAGCTTCCCAACGAGGAAAGTAAACCAAACTCACCAGATGCACATAACTAGGTGGGACAAATATAGAAAGCTCCAAACGTTGCCCCGAAACCACGTTCAGATACCCATTCCGGGCAAAAACGTGTACTGCGCAATACTGGGCGTAACGGCAGCTTCCCAATGAGGTAAGTGAACCAAACTCACCAGATGCACATGACAAGGTGGGATAAATATAGAAAGCTCCAAACGTTGCCCCGAAACCACGTTCAGATACCCATTCCGGGCAAAAACGTGTACTGCGCAAAACTGGGCGTAACGGCAGCTTCCCAATGATATAAGTGAACCAAACTCACCAGATGCACATGACAAGGTGGGACAAATATAGAAAGCTCCAAAAGTTGCCCCAAAACCACATTCAGATACCCGTTCCAGGCAAAAACACGTATTGTGCAAAATGGGCCATCCGATTAGAGGACTGGAAGTGGGGGGGGGGGCAGGATGCAAAGCTGTTCTCTCCACTTCTGCCTTGGTGATGCAGACCTAGGAGTGCTCTGCCAGGCTACAATTCAATACACTCTTACCTGGGAGTAAGTCCAGTGGAATGCCATAGGGCTTACTTCTGAGTAGACATGCCTAGACTTACTTAATTTGGATTTTTTATATCATTTTCTAAATGACCCATCCAGGCCAGATCTACACACATATATAAAATGTCATTTTTTGAGTCATTAAACGTATTGTTTTATTACAATTTTATACGTCCCCGGGCACATGTATTTATTAAAACGTTTCTGTTGTCCGTAGATATGTGCTGATCTGGGCCACTCAATGTATTTTTAATAGTTTTTTCTTCAAATCCCCCCCCCTCTGCGGTTTGCTCCTCCTGCTTCCTGTTTTCTTCCATTGCCCCTCCTCCGAGAGGGAGGGACGGACAGAGGGAGCCTCCAGCAGGGTTAGGGGATTACTTTCAAGTAAATCCCATTGATTTCAACTGTTTACATCACATGCTGGCTTCCCTTTGAGAAAAGCCCATTGAACAGAGAGAGTCTTACTTCGGAGTAAACACATATTGAACAATGCCCATACACATGCAAGGAGCCTCCAGCAGGGTTAGGGGATTTACTATAAAGCAAATCCCATTGATTTCAACTGTTTACATCACATGCTGGCTTCCCTTTGAGAAAAGCCCATTGAACAGAGAGAGTCTTACTTCGGAGTAAACACATGTTGAACAATGTCCATATACATGCAGTGAGCCTCCAGCAGGGTTAGGGGATTTACTATAAAGCAAATCCCATTGATTTGAACTGTTTTCATCACATGCAGTTCATGGAAAGGGGAAGGGAAGTTGTGGCTGCAAAGAGGAACACAAGGCAAGAAAGAGTTAAAACGGCTGCTTCCTTGGGTGGGAAACGCGGGAAACACCCCTGAGGAAGGTGATTGGCTAAAGGAAAGCATTTGAAAATAATGGAATGTTTTTAACGACACAATCGGCCACATTACAGAAAATACAGCTACTTATACGGGTATGATCAGAAAATATAACGACAGGAACAGTAAGTGATAAAACGATAAAAACCAAGCGTCATGTGGCGGGATGAGATGGAAAACGCAATTAAAAACATTTATAAGAGGTTTATTCTCTTCTGTGTAGATCCACTCCTAGTCTCTAATTTGTTGGCAGGCTAAAGCAAGGGTGGGGAATATATGGCCCTCTAGATGTTGTTGGACTGCAACTCCTACTCAGCTTAGCCACCATAGCCAATGGCGAGGGATGATAGGAGCTTCAGTCCAACAACAACTGGAGGGTCACATGTTCCCTACTCCTGGGCTAAGGGTGTGATCAAAAGCCAACGTAAGTGCAGTTAAGAAAAGAACCCCTGGAGATTTATAGTGGGCCTGTTCAGACAGCACGCTAAGCCTTGGTTAGGCCACTAACCCTTTGCAGCAAGTCATTAGCGAGAGTGTTTAAACCTTGGTTATGTAGCCACCATGATTAGGAATGGTTCACATGACATGGCAAGCCATGTTTAGCTCAAAAATGTTTAATCATCATGGTTTAGTGTGTTGTCTGAACAGGGCCAGTGTGTAAATCCTATGTCCCAACTGTCAACGCCTGGTTCTTAGCAATCACCTTGGCCTGAGGAGAGAAGATGGGACAACAAGTAAAGAACAAACTGAACAAGATGTTAATCATGTGGATGAACCTCACATGTTGGGGGTGTGTGGTGGTTGTGGGGTGCAGGGGATTTAACCCTTTGCTTCTTCTGTCATGATGTCAGATTGCCAACTATTTCTTAAACTATGCGTTAGTCGAACCTGTTGACACCAATCCTGATCTGTCAAGTTCCTTTGTTCAAACTTATAAAATAATCCCAAAGAGGTATTAAAAAGGTCTTAGACCATCCATGGAGGCGCTAACCTATCAAGATTCTGAACACAAACTGTACTGGGGAATTCTAAGGGAATTAAAGAATGGTTATTAGGGCTAGCCCCTTGGCATCAATCGGTTAGATGCTCCAGCAATATTCAGTTGATTGAGGCAGGAAATCCTTGACATTTTGCTCCCAAGGTTAATTTGAAATGGTCCAAGAAGCACACACATAGGTTTTTAATGGCAAGGGAATGAAGAATCTGGGTCAGTCCCTTGCCATTAATCTATTCCAAGGTGAAAATACTATTATGATACAAAAATGATGGCTGGGAATAGGAAACAGCAAGTATACTTGTAAACCACTTTTATGTAGCTTTCCATAAATCCAAGCAGTCAACAAGAGGTTTTACAGTGCTAGGAATAAAAGCATGTTAATGGGCAGAGTTATTAACACATACAATGTGATTCCTGCCATCGGGCTCATGGAGTGACATCAGTTGCTAAAATCTTGGAGGTAGTTTCCTAGCTTCCAAAATCATAGAAGCAGCTACAAACTGCAGCCAATAACCATGCACGTCCATCTTATACATGACTTTGAAATACGTGAGCACGTATTTGAGGGTGGCAGAGGCAACTTGACTGAGCAAGAAACATGGCAGTCAGCCTTGGTGTAACTGTTTGCAAGCCATTAGCTTTGTTTGTTTATAGGAGGGGTGGGGAACTTATTTCAAACTAAGAGCCAAATTCAGTTTTCATAGAATCATAGAATAGCAGAGTTGGAAGGGGCCTACATGGCCATCGAGTCCAACCCCCTGCTCAATGCAGGAATCCACCCTAAAGCATCCCTGACAGATGGTTGTCCAGCTGCTTCTTGAAGGCCTCTAGAGAAGCATTGGAGAAGTTCTCAGAAGCTGCATTCCAATGTTGGGTGGGGCCAAAGAGAAAAGGGGCGGGGCAATATTTTGGCTTAAAGTTCTTACTACCAGTAGCTGAGCATTACTGGGCAAAAGCCAGGGAACCACCTAATCAGTGGCAGGGGAAAAGGGGGTGCGGCCATCTGAGGAATCCTGGAGGGCTAGAGTGGGACCTGAGGTACCCCCCACAGTCTATAGAGTTACACTTGGAAAATTGTGGGCTATGGAGGAAGTAAAGGTGTGTGTCCTATGTGTGGATGTAGGACTAAATATATATATATATATATATATATATATATATATATATATATATATATATTTTTAAGAACATGGTGGGAAATAAAGAATTTCCTGTTGTGGAATATGATGGTTTCATCTGAACATTAAAAGGGCTGATCATCCAGATAGGGAGAGAATTTTTTAGGAAATATAAGTGCTAAGATGTTAATGGTTAGGTCAATTATTTTTAACTAATTTTTCAAGGTTAAATGAAACCATGCAGGACTTAGACATAATCCTTTACAAATACTTAAAGCCATGTTAATCTCCTTCCAAGTAGTTGCTGATCTGCTTTCCCAAACTGTGACTGTCATTAGGGCACATTTAAAAATTAAACTTGTATTTCCTTCACTATTCCCAAACCAATTAAGTTATCAATCATTTTATGCATAAAATTACGTATATCTCATTCTCTGTCCAATAATCCCCAGTTATTTCAGAGCAAGCTTCCTCCTCAAATCCTTCACTTTACATTTCACGAGCAAGTTCATCTCTCACAATCTGACTTAGGCTTTATGCCATCGTCTTCGCATTTCACCCCCAAACTTCAACTTCCTAGCCTTAAATTGTAATCACTAATTGCATTCTGAGGTAAACATTTAATTGATTCCAGTTGATGATTAAACTAGACATGGTGTTAGTTCTGGTTGTTGTTTTTCCTTACTAAACAGCAGCTGCAAAGAGGGAAGCACCTGGATCAGGACTGTAGTTCAAAGGGCAGCGAGGCTAACCCAATGCTCCCACCGCAACCCTGATTCAGCTAACCACACCTTTGCTGTGGCCATTTGCCTTGTGAGGAAAGCTGCCATTGGCATCAATGGCAGCTTCCTTCCTAGGGGAAATAGCAGCTATAGGCTTTATTTATTTGTGAAGTAAAACACAGTCTTAGAACACATACTATGACCACACAGAGAAAAATGAAAGTTCAAATCAAAGTCCTGGAGGGGAGCTACAGTACACTAGTCAAGTTAGAATGTGTCTTACCGTTTTTAAGTGTGCATTTGGTAGTATTTCACCATATGACGTTCAGTTTGTGATGTTTTATTATTGTCTGTTCTCTGGTTTTTATTTTGAACTTCTCTGAAATAAGTAATTCTATTTGGTATGATGTGGCCGATTTCATCGTATTAAATGGGTTTCCTGTAGTTATTAATTAGCCAATCACATTCCTGGGGGGCATGTTTATGTAATTTCCGCACCCAAAGTTGGAGCCATTTTTTTTAAGCCGCTTTTTTGCAGCCTTTTTTTAGTTTCAGTTTTGAGAGGCTGCTTCCTGGTTTGTTTGCCGGTGGAGAGAAGAGGAAGTGGGAGGGTTTACTTGGTGCAAAAATGTTTACTTGGTGTGAAAGTTGCAAACATCCTGGACTCATAGACTACAGGAAGATTTCTTGGTTGGATACTAGCCACAAACGAAGAATATGGTTAGGCAGATCCTGGAACATATTTAGATTGCTAGCTAAAAGGGGTTGAAGTCCAGGATCTCCAAGATAGCATTTTTAGAAATGCTACTTGTATGTACAGGGGTAGGTGGACAGGCAGAGCAGCAGGGTTTCAATACATGGATGTGTTGGCGGTATTGGAAGGGTTGTTAAGCATTGGGAAATGTTTGGGGACAATTCAAGCCAGGACAAAATAGGTGGGCTCACCTTAAAATGAAACACACCCAAACTGCTGATGCTTAACAGCAAATGTTAAACTGACTCTCGGGGTGAGAAACCTCTCCACTGGGATGACTCACTCTTTGTAAATGATGTTGCAAATGGGTCAGGACCAGTCTATCTGAAAGAGGTTTTTCTCCTATATGTTTTTGGCAAATTGCCCAGAGAGCTTCAGCTATGGGGCAGTATAGAAATGTAATAAATAATAAAATAATATGTTCCTGTCTAATTGTTAAGATCGTCTTCAGAGAAGACATCTACACTAGTCAAGTTAGAACGTGTCTTACCGTTTTTAAGTGTGCATTTGGTAGTATTTTGCCACATGACGTTCAGTTTGTGATGTTTTATTGTTGTCTGTTCTCCGGTTTTTATTTTGAACTTCTCTGAAATAAGTCGTTCTATTTGGTATGATGGGGCCAATTTCATCGTATTAAATGGGTTTCCTGTAATTCTTAATTAGCCAATCGCATTCCTGGGGGCATGTTTATGTAATTTCCGCCCCCAAAGTTGGAGCCATTTTTTTTTAAGCCGCTTTTTTGCAGCCTTTTTTTAGTTTCAGTTTTGAGAGGCTGCTTCCTGGTTTGTTTGCCAGTGGAGAGAAGAGGAAGTGGGAGGGGAAATTGGCACATGGGGGGAAGAAGAACAAATGGATTTGTTTTGTTAGTGTGGCCAAAAGGAATGCATTCCCATGGAAAGAGAAAAGTAAGTAAACGTTTTAAAAACTGCTACGTTTTAAATCGTTCAAAAACAAAACGTTCAATGACTGTAAAAACAATGTTTCATGTACTAGTGTAGATCCCTTCAGAGGCTTTTCTCTGGGCACCTCCACCCACAATGCTGTGATGGGTGGCTACCAAGGAAAGATCCTTTTATGTACTGTCCCCCACATCTGTAGAATGCCCGTCCTAGGGAGATCCACTGGACATCTTCACTGTACAGACACCAGGTTAAGACCTTTGTGACATGGCTAATTAAGCAGATCTTTATCAGTAAATTAACTCCTAAAACAAAGAAGGCTTAAAATCTCATGGAATTTTGGGTGGAAAAGTTTTTTGCTAATTAACAGTCAGGCTGGTCAACAAAAAGGAAAGGAAAGTGGGTTGATTTTTCTTTTGTTAGCCTTTATTATCTCTATATTTCTTATTAAAAGGAATAATTAGAATAATAACAGAATAATTAACAACAGTAACGATGGATCAAAAAGTGAAAACCTCCTTTTTTCCAACATGCTCTATAAAAGTTTTATTGCTCTTAAAGTTTAGGGTCTAGAAGTCCATAAGTGCAAAAGTTTCATCTGAAGTGGCACACATGATTCTATTGAAAAAGGTTTTTCTTTAATTCTTCTCGATCATTTGTTAAATCTTAATTTCATCAAAAAAGTCATTAGGTTCCTGGATTGTTATAATAACAACACATTGTCTCTATGATCTCAGAGGTGTTGTATTATTATGGTTTTGTTGTTTGGGATTATATATATATATATATATATATATATATATATATATATATATATAGGCACCATGTTATTTTTTCCCAGGTGCCACACTTAAAAACAACACCAACTTGGCTTCACAAACAAGCATGTTTTGAGAAAAAAACAGGAGGAAGGAAAAATGATGTGATTCATGATTAATTATAGCATCCATTTAATTTCCACCAAAGCCATCTTCCACTGGGTGATATAAATTAGAAGGGTGTGATTATCAATTATATTAATCCATCAATGCGAGATGTAACATCTTCTTCCTCCAGCAGGCATTTAATCTTTAAATCTGTTGCTTTGATTATTAACTTAGTATATTCAGTGTCTTTAATATTCTATTATGTTATTTTCAGTATTATATTCATTGTGTTGGCTGAATTGGCTCAAAGTGGGAAGTAGGGCAGAATTTGGCAATAAGCATATAGAAACGAATGGCAGGTATTTAAAGAGGACAAAAAGTGATATGGGGAAAAAACTGTCCACAAAAAGGACAGTTGGAGAGGGACACAATATACAGGTGCTTGTAAGTGAACGCCAGGAGCCTTAAGTCCTGCCTGCACTTAATACTAGGGGTGTGCACGGACCCCCCCGCTCCGCTTCTCTTCCAGATCCGCAATTTGCGGATCGGGCTGCTTCGCTCTGCCCCCGCTCCGCCTATGTCCGCTCCGCTCCGCTGTGGAGCTCCGGATCCGCATCTGAGCTCCGTTTCCCCCCCCCCATAGGCTTGCATTAAGCTAAAAAAGTATACAACTTTTTTTCTGTGAAAGTTAGAAACCTCAAGTTTGGCACCATGACACCTCATGGATGTATACACATGCACGCCAAGACTCAAGGCAATCCCATTATCCCCTGATTTTTGGGGAATTTATGAAAATCGGGCACCCCATTCACACGCCTTTCGATTAGGCATGTGCTCCGCTCCGATTAGAAGCGCAGAAGCAGGAGCGAAATGGCCTGCTCCGCCTTGCCCAGAGGTGGAGTAGAAGCAGACCGTGGACCCCTAGAAGCAAGGCGAAGAGAAGCGGCCATTTTCGGAGCGCTCCGGTTTCCGTGTTCCGCTTCTATCGCCATCTTGAAACATTTCGCCCATAGGATTGCATTGCGGAAAAGAATCGCAGATAACTGTGTTGTTTTTGAAGCTATCTTTCTAAAAATTCTTGTGCTTGGAGAGTCGTGGATGGGGGTCATTTTGAGACTCTCAGCTCTCTGCATGGTGCGGGTCACGCGCTAGAATTTTTTTAAAAACCGGCGGGAAAAATATCTTTTCCGAAGGGCTGAGGGGCAGAGTCAACTCCCGGTCATGATCACATGATCCCAAAGTTGGAGAAGGGGGATAGGCAAAACGGGTAACTTGGGATTCTGGGAACTTCTCTTAGTCTGAACGGACTTTTCCCAGTGTTTTTTAAAACAGTAGCCCCACCAAATGCACAAACACAACCTGTGAAATCATATACTAAGCCAATAATAAGAGATAGAAACACAGCACTGCTACCCACCCTAACTTTGGGGAACAACTGAAAAGATGTGGTGCAAGGGGATGAGCTCCCCTAGGGCATCCCATGTGGACGTGCCCCCACTCTCTCCTGTACTTGGAAGGCCATGAGAGCCTTCCAAAGAGAGTAACCCGATGGAGCAATGCCTATCATGAGTTGAAGTGACAGTTCCACTTTTCTCTTGTGGTGAAGCAATGGCTTTCATGAGTTGAACTGACAGCCTTGCTTCTTAAAAGACTGGTTGACCACCAGTCAAATTGGCAGCTGCTGCTTCCCCCTCCCCTGGGCTCGTCCCCCTATTGCTGGTAAAAGACAGATATAGCCTTTTTAAAAAAGTTCTTCTTGTTGTTTATTCAGCAACACTGCTGCTTTTAATTCCACCCCTCCTTTGTTTATTTATTTTTTTATTCCATTTTATATGCATTACTGGCTTATCCTTGGCTCACTTCCTTATGCCCCCAGAAATGTCTGCTGCCTGCCTGCCTGCCTTCCCTCTCTCCTCCCCTGCCCGCCTTGCAGGGATGTTGTGTGTGTCTGGCTTTGACTCAGGGGAGAAGTCCTTCCTGCGCTCACTTGGAGTTTTGGAAGTTCCAAATCTATTTTTCAAGTGTGGAAGAAGATTCATATAGGTTTATCTCTACTCCACAATTCATGGCATGTTGGGATTTCCTTTGAAATAGCCCCATTGAGATGTCTGCAGGTTTAAGCCCCGCCAAAAAACAGGGGATGATGGGACTGCCTTGTGTCTGGGTGAGCATCTGTATCCCTGGATAAGCTATCATGGTGGTGAGTTTGAGATTTCTAACGTTCAAATCAACGGAGCTATGGAAAGGGGTGTGAATGGGGTGTTGGATTTTAATAAATTCCCCAAAAATCAGGGGATGATGGGACTGCCTTGAGTCTTGGCGTCCATGTGTATCCCTGGATAAGCTGTCATGGTTGCAAGTTTGAGGTTTCTAACGTGCAAATTGACGGATCTATGGAAAGGGGTGTGAATGGGGTGCCCGATTTTCATAAATTCCCCCAAAATCAGGGGATGATGGGACTGCCTTGAGTCTTGGCATGCATGTGTATCCCTGGATAAGCTGTTATGGTGGGGAGTTTGAGGTTTCTAACATGCAAATTGACGGAGCTATGGAAAGGGGTGTGAATGGGGTGCCCGATTTTCATAAATTCCCCAAAAATCAGGGGATGATGGGACTGCCTTGAGTCTTGGCATGCATGTGTATCCCTGGATAAGCTGTCATGGTGGTGAGTTTGAGGTTTCTAACATGCAAATTGACGGAGCTATCGAAAGGGGTGTGAATGGGGTGCCCGATTTTCATAAATTCACCAAAAATCAGGGGATGATGGGACTGCCTTGAGTCTGGGCGTGCATCTGTATCCCTGGATAAGCTATCATGGTTGCGAGTTTGAGGTTTCTAACGTGCAAATTGACGGATCTATGGAAAGGGGTGTGAATGGGGTGCCCGATTTTCATAAATTCCCCAAAAATCAGGGGATGATGGGACTGCCTTGAGTCTGGGTGTGCATCTGTATCCCTGGATAAGCTGTCATGGTGGTGAGTTTGAGGTTTCTAACATGCAAATTGACAGAGCTATGGAAAGGGATGTGAATGGGGTGTTGGATTTTCATAAATTCCCCAAAAACCAGGGGATGATGGGACTGCCTTGAGTCTGGGCGTGCATCTGTATCCCTGGATAAGCTGTCATGGTTGCGAGTTTGAGGTTTCTAACATGCAAATTGACGGATCTATAGAAAGGGGTGTGAATGGGGTGCCCTATTTTCATAAATTCTCCCAAAATCAGGGGATGATGGGACTGCCTTGAGTCTTGGTGTGCATCTGTATTCCTGGATAAGCTGTCATGGTGGTGAGTTTGAGGTTTCTAACATGCAAATTGACGGAGAAATGGAAAGGGGTGTGAATGGGGTGTTGGATTTTCATAAATTCCCCAAAAATCAGGAGATGATGGGACTGCCTTGAGTCTTGGCGTGTGTGTGTATCCCTGGATAAACTATCATGGTGGCAAGTTTGAGGTTTTTAACGTGCAAATTGACGGAGCTATGGAAAGGGGTGTGAATGGGGTGTTGGATTTTCCTAAATTCCCCCCAAATCAGGGGATGATGGGACTGCCTTGAGTCTTGGCGTGCATGTGTATCCCTGGATAAGCTGTCATGGTGGTGAGTTTGAGGTTTCTTACGTGCAAATTGATGGAGCTATCGAAAGGGGTGTGAATGGGTGCCCGATTTTCATAAATTCCCCAAAATTCAGGGGATGATGGGATTGCCTTGAGTCTTGGCGTGCATGTGTATACCTCCATGAGGTGTCATGGTGCCAAACGTGAGGTTTCTAACTTTCACAGAAAAAAAGTTGTAGACTTTTTTGGATTTCAATGCAAGCCTATGGGGGGGGGGGAAAGCGGAGCTCCAATCCGGATCTGGAGCTCCGCAGCGGAGCGGAGCGGACTATAGGCATAGCAGGGCGGAGCGAAGCGGCCCGATCTGCAAATTGCGGATCTGGAAGAGAAGCGGATCGGGGGGTCCGTGCACACCCCTAGTAAGTACCAGACTGATGTTTAGTAGAGGCTAAAGGTTTTGCAAGCCTATGGGGGGAAACGGAGGTCCGATCTGGATCCGGAGCTCCGAGCGGAGCGGAGCGGACATGGGTGGAACGAGGGCGGAGCGAAGCGGGCCGATCCGAAAATCGCGGATCTGGAAGTGAAGCGGAGCGGGGGGTCCGTGCACACCCCTACTTTCGATAGCTCCGTCAATTTGCACGTTAGAAACCTCAAACTTGCCACCATGATAGCTTATCCAGGGATACACATGCACGCCAAGACTCAAGGCAGTCCCATCATCCCCTGATTTTTGGGGAATTTATGAAAATCGGGCACCCCATTTGCAGACGTGGACTGTTCTCTGACATTTGGACAGATAAAAAAAAGGGAAGTGGGCACACTCACAGATGCCATCTAGACCCACAATCATGCCAAGGTGCAAGGCAATCCATCATCCCCTGATTTTTGGCAGCGCTTAAACCTGCAGACAGCTCAATGGGGCCATTTCAAAGGAAATCCCAAGATGTCATGAATTGGGGAGTAGAGATCAACCTAAATATGAATCTTCTTCCACACTTGAAAAATGGATTTGGAACTTCCAAAAGTCTAATTGAACGCAGGAAGGACTTCTCCCCTGAGTCAAAGCCAGACACAAACCATCCCTGCGAGGCGGGCAGGGGAGGAGAGAGGGAAGGCAGGCAGGCAGCAGACATTTCTGGGGGCATAAGGAAGTGAGCCAAGGATAAGCCAGTAATGCATATAAAATGGAATAAATAAATACATAAATAAATAAACAAAGGAGGGGTGGAATTAAAAGCAGCAGTGTTGCTGAATAAACAACAAGAACTTTTTTAAAAAGGCTATATCTGTCTTTTACCAGTAAGAGGGTGTGTGTGGACATGCCCAAAGGGGGAAGCATCTGCCAATTTGACTGGTCTTGTCTAGGTACAAGTCTTTAAGAAGCAAACGCTCACTTCAACTCATGATAGGCATTGCTTCACTGGGTTACTCTTTGGAGGGCTCTGATGGCCCTCCAAGTACAGGAGAGTGAGGGCACGTCCACGTGCCCTAGGGGAGCTCATCCCCTTGCACCACATGTATTCAGTTGTTCCCCAAAGTTAGGGTGGGTAGCACTGCTGTGTGTTTCCTATCTGTTAGTATGATTTCAGGTTGTGTTTGTGCATTTGGTGGAGCTACTGTTTTAAAAAAACACTGGGAAAAGTCCGTTCAGACTAAGAAAGAGAAGTTCCCAGAATCCCAAGTTACCCGTTTTGCTTATCCCCTCCTTCAACTTTGGGATCATGTGATCATGACCGGGAGTTGACTCTGCCCCTCAGCAATCGAAAAGGTAATCTTTTTCCCGCTTTTACCCTACTTTTAAAAAAATTCTAGCAAGCGAACTGCACCACGCAGAGAGCTGTGAGTAGGCTCAAAATGACCCCCAGCCATGACTCTCTAAGCACAAGAAGTTTCAGAAAGATAGCTTCAAAAACAACAGTTATCCCCTTTTCTTTTCAACAATGCAATCCTATGGGCGAAATGTTTCAAAATAGCGATCGGATCGGTCCGCGGAAAGAGGATCGCTCCGAAAATGGGCGCTTCTCTTCGCCTTGCTTCTAGGGGTCCCCGGTCCGCTTCTACTCCGCCTCTGGGCAAGGCAGAGCAGGCCAATTCGCTTCTGATTCTCCGATTCTAATCGGAGCGGAGCACATGCCTACTTAATACCGTGGAGGGTTCTGCCAGCCTTCAGTAGCAAAGATGTGCTTTCTAAAGAAGGGGGGAGGTGATAGGAATCAGGGAGCAGCCATCACAGTTATACAGGGCAGGGGGAGGTATGGAGGTGGGTGGGGCAGTTATGCCTTAATGAGAGAGGTTACAGCAATAGAGTGCCCCCAAATTGGCCCCCAACTCAAAGGACCTGAATGGCCCTAGCAACAGACCTTCTGGGCTGAAATTGCTGCTGGTGAATGCCAGGTTGGTGAATGGTAAAACACCTGCTATCGATTTGATCCTGGATGAGCATGAAGACCTGGCTTGTATCACAGAGACCTGGTCGGATGAAACTGGGGGGCAGGGGGTGGTGGTAATCTCAGCTTTGCCCACCAGGGTTCTCTGTCCAGCAGCAGGCAAGACCTAGGGGGCAGGAAGGTGGGGTGGCAGTAGTCTATTGGGATTCCATCCCCCTGACCAGGTGCCCTATCCCACTATCTGCTGGGTTTGAGTGTATGTATCTGAAGGTGGTTACCCGGGACAGAATAGGGATTCTGTTGGTGTACCGTCCACCCCGCTGCTCAACAGTCTCCCTTCCTGAGCTAGCAGGGGTAGTCTCAGGGTTGGTGTTGGTGTCCCTTCGGCTTCTTGTGGCTCAGGACTTCATGCCTGCCACGACAACCATGGGTTTGTTCCAAATAGTATCTGGCCCCACCCATGCTGCTGGGCACACTCTGGACCTTGTTTTCTGTGTTGGACAGGGTGATATTGATCTGATAGTGGACAGATCACTACCTGGTGGGTTTTAGACTAGCTGGGTGGAGGGCCAATTAAGATGGTCCGCCCCAGGAGGCTGATGGATCCAAATGGTTTCCTGATGGCTCTTGAGGATTTTCCTGTTGCCTCAGCAGGAGATTCTGTCAAAGCCTCGGTCAATCTCTAGAATGGAGAAATGACCAGGGTGGTGAACAGGATCACTCCTGAGCATCCTCTCCCACAAAGTGGAACTACTCCACCCTCCTGGTTTTCTAGGGAGTTGGCGGCAATGAAATGAGATGGTGACTAGAGTGATGTTGATGGAAAATTCAGAGTGAAACCAATTGAAAATGGACTATTTGAAGGCCGCAAAACAGATAGCACAAAACCCTATTCTTCTCTATCACTAGTGTGTCTGCAAAGAACCAGCCAGTGGAGCTGTTTCAGGCGGTCAGGGGCCTTTTACACACAAGCCCTCAAGTGGGAAAATCTGACCTTTCGACAGCTGGTTGTGAACAAAATCACTCAGATCTGCTCTAATTTGGATGCTATACAGACCCATTGGATGTAACTTTGACCCCTGCTTGTTCAGTGTTACCGGATTCTTTTCACTTTGTGCAGCCCAAGGATGTGGACAGGATCCTTGGAGAGGTGAGAGCCATCATGTGTGTATTAGATCCTTGCCCTTCCTGGCTCATAAAAGCAGCCAGGGGGGGACTGGCCAAGTGGGTAAGTGGAGTGGTCAGTGCCTCCCTTCTTTAAGGCAGGGTTCCAGCCTACCTAAAGGAGGGTGTTTTCAGACCTTTGTTGAAAACGCCCTTCTTGAAACCACCATATTGGACAATTACCGACCAGTGTCTGGTATTCCATTTCTGGGTAAGGTATTAGAGTGTATTGGGGACTACCAGCTCCAGGGACTCTGGATGAGATGGATTATCTAGATCCATTTCAATCTGGCTTCAAACTTGGTTATGGGACAGAAACAGCTTTGGTCACCTTGGTGGATGATCTACGAGGGAACTGGACAGGGGAAGTGTGCCCCTGTTGGTTCTGCTGCACCTCTCAGCAGCTTTTGATACCATCAGTCATGGTATCCTTCTGGGTCGCATTGCTGGGATGGGACTTGGAGGCACCGTTTTACAGTGGCTCCATTCCTTCCTGTTGGAGCGGATCCAGAAGGTGGTTCTGGGGGACTGCAGTTTGACTCCTTGGGCATTGGCCTGTGGAGCTCCTCAGGGTTCCATTTTGTATCCCATGCTATTTAAATATATACACTAAATGGTTGGGAAGGGTCGTTCAGCGTTTTGGAGTTCAATGCCACCAGTATGGTGATGACACCCAACTCTACTTCTTTTTTCCACCTAAATCCAAGGAAGCTGTTTTGGTGCTGAACCGCTGTCTGTCAGCAGTAGTGGACTGGATGAGGGCAAATAAATTGAAACCTAATCCAGACAAGACAGAGGTGCTCTTGGTCAGTTGAAAGGCAGATCAGGAAATAAGGATCCAGCTTGTGCTGGATGGGGTTACGTTCCCCCTGAAGACACAGGTCCGCAGCTTGGGTGTACTTCTGGACTCAGCCCTGAGCCTGGATGCCCAGGTTTCAGAGGTGGACAGGACAGGATGATGGTCTAAATGTGGGTGTTCCTAGAGATGTCTGATCTAGCTACAGTGATACATCCTGTTTGGATTACTGTAGCACGCTCTACATGGGGCTGCCTTTGAAGAATGTTTAGAAAGAGCTGCAGCCAGACTGTTGACTGGGGCTGGTTATAGGGAGCATACACTTACTTTGTTACAAGATCTTCACTGGTTTCTGGCCTGTTTCAGGACACAATTCAAAGTGCTGGTTATGGACTATAAAACCCTATATAGCTCAGCTCCAGGTTATCTGAAAGACCGGATTCTCCCTTGTGAACCTGCCCGTGCTTTGAAATCTTCAGGGTCCCACCCCCATCGCAGGTATGCCTGGTTGGAATGCAGGAAAGGGCCTTCTTGGTGGCTGCTCCAAGGCTCTGGAACTCCCTTCTCAGGGAGGCTAGACTGGCTCCCTCCTTGCTACACTTCCGGAGGCAGGCAAAAGCTTCCTTGTTCTGGCAGGCCTTTGGAAATAGTCTGTACCTTTGTTAATGTGCTGGATTTCTTCGATTTGTTTTTAATCTTTTTAATCTTTTAAATGTTTTAATACCATAGATGATTTAATCGTATTTTTAACTTTTGTATACTTCTTTTTATATATCTTAATGGTATATGTTTTAATTTTGCAAAGCAACCTTGAGTCCCAGTATTGGGAAAATAATAATAATAATAATAATAACAGCAACCACCACCACCACCAAGATGGAGAAAACCAAATATTTGATACTATAAAGAACAAAAATAGTATAGATTTCTCTCCAGGCTTTCTGTTCACTTGAGTGCCAGTCTGCAGTATTTATATCTGGTATTGGGCTCTTGGGATAGATTAGGGATTCTCAATCAATCAATTACTTATTATAGTTGCATACCAGCAAAATCAATATAAAACATACAAAGGATAGATAAAAAGTGACATAAAAACAAAATACAGCTTTGTGAAGTTCCTTCCCTCAGGAGGATTGCAACGTTATTTTTCTAATTTGCTTTGAGGTCATAAGAAACTTAGAGACCCTTTCAGTAATATGGGAGGACACATCCCTTAAACAAATTAATACCAAAGTTGTGGGGTTACATCCAGAAAAGGCTGTGAATAATGGAAAGATTAGCTTCTTTCTGTATCCCTCATACAGGTTACAATGCAAAATGACATGTTCGACAGTTTCTATTGCTCCAGTACCACAGGGACATATCAATTCATTAACCGGGATTTTACTAAATCATCCTTCTAGTAGTGCTGATGGCAACACATTGAAGCGAGCCAGGGTAAATGCTCTTCTATACTTTGGAATGGTTAACGCATACAGATATGAAGCTGCAGTGAGTCTGTAGTTATTGAAGTTATTATAGATCAACGGATGTGAGAGCGATCTGGCTGCGACATCTGTCACCCCATTGATCGCCAGAGTTGATTCAGCTGATTAGGGATTCTCCTAGAGTGCAATCCACATTGTTGCCCATCAGTCTTCCTACTTGAGCTGACTGAGGTGGTCTTGGATTTGCTGTTCAGGACTCTCAGAATGGTTGCTATGGGAGATTTAATGTCCATGATGGAGTAACCTTATTTATAGCCGCTTTCACAGCCATGATGGCAATGATGGGGTTGTTCCAACATGTCATCAACCCAACACATGTAGCAGGTCACACTCTAGAGTTGTATTTTTTGACAGGACAGGATGATGGTCTAAATGTGGGTGTTCGCAACTACTCCATTGTCAAACCACTGTCTGTAGTGTTTATTCCCCTCTATAGGCATGGGGGACTGATCAGTACAGTCCACCCTTGGAGGCTAATGGATTCTGGATTTTCAAGATTCTGTGGCTGTGGGTGGTTTTTCCAAATAGGTGCTCCTGTCAAAGCCTAGTCACTCTATGGAATATAGAGAATGGTACAGGTGGAGGACACCATCATTCCTAAGCATCCTTGTTATGGGACTGGGAGGGGAGGATGTATTTCCCCCCTGGAGGACCTCTTCCTTACAAGGGTTTCCCAGTAAAAAGACTTCTTATAGGCTTGCATCAATCATGATGAACCTCCTGACACACCTTAGTCTGCCCCAGCTGGTTGGAGAGTTTCTGACCCCTATTGCCATTCAGCCAACCCTATGAAAAAATAAAGAGAGGTGTTTTTCTTTCTTTCCTGAGAACACCGAAAGAAACCCTTTTTTAAAATCTCAAAAATGCAAGCAGTAGCTTTGTAACCATGCGGACTTTTGTGTGTGGGAGAGTTTAGTGAGAAATCCCTTTTAAAACAATGCAGCCAAAATGTCCAAATGTAAAAAAAGAAAGTATTTTAGCCTCAAGCGCATAGCCTTAATAGGAGATGGCAGAAAGCTAGAAACCTTCTGGCAGTGCGTAATATGAATTTGAAGTTTAATTTGCTTATTTTACTTCAAATATGTTCATATACTCCCCCCCCCAAAAAAAATTTATGCTTTAAGAAATAAGCCATTAATAAAGGGGAAGGGTTGAAAAGAAGCCAAAACTGTATTAAATAGGAATATGCCTGTAAAATATCCATTGTTGTGGTTATTTATTTATTGCTATTCATTTTTTAAATTAAATTTCTGTACTGCCCAACAGCCAAAGCAAAAGTAAGCCAGGATTTCGGGGTGTGTGTGTGTTTATAGTTGATGAGCAGCATGCTTTTGCACGTTTCTGGACAATACATGTGAAGCAGGAACCCTGGCATATCTCTGCCCTAAGTGACAAAGCCATAGTTTGTTGTTGGCTTATGACTCTGTCTTGCCAAGGGAGACAAGCCACTTTCCAGTTCACACAAAATGATAAATATACCGCAGGCAAAAGGTCTGTGATTCGTTTAGCCGCTCCTGCTTGCTGTGGGAGTGATCAGGCAGCATTGCTGAGCATGCTAGTAGTAAATAACAGGGGTGGATTAATGTGCTAAGGGTGTGCAATGTGCAAGCCACAGCACACCGTCTCAAGGGGGTGGAGAGGGCACCCACTAGTTCAGACCCCCAGCTTTCAAATTAATTTTAGAAAGAAAGTCTCCAGCCCTTGTAGAATTAGAGATATGAGACCAAATGTTTAAGCACACTTCTGTCGAATCATTTTGTGAGAAATTAGCCTGCTGACACCTTTCAGTGTTTTGCCAATGAGTGAAATCAACAGCTGTGACTGACATTTGGCTAGCATGCATGAAGTGTAGTGACCCCCTAGTCTGCAGAAGGGACTTCCAGATTAATGGCGAACCCATTTGGGGGTTCTGTCCTTGAGGAATAAGGATGACTGCCCGTAGAAAACAATGGAGAAATCCAGAACGTTCGTGTAGCTGTGTTTGGGCAGTAGTATTTCTAGTCCAAAACAATACTAGTATTCATGCTCTTTCAGGCTCAGAACTTATTTTATACTTTTTGTTTTTTTGTTGCACTTGTAACCATTTTTAAAAAACCACCCTGCCAATGCAAATAATGTCTGCCACGAGATGTCCATATTGTGTGTGTGTGTGTGTGTGTGTGTGTGTGTGTGTGATGGCACCGTCGCTGTGTATAGGTTCCTGCAAAATGGTCCATTGTTGTTATGCTAGGAGAGAGAAGTGTGTGACACCACTGCAGTGTAATGTGTGGAGTTATCTGGCCTGATGGTTAGGGAAATCCAGGTGTGTGTGTGTGTGTACGTGTGAAGTTAAGGGGTGGGAGACTGTTTGCACAAAGTTTAGTAACAGTGCAATCTTTTACATAACTACTCAGAGAAGTCCCATTCAGCTGCAATTCTATACACACTTATTGAACACAATAGGACCCTGCCCCCAAAAGAAGACGTATGTAGGATTGTGCTGTAAGTCTGCGATCCTATACACCTACCTGGGAGTAAATTCCACTGAACATAGAGGTAATTACTTCTGAGTAGAAATATATATATATATAGGGTTGTGCTGTTAGTAATATTTGAGATGATCAAGCAGAAGATGACAACAGATGGATGGGGCATATGAAAAAAGGTTATTTTTCAAATTTTGAATTGCAGTCTTCAGGCTCGCTCCACAGAGTCTTTATAAGATAAATTCTCAAGAGGATTACTGGATGCATCTTGCCTGTGGGGCACATGAATGCAGATTGTGTGCACACGTTAAGAAAGCATACAGTGCATGGTTGGCTGCATGCTAGGAAGGCGTATTTTGAACCATTAGTAGTATAATGTAAGTCAATCATGCTTTCTAGAATATAGTTAGGAATATTGGGAACTCTAGTCCAAAACATCTAGTGGGCACCAGATTGGGTAAGGCTGAGAGGTTGCGATGGGCCCAAGGTTATCACATGTATGTGGAGGCATTTTGGGTCCTTTGCAGGCAACAAAAAGAGAGCCCTGGTTCTATGTGTCTGTTGCTGTCCTGTCTGAAAGCAGCAGCAAGTTAATCTGTGTTTCTTGAATGTACACTTGTGAGAGAGTATCTACATGTGTTTATCTTTCCTGAATCTGTGTGCTGTATGCTTTAAAACAGAAAGCTTTGCATTTGAATCCTCTACCATGGGCAAGGCATTAGATTTTTGCTTCCAGATAATTGTAGAACTTTCCTACTAAAATATGGATGGGAAAATGTTCTTGCATTGTTGTACGTAAGATAACTTTCTTTGATTCTCTGTGTGAATGTACATGCGCATGCCCAACTGCCGGGTGTAGTTTCAGCGAGCAAAGAAGGGCACTCATGAATACTGCTAGCGCCTGGGCCCAGCATGGCCTTGATCCACCAGGGTTTCTCTGGACCTGATTGAAGCCCACAATCTGAAGTCCACAAAGGTATTGAGATCAGTGGTAGGAGAGATGTGGCTCTTCAGTTGTTGGATGGCAATTCCCATTACTCTTAAGATAGTCACGGGTAAAGTATGATGGAAGTTGCAGTCTACTTATTTATTTATTTATTTATTTATTATTTTATTTCATTTCTATACCGCCCAATAGCTGAAGCTCTCTGGGCGGCTTACAACAACATCTCGCGAGTCTCATGTTTTCCGTCCCTGATTTCGTATATTTACTTTGATCTCCCCCTTTTTCCTTTTCTTTTGTGGCTTCATCCTAACAGAAGATGTTCCGGAAACTGGCCTAGATAGCACAATTTTCAAAAAGTAGGTTTGTATCAAACCTCTCTGAACAAAACTCCAGCATTAATATAGGTATCAAATAAAGGTCTATGAAGATTTCACATGAAGACCAGAATTCCTCCCTCCCCCAAATCAATAAAAGCAAGATTAACTTCTCCCAAAATGTAAAGCCCAATAGCCTAGTTGGTATTGGCTAATACCAAAAATTCTTTAAGGCTCTGTTTTGATGAATAGGAAAATCCTTTTTGTACTCTATGAAACAGAGTTCACAAATGACATTAACAGTACCTTGAAGTTAGTTACGATCAGTGGTTTGTTTTTTAAATCTTTATTATGTACAGAATATGTACATGCCTCCATTGTAGGTCACAATATTTTTTCCATTTGTACTTCTACAAAATATATACTACTGCCTCTATACATGTGCAATTCTACATAAGCCCTGAGTAAATTTTAAAGCACATTAAAATAATTTTTATTTTTGCAACTAAGGCTCAGTTACACCTTTCTGGATTTTTGTTTTTTAAAAAATAAGATTCCATGCTGAATGTCTTTTAAGTGTAGCCACAAGTACTGCATGATGCATAATATACAGTAACAATCCATGTAATTAGAAAATGTAAAAACAACAACCTGATCTCACATTTTTCAATAGTGGTTGCTTCCTTTTCCTTGAAGTAAGTGGCAAATGATTCTTTACATCAGGGTAATCAGGTGTGGAAGACATCTGGGATTTTAATTCCTCTGCAGTATATATTTTTTAAACGTTCAAATTTACGGTAATATGCAGAATATGACAATGGCATGAACAAATCCATAAAGTGCAGTTCTTAGGATGCACATATAGCAACGGTGCATTAATTTAATATTTTAAAATTGTAACAGAACAAAAATAGGAAACTTACTTTAGAATAAGCTTGTTTGCCTGTTTAGAGCATAATCAAAGTACTTGGAAATAGTAATAGGAGGCTGTAACAAATTGCTGGAGAACATGGGCAAAGAAGAACTCCAGCTGTTAGGTGGATCCAAATAGCATGAGAAATTTGTATCTTCTCAAATCAACATGCAGTAGCAAACTGTTTCCATATTCTATACCAGAAAATGAACCAGGTTCTAGACAGAACTGTTAAAAGGCAGCTGTTTAAAAGCCAGTATTTCTGGTGAAAATTTTCCAGGGATGCAAAACAATCATTATTATTATTATTATTATTATTATTATTATTATTATTATTATTATCTAAGAGTGTAGAGCAGAAAGGAAGACAAGGCTGTGAGTTTATTCTTCCAATAAGTAGCGAGGTTTCCAATCGTTAACTGGTGCCATGGCTGCTGTAGTCAAATACACCTTTTTTGAAGAACGACGAGAATTCACAAATGTCATGTTTTGACAGGGTCAGGCCGTCTTTATTTACATGCAGTGGGGAAGACGGAGAGCTGAGCATGGCGCCAAAGAAGCTTTTGAGGTATTTCTGAGGAGGAAAACGAAGCCAGGACCACAACAGTTACATGGAGAACGGATGACTTTGTTTACAGAAGCATTTAAAGAAGGAGAAAACCACTAGAAAATTAGGAAATATACCAATGGAAATATAAACACTTTTTAACATGTGAAATGGATGCCAACTCTAAAGAAGCCAGGACCCAAAGAACTGTGCAAGTATTTCCATGAGGCTAAGGATTTTTTTTTCTTAAAAAGTGAGGGGCATTTGAAATGCAGTTCGTGACATGGGATGACGGTAAGCTGCACAATGAAAATAAGCCATACATTCTACTGGGCTAGCACAGACATCTTGTATAAGCCTAAACAGGTCTTTTGATACTTTTATTAGCTAGCACCTTTGCTTGATGGATAAGGGCCAAACTAGATATATCATGGAAGATCTGTGATTAGGACTCCCCACATTTTACAAGGGAGGGAATAGTTGTGAAGAGGCACAAATAATATTGGGACCCCGATAGCTGTATGTTTCCTACCATGAGGGAAAGAGAAGACTGAGTAAGGCTTTAAATCAAGAAAATGGTGGAGGGGAAAAAGGCTACTCCTGTGATCCCAGCATGGCAGTCCTAATCCCATTTGTTCTCACTGCATGATTTAACCACCCCGCCCAAACTTTTGTTACCCAAAGTACATATTATAATCTTTATTAAATAAGAAATAGCAAATAATAGATTATTTCTTGGGAAAAGGAATGTAACATATTATTACTTGAAATACTTAAAATAAAGTGAATATCATTAAATTCAAGCTTTCTGAAAGTCAGAACTTTGATAAGCCGTTAACTTAACGAACTTAATCATGTCCCAGACTGATTGTTTTCCAATGAATATGTTTTTCTGAATATGTTTTTTCTGGCCACTGTGCAAATATAGTAACTAAGTATAGATCTTTGCAAGACTACTCTAATTAAAAAAATTCAATTAACAAAAATTAAAATCCAAAGAGAGTTGAAATATATTCCCAGAGTGTAACTAGAATTATTTCCCAAATTTTCTTGCCACAAGAAATACAAGAAATGGCTTCTTTTTTTTTTTTGCTATGACAACACCAACTTTTTCAGAAGTTGTAACTTTTCCAAGGGAAAATGCCACCAAAAGGCCATTTTATATATATGTTTTAAAAATCTTGTAATCATGAAGACATTGAAAAATGCATTCTTTTGAAAATAGAAAAGACTGTTATCGACTTTTTATATCCTGATTTTATTTCAATGTATAAGATTTCTGAGTGTCTAAATCCACAACGATCCAATAAATCATAGAGATAGTTTTTTTCTTGATTGAAAATGCAATTTTCTCAAAATCAATATTGTATTGAATATATAGCAGTTTTGTTTTTGAATAAATATATAAACTGTCTCAGCTATTAATACTGATAGTTGGCTATTCACCTATGATCATTGGGATTTATTCTAAAGATAACGTATTGTCCATGCATAATGAGTTGTACTATTCTAACCTATATTTGTATTAGTTTTTCAAGTATCCATCTGCTCTAAAAGCCTTAACATAGCTTGAAAGTTTAAACAACTAATGCAATTGCCATTTTCTCTTTGAACTTATTCCAAATTTCTATTAATGTATTGATGATATAATAGTATACAAATATGCTCTTCTGCTTGATAAAACCACATATCTCAGTCCATAGAATCAAAGGAAATACTTGTTTTCTTCTTTAGAAAACTATTGTAATAATAAATTAAGGGCAGTATCCAATACAGCTACTCAGCCCCTGCCATTTCTGTTGCACTCACAGGACCCACCGCTTGGGACACTGGGGAATTTGCCATTCTATAAGTAACCCCAAGCAGAAATGCTTGTTTCTAAAACATGAGTGGTCAGCAGCTCTGCTGATCTGCTCATTTCAGGTTGCTTCAGGACCACTAGGTTCTCAATGAGCTAGCAATAGGACCTGCTACCGTGCAGGTAGTATTGGATACTGCTTTAAGTATATTAGCCCAACCACCTTTTTTCTTATGTTCATATGCAAAACTTTGATTTGATTTTCACTCCCCCACCCCCCAGAATAAAACTGGAAACAACATAACAGAAGACAGCTTTGTCTAGTACTTCTGGAAACAGTAACCTCTTCAGAAAATGTTGATGCTCAAAAGAGGCACTTGGGGTTGAGTTTTTTCAGTTTTGAAAATTAGGACCAAAATTAAATACCTGTATTATGTATGTATGTATTTTAAGACCATTCCAGTCTGTCAAATACTTTTTGACACAAGAAAATGATCAAGTATATTAACTTCCTTAATATACTTGATTATATACTAGATGTTAAAGAAATGACTGGGCACGAAACTTGATTGATCTAGATGTATGGTTTCTCAGTAACGATGTATGGTTTCTCAGTAATGTTACATAATCTTGCAATGAAGTTTTTATTATTGTAGTTAAGGAGGGATATAGATTTATAGGACTATACACAAGTTTTGCTATTAATATAACATCCCATTCCATTACTGGGAAATTTTCCAAGTCAAATTTCTTTTGTTTATTGCATCTTGTTCACAGCAAACAAATTTGCAAACTTCTTATAGCATTCAGAAATGAACCCATATATACCTTTGTGTCTTACTTTCAACTTTTTATTCAATTGTATAACCTAATCTCTACTAATCTTACTATCCACATTTCCTCTCATCTTCTGAGGCAAGCATGGTCAGTTTTAAAGATTGAAGAAAAGACTAATAGCCATCTAGTCTGGGTTTTGTATATAAAGACTTGTATTCAACAATTTGACATATACAAAGATTTGTATTATTTCTTTAGCAGAGTTAACATCCTATCTGATTTCTTTATTAGCGGAATACAATTTTTCTTGTCTTGATTCTATCGTCTGTCTTCCAAAATTATCACCCTATCCATATCACCATAAATATTTTTGTTGGGTGAATAATATACTTCTGCGGATTTTAGAGATTTCTGAAACTGTTAGTTTCTTTACGGCAAACCCACAACTGCTAGTAATTTAAAAACAACAACAACGTGACATCTAGTTTTGCCCTAAAACAATCTCCTATGTTATTCTCTAGGTGCTTCAATACTGCTTCGTTTGCCAGCGCTTTGGAAACTTCAGTGAGATGAAAAGTGATTATGGACTGCAGCAGGTACAATAACCAGATTTATTCTATCTGAATTGTACTAACTAAACTTACAAGAACTTCAGAAATCTTCTCCTCTGTGATGACAAAGACTTGCATTGTATACTCGTCGAAGCCTCCCACTTGTTCCCGTGATCCGATTCCCTCTTGCGGCTTTATTAATCTTATCCCCACTATCCTCCCGTCCTTGCTTCACATCATTAATTCTTCTCTGTCCTCTGGTTCATTTCCTTCTGCTTTCAAACATGCTACAGTCTCTCCCATTCTCAAAAAACCCACTCTTGATCGACTATCCCTGTCTAACTACCGACCTGTCTCTCTCTTGCCCTTTGTCTCAAAGATCCTGGAACGTCTGGTCTACTCTCGTAGTCTTGACTTTCTCTCTAATAACTCTGCTCTGGATCCCTTTCAATCTGGCTTCCGTCATTTGCATTCCTCTGAAACAGTCCTTACCAAGATCACCAATGATCTTCTTACTGCCAAGTCTAAAGGCCATTATTCCGTCCTTATTCTCCTTGATCTAACCGCAGCCTTTGACACGGTTGATCACGATCTTCTCTTAGATTCCCTCCATGACCTTGGACTCTGTGGCTCTGTCTATAACTGGTTCGCCTCCTATCTAGAGGGTCGCTCTTTCAGCGTGTCGGCTAACGGCAGCTCGTCCTCCTCTTTTCCCCTTTCAGTTGGGGTTCCGCAAGGCTCGGTGCTTGGCCCGTTGTTGTTCTCTCTATACATGCTGCCCTTGGGTAAGCTTATTCAATCTCACGGCCTCCAATATCACCTGTATGCCGATGATACACAATTATATCTCTCATCTCCGGAACTTTCTCCAGATGTTCACGATCGTATCTCGGCATGTCTTTCAGATATCTCAGCCTGGCTGCTTCATCGTCGTTTGAAACTTAACATGGCAAAGACTGAATTGCTTGTTTTTCCTCCTAAACCTTCTCCTCACCTCTCATTCTCTCTTACTGTCAACGATGTCACGCTTACTCCGGTCAAGGAAGCTCGTAGCCTTGGCTTTATATTTGACTCCTCGCTCTCCTTTACTCCTCACATCGAGGCAGTAGCTAAATCCTGTCGTTTCTTCCTGTATAATATTGCCAGGATTCGACCATTTTTGTCTGTCTCTTCTGCCAAGACTCTCGTTCACGCACTGGTTATCTCTCGGTTGGACTACTGCAACCTTCTTCTCTCTGGCCTTCCTTCGTCTCACATCAGTCCGCTGGTCTCTGTCCACCACTCTGCCGCTAAGATCATCTTCTTGGCCCGCCGCTATGACCATGTCACTCCACTTCTGAAATCTCTTCATTGGCTTCCAATTCACTCCAGAATCCACTATAAACTTCTCCTGCTGACCTTCAAAGCTCTTCACGGTCTAGCTCCTGCCTATCTCTCCTCTCTCATCTCACACTATCGCCCCGCTCGTGCTCTCCGCTCCTCTGATGCCATGCTTCTCGCCTGCCCAAGGACCTCCACTTCCCTTACTCGGCTTCGTCCTTTTTCTTCTGCTGCCCCTTACGCCTGGAACGCTCTTCCAGAACACTTGAGAACTACAAACTCATAAAACTCAGCTAAAAACTTTTCTTTTCCCTATAGCCTTCAAATATTGAGTTTGTTCTGACTCTATACTGTTAGCTTCACCCTACCCGGTGCCTGTTTACACTTCCCTCTGCCTGTTTGCATTCTCCTTCCCTCTTTATTGTTTACTACAACTTATTAGATTGTAAGCCTATGCGGCAGGGTCTTGCTATTTACTGTGTTATCTGTACAGCACCATGTACATTGATGGTGCTATATAAATAAATAATAATAATAATAAATAATAATACCTTCCTCTTTATCATCACTATGCTACAAGGTGATTTTCTGCATTTCAGAAAGCATGGAGGTTTTTATGCTTGTGTTTTAACATCTGAAGAAGGAACTTGCACATCTCCCCTCAAGATAGATACATAAACTCAGCTCATATGTCTTACTATGGGAAGATGTTTGATTCTACTATGTAAAGGGATGATTGTAAACAATAGATATACCATAGATATACAGAGTACAATGAGAAATTAGGATGTTTACTGTAGAAGATGTGTGCTGATGGGAGTAATTGCTGTATGGAGTTCGTCTAATTTTAATTTTTTATGTAATAATGTGTGATAATATGTGTTTGGCTAAAACCCATTTAGGGTAGCCATGAATAAAATTTGTATTTGTATTTTGTATAGGTTATATCAGATGTACAAATTAGCAAGGCCTTTGTATATCCTCTTCCTTGTAGTGTTTGAAGCTGCTCTTGGGAAAATTCAGTATAAACTAAGAGTAATAGAATGCAAAGAAATTCTCAGTTCTAAACTGGTAAAAATCAATGTATTTTGGGAAAGTATATTAATTTATAGAGATGTGAACCCCCCCCCCAAAAAAAACATTTTCCTCTGATTTCCCCCCCAAGGATCTTCCCCCCCCCCCCGAAAAATTGAAAAAATTGAACAGCTTTGGATTATGAAATATTTTCTTTTAGAATTTAAGGGAAAGTATTTATATATTGTTATGCAGCTTTTACCCTCACTGCAAATGATTTCTAAAAAATATGTAATAATAACACTTTTATAAAAAGACCAGAGATGTAAATTGTCTGGAAATAATAAAGCCATTGGGGAAAATGTTTTCTTTTAATCCTCTAGTATGTGTGTGTGTGTGTTTTAAAAAATCTAGCATAGTTATTTCTTTCATTCCTTATTAAAATTATTGATCTAAAGTATATTTTACTGTTAGAAATTTATGCATAATTTCTCGAGCAGAGACACCATTGTGCATTCTTGACAGTTTGGGTTTTGTTCTATAGAGTCCTGTGTTTCTGATGTTGTAGCAGTCATCTAATATAATTCTAATCTATTCAGACAATAATTGTAAATTTACTGAGCTTACTTTTAAAAGTTTTAAAATATAATGATCATTTTATGAGCAAACCAAGTTATACATCCAATAACTTTAGGAACAGAAAGGCTGACTTAGGTTTCTAATGCAGCCCCCCCCTCAACCTGGTGCCCTACTTATGTTTTGGCCCAGCATTCCTGACCATGGGCCATGCAGCCAGAGGCTTATGGGAGCTGAAGTCCAAAGTATTTGGAGGGCACCAGGTTGGAAAAGGCTGTTTTAAAGCCACAATGTGACTTTAGAGCTGTAAAGAGCACTAAAAATAACCAAGTATTGCTTATTTTACATTTTTCTCCAACATTTCTAGTTTTTTTCTGTAAAAAATTGGAACCCCCCCCCCCCCGGTCTCAAAATGTCCCCAAATTTTACATCTCTATTAGTTTACAAAAGTCAATGACATATAAATTGTAACTGACAAACTGTTATGTCACAAAGATAATTTATGCCAAACATACCAAACATTTGCTGAAAACATGATATCTCAGGGAGATAATGAAAACACATGAAGTGTCCAAATGTATTGTGGCAATAAAACATATGTGGGGAATAACATCTGATGGAGTCTAAATCAAAAGCAAAGATTTAATGTAAGCAACTGTAAGGGAAATCTTATGTACAGTAAAAGAATCAAGTCTTGCTTAGTTACAAACTGGATAATGATAACAGCCTCGCTGTATCGCCATGACATTGCACACTAATCATGGACTCAAGGGGGGAAATAATCTATTTAGTACAATATTCTTTGAAAAGTGTACAGTTCAGAGAGCGACATGGAGCATCTAATTTATTTTAAGAAGCATCTCCCCAATAAAATACAGCTCCCATTTTAGGAGTAGTGTCTTTATATAAACATAACTGTCTTCTCTAGTGTTCTCTAGCTAGTGTTCTCTAGCTTCTCTAGCTAATGTTCTGAGAAATTAATTATGCTAATACTTCGCAATGCATAGATTACAAAAAAAAGTTGGCACGTAAGCTTTTTTTTTTTTGGCATTTTATATTGATGTCGCCCCAATGGTTAGATTAACATTCATACCAACACTTAAAAAAAGAAGATGCAGGAAGAAGTTCCTTTAAAATGAATGCCAACAGACAAGGAGTAATTTAAATCAGGGAACAGATGTTGTGTCAGCTTTAGTCATAATTAGTTTACAAAGCAAGGTCTCTCTCTCTCTCTCTCTCTCTCTCTCTCACACACACACACACACCACTCTCAATAAGGGGACGAAAATTAATTTTGGATGCAGTGGACAAGTTGTGGGAATAGGACACTTTGTTGCCCCTACAAAAGTCACTCTAGCTGGTTTGGAAGTTCAGAACGCCTGCAGAATGTATAAAGATCCCAGAAGATGAAAAGAGTTCTTTACTACAGACTATGTACACATTATATTAAAGGCCATTTTGGAGAGGACAATGCTCGCACCAACCTTATGCGTACACTTTTTAAAAAAGCTAAGTAATTCTATTAAGAAGTAGCTTGTTCTCATATTCAAATCTGGGGCATGAACAATTCAGCTTAGCAACTGAACCTATACTTCTGGTTTATCTCTCCCCCGACAAATTAGAAGAAGAACCCATAATTGGTTCTAGGGTTGTTTCTTTGGCTTGTCAGAGAAGAGACATGCCAGAGGTCTGGGTTCAGACATAACGGTAATCAATCCAGGAACGGAGTGTTTCTGACTTGATCAGCTGTTCCCACTGCAAGCATAGTATACAAATTATTATAAATAAGAAGTAAACCCAACAGCCCAATCTTATATGTGCTGACTCAAAAATAAACCTGACTGAACATGTTTATAGGATTGCAGCCTAACTAGCAGGTTGCTCAACTTTGCATTATGTTGGTTTATTTGACTTTGGACTTCGTTCTAACTTCCCTAACCTGCAATACTATGTTTTAAAGTATATATTCATCCTTCTCATTCTCTGTCAGAGCTAGGATGAACAGATAAAAAGGAGAGAAATCTTCTATTTTAATAGAGGGCAACTACAGGAATACAAATATCGAAAGTAAAAGAACCCTTCCTCCGCTAAGCCTGGTCATTATCTCTCCGTTTTCTTTCTTTGTCCGCCCCACTCCTTTTCCTCATATTACAAAACATTAAAATACGGTAATGCTAATGGTATGACCCACCTACAGTCTGGGAGCAACTTATTGCCCAGCAGTTGAAGGCCAATTTCTTAGAAAATATGCACCAAGATTTTAAATTAGTTTCCGGGCGAAGTATAAAGTGTTGGTTATCACCTTTAAAGCCCTACATGGTTTGGGATCAGGCTACCTGCGGGATCGCCTTCTCCCGTACAATCCGCCCCGCACACTCAGGTCCTCTGGGAAGAATTTACTCCCACCAACAAAAACAAGGCTGACAACTATTACCCAGAGGACGTTTTTTTCTGCCTCACCCAGTTTGTGGAATGGCTTGCCGGGAGAAATTCGCCAACTTAACAGTCTTCTGGAATTTAAGAAAGCCATAAATACTGATCTCTTCCAGCAGGCCTCTTCCAGCAGGCTGAATTTTAAGATGCCTTTTTAAATAATGTGCTGCTTTTAATAACGTATTTGTTTTAAATGTTTTAATTAGTTATATGTATTTTATGGTGTTTTTATTTGTGTTGTACCCCACCTCGATCCAGAGGGAGAGGCGGGTAACAAATAAATAAATAAATAAATACATCATCATCATCATCATTATATTTTTATTATTTTATTTATTACATTTTTATACCGCCCAATAGCCGAAGCTCTCTTATATGATTATTATATACTGTCTTGTAAGATTACTCTTGATTATCTTTACATATAGGCTACTTCTTTTAAAAAAACTGTTTTGTAGTTATCTATGATGAAAAGACGTCACATTGGAATGTACACAGATCATCAGGTCTGTGAGAAAGTAATTGAATTAGTTATCAATAATTGGCTTTTCTTCAATACATTGGACATGCACCTTTAAGTTTTACTTGTTTTTACTTGTTTGCGTGGTGCTGCCCTTATGTTTTGCTTCAAACTCTCTTTCTCCGGGGGGGGGGGGGCACACAGCATCTTACTGGCACAAGACTGTGGACAGTTTTGCAAAAAGGTTTTTATTACTGAACATATAAGGAAATGGTGAAAGGAAGGGCTTCACTTCAAACTTCTTTCGAGGCTCTAAGCATGTTGCTACCGCACAGAACTCTGACCCAAGATTTGAAAAAGTGATGGCACTGCCCTTTCGGTTTGTCCTACATTGTTATGCCCTTTAGACAGGCTAAATGGATCTATACTGTGCAAGCTATGCTTAGTTCACCTTCAAAGCTTCAACTTTCCCATTCCAAACTTCAGAGAGGAAGAAGAAAAGTGTGAAGAAGCCTGCTAAAATTTAGATCTGCTTCCCAAAACTCGAGCAACTTTGCTCAAGTTTTAATTAGGGCAGGTGTGGAACTGTAGCCATTTAAATCTTATTAGAAATTATTTTAATAGGGACGTTTTCTATAACTGGCCTAGAGTTCATGCGGTATGCAATACATCAGCAGTGAAATGTCATGTTAATGTTTTCTGCACCATCTCCCAACGCAAGGTTTCAGGTTTTCATGCTACGCAACATAAATCTTAAGTTTAATTTAAAGTTATTAAAATTATTAAAATTTAATAGCTTTTGGCAATTCAAGAGGCACTATTATTGCTCTTCTGATTGTGACATATTAACAAGGAATGCAGTTCACTCACACTGTTCTCATCATCTATTGCAAGTGGTGACGAACTGTGAAGCGAACAGCAGAGCTTAACTAAAAAGTTTTCTTTTTTTGTCATTACTATTAATATGAACAATGTTTTAAAGCTTGTGCACTGCAAACTACTATGAAGAAAAGGAGTCTGCGTTTGCATCATTTTAGCTTACAAGAGCAAGTAAATCTGAGGCTCTATTAATTCTCCCCCCTACAGTTTACAGAAAGTTGCGAAATAAAATCCAACAATTCTTGGCTTCGATCCATCCCCTCCTTACTTTAACTATGTACGCACACTGAAGTCTGAATTTCAAAAGAATGTCAAAGGGCTTCATGAAATCATTTCTTCAATATCATGGGAAGGTAGCTAGGCTACCTTTCTTCCCAGAATGCGTCTGCGATGTGAGATGGCAGTGCCCAGAGCTTTGCTGCTGCAAAACCAGCACCTTTTACAAATAAAAATAATACACTCTTCTCACCCAAAATGACATGAAGTGATCTGTGCCACACCTCGTTTTCCCATTTTGGGATTTGCAGAATGAATTTGTAGAAATACCAGCCCTACCTGTATCTCAGCCTTCCCCAAACTGGAGCCCTCCAGATGTTTTGGACTACAACTCTCAGGATTCCTGACCATTGGCCATGCTGGCTGTGGCTGATGTGAGTTGAAGTCCAAAACTTCTAGGGGGCACCAGTTTGGGGGAACTGTAGGTGGTTATGATCTGGTGGTATGTAGTGTTGACAACATGAACTACATGATGGAAAGTCTTTGATTTAAATTTAAACTCCACCATAGTCTCTTGAAATCTTTGCCTGGTATGGGTGTCTTCCAATAAGACTGTGGATCAGAATGTAGATCAGAAACAAAGCTCTATGAGGAGAGATTGAAAGAACTGGGGATGTTTAGCCTGGAGAAGAGAAGAGAAGAGAAGATGATAACACTCTTCAAATACTTGAAAGGTTGTCACACAGAGGAGGGCCAAGGTCTCTTCTCAATCATCCCAGAGTGCAGGACACGGAATAATGCGCTCAAACTACAGGAAGCCAGATTCCAGCTGGACATCAGGAAAAACTTCCTGACTGTTAGAGCAGTATGTCAATGGAACCAATTACCTAAGGAGGTCGTGGGCTCTCCCACACTAGAGGCATTCAAGAGGCAGCTGGAAAACCATCTGTCTGGTATGCTTTAGGGTGGATTCCTGCATTGAGCAGGGGGTTGGACTTGATGGCCTTATAGGACTTATTGGACTTCTGTGATCCTATCAGAAGATTGCATTTTCAGCAAGTGTTATGTAAGGCAGAGATGATCAGATTTTTCTGGCTTGTGGGATCTACTTTGTAATTTACTAAAACCCCAAAGAACTACTAAGCAGAGCCATTTGCAAAAGGCATGCATTTAGAATTAAAGAATGGGGTTCCTCTGAACACTTTCTGAGCCTAGAAGTTGTTTTCAATACCTGAACTGAACTGAGTCTGAGCTCACAGTCCTTTCACACAAAAGTCAATTTCTGGTTACTCTAAATGTTCTTCTTTTCAGCAACCTAATTCAGCTGAGGAAACTCATTTTGTTGTTATTGTTCAAAAGTTTGGAATCTGACCGCCCCCCCTCCTGCTCCTCCACTGCAAATTACCCAGAGATTTACCAGTAGATCCTGTTCTGCCTTCTGACCTCCCCTGATGTAAGGGAAATTGCTTTGAACCGGGGTGAAGCCATTGTCTGCAATTTGCATAGCTAAGAGTTTGCTATTCTCACACTATGGGAATCAAAACATAACATTAACCTGCAGTGTCTATTGCAATGGTCTCCATTTATTAGAGGATTTTCCAGTGAAGCTCGATTGGCATGAACACATTTTATTGAATTACACTGAACCTCATCAATCAAATTAACTGTCCTAGCCAGTCAAGTTCAACCTGCAATAATTATCTGCAATAATGCATCCTACTGCACTTTAATAAATGAAATTCATTTAGAATCCATAGGACTTAATATTCCTTATAATGTCTACACATTAAAGCTTATGGTCTTTGCTGTCAATGGTGGAAAACACTGTTTAGACTGTCAGAGGCAAGAAAACCTATGATTTACAGTTTCTACAGCTCTGCGAATCTGCTTTTTGGACGTAGAAGACCATATTAAAAAGATCAAAATAGGCCTAGCTAGTGAAGGAAATCAATCTTTTCTTCTGAGCACTAGTTAAAACAAGTCCTGTCAAAATCTGTTCACAGAAAACAACAAAGGAATTGAATTTACTACGCAGCTTTGGGTCAGCAGTGACAGGATGTCATTTGCTGGAGCGGCCCTGGCAAACAGCTAGCCCAAGTGTGTGACATGCATCACCCTCAACTTCCCTTGGTGAAATCAAAAACTGAGGGGTGATTGATAAGGTTGCTCCGAAAAGGGACAAGACCGAAGTGCATCGTGCGTCCTTGCCTGAGCATTCCCTTTATTGATACACTTGAGCACTGAATGTTGTTGAGAACCCCTGTTTGAAAGCTTATACAGGTACTGTATAGCCAGCCAGTGAGCAGGCAAGCAGAAATGAAGAATTTGTCCTGATCTGACAGCGAAGGAGATTCGATTCGGTTAAAATGGAAAACATTTTTTTTAAAGGCACCAACATTAGTTATTTCTTCCTCCTTTCTGACTAAGATGAAAACTATCTTTGGCCATGTGGAAATGTTTGGTATATAAATTATAGTGTGTCACCTTTTAAAGGGTTAAAAATAAATGATTAAGATGCAAGATTAAATATAGCAATTTACGAACCTTCTAAAAATCAAACTGGAAGAGAAGAGAGAGAGAGAGAGATGCCAACACAGGCCTACACTCAAACTGGAAGAACCAAGATAATAATAAGTTGCCTTAAAGCAATTCTTGCAAAGCTGCAGCATCTGAATCCCAAACAATTTTCTTAATAATTCTTTTTGAACTGACATATAACTAGTAGCTTTGACAGCTCTCCCTAATTGAGCACAGTTGCATAAAATTCTACCAGAAAAATCTTAATGTTTCAGTTGCTACTATTTTTAGCAGCATTCCCCCCTCTCTATTTAAATAGATAGAAGGGCCAGCTCTATAGAATTCAAATAACTATGGGCAGTATTCAATGCTTGCGCAACAGAGATTTAGTACTTTTGGGGGAAAGCCCCCAAATGAGCAGAAATGCTTGTTTCTATAACAGGTCAAGTCCTTATGCAAGCCCTGCCAGCCTGCCGTATTCCAGAAATAAGCGTTTCAACCAAGAAACACTAAATCTCCATTGTGAAAGAAGCTTACTGTCATGTATAGCCCTACTGCTCCTGTGTTGGGAGCAGGTGATACAGGTAATCAATCAGAAACAGATTCAGACTCAGAAGACACAGAGCCAGACACCAGACAGTTAGAGCCAGTGGGGGAGGAGGTTCACACGGGAGAGGCTTCAGCTGGCAATCTGCCCCCTCCAGAGTCTATCTCTTCAAGGCCAAATTCTATGCTTTCAGCGGACAGGGAGTCAACTTCCGGGAGTGAGCATTCAGAAACCTTACTTAATGCTAAGAATTGCCGGAAACTAAAACGTTCAAGCAAGGTTAGCGGCAAAGAGACAGTCGGATAGATTGCATGAGAATTCCACGCATCAACCACCTTGAAGTGATAGACATTTGAAAAGCCTTTTCTTTTCTCTAAATGGACAATTGTCTTGCTTAGTTTGCATAGTTTTTGCTTAAGGAGGAGTTTCACAGAAGGTGCCCAGTTTGGATTACAGAAGTGTTTATTGCTTGCACTGAAAATTAATATAGGCCAATAAATAAATAAAACTTGTGAGCTTGAAAACCAACTTAAAAGCCCAAATCCAGAGAACAATAGTTGTATTTAATTGCCGCTGAAATCAATTGGATAGAATTGTCACAACTAATTTAAGTCCCATTGATTTCTTTCGGATTTAACACATGAATAATTTCCTTTAGACTAGGCCCTAAATCTCTAACATTTCTTCTCCTGTACAATCTGACCCGCACACTCAGGTCTTCTGGGGAGAACTTACTTCAGTCAGCCAAAACTAGGCTGACAACTGGTACCCAGAGGACATTTTCTTCTGTCGCCCCCAGACTGTGGAATGGCCTGCCGGAGGAGATTCGTAAACTTAACTCTTTCTCTGAATTCAAGACAGCTTTAAAGACTAGCCTTTTCCAGCAGGCTTACCCAGATGAATGTGAAATCAAGAATTTTTAAGATGTGTTGATTTGTTGTACTAATGTTGTTCTCCGCCTCTATCCAAAGGGAGAAGCGGGTAAGAAATAAAATTATCATAATCATATTAGAGATCATTCCTAGAATCTATGTTCCCATGTAAGAAGCCTATGGAGTTACCTGATATGTGTAAAACAATAAAACTGCCCTTTAAACAGGCCTTTATACATTTAATAAACAGCATATAGGATACTTGTGGTCCCAAGCCTTACACGGCTTGGGACAACAATACCTGACGGAACGCCTCTCCCGACGTGAATATACCCGGTCACTACGTTCAACATCTAAGGTCCTCCTCTGAGTGCCTATTATTATTATTATTTATTTATTTATTTATTTATTTATTTATTTATTTATATAGCACCATCAATGTACATGGTGCTGTACAGAGTAAAACAGTAAATAGCAAGACCCTGCCGCATAGGCTTACATTCTAATAAAATCATAATAAAACAATAAGGAGGGGAAGAGAATGCAAACAGGCACAGGGTAGGGTAAACAGGCACTGGGTAGGGTAAAACTAACAGTATAAAGTCAGAACAAAATCAAGTTTTAAAAGCTTTAGGAAAAAGAAAAGTTTTTAGCTGAGCAGAAAAGTTTTTAGCTGACCTACTCTGAGAGAGGCTCAGAGTGTGGCAATGAGAGACAGGGCCTTTTCGGTGGTGGCCCCCAGACTATGGAACGATCTCCCTGACGAGGCTCGCCTGGCGCCAACGCTGCTATTTTTCCGGTGCCAGGTTAAGACTTCCCTCTTTGCCCAGGCATATAGCGGCACATCTTAATTACCCACATGTTTAGTTTTTAACGGCTTTTAATGCTTTATGTGTGTATGTTCTGTGTTTTAGAATTTTAAATTTTGTATACTCGTTTTTATCTTAATCTTTTAGAATTTCTGTAAACCGCCGAGAGTGGCTATGGGGGTGGTATATAAGTGTAAAAAATAAATAAATAAATAAATAAATAAATAAATAAATAATAAGGTAGGGTGACCATATGAAAAGGAGGACAGGGCTCCTGTATCTTTAACAGTTGTATTGAAAAAGGAATTTCAGCAGGTGTCAATTGTATATATGGAGAACCTGGTGAAATTTCCTCTTCATCACAACAGTTAAAACTGCAGGTGCCCTGACCTCTTTTAAATCTGGTCACTCTAGTATAGCTCCTGCACCTTTAACTGTTGTGATGAGGGAATTTCACCAGGTTCTCCATATATACAAATGACACCTGCTGAAATTCCAACAACTGTTAAAGATACAGGAGCCCTGTCCTCCTTTTCATATGGTCAGCCTAAATAAGGTCAACACCTGACCTGACTCCTCACCATTTCTGCTGGTGTCAAACAGCATAGCTCAAAAAAGGTTGAAGAGGCATTACAACATGGACAGGACTGGAGGAGACTTAACTATGTACTATACCGAGACATTCTGATTAATAACTTGTGCAACATGTCGGCAAAATCCTGCATGTCTGATAAGGCATCAAATGTAGTGAGTTGCTTTAATAGCAGCATATGTAGATAGACGTGTTCCACTTGTCTCATACAGGATGCTGCAGCCATTGGGTGCAAGCTATGTAAACAACCAGCAGCCCTAACTTCCTGTATAACCATGGATGATTATTTTAAAAAGATTGATTCTTGATAAAAGGTTTGGGGTGACTGCTTAAACTGCTGATTTGTTAAAGCAAAGTGCATTCAGCTGTGACAAAATTTCACACAGATGAAGTAAATAAAACATCTTGATGCTTAGCAAGTAATTTTTTACTTTGCATGAGGAGTAATTTTAATATTAAATGTTGGCATCCTTTGCTTCCCCCCCCCCCCCCGCTTTAAATACACACACTCTGCCAGGGTTTTAAAAACAGACAAATAATGACAGCATTTCCCTATTTATAGTTATCAAATGGCATGAATGGATAAACAACATTATCTTCTATTCATTAACTTTAATCAACAAAATTCTTGGCTGTGTCAGTCAAGGCAGATTTAATCAAGCAAGCCTGGCTCTAAAGTTAAAATTGCAGTACTTAAACTGCTGAACAATTAATTTAGAGTTTTACTGTGCAACAGTAGACCAGTACATTGACAAAATAAACCAGAGAGTTAGGGTTAATTCACACTGAGGTGATAAACTTATGACTAGATGCTGTCACTTTAAACTGTAGGTGGGGGTTTGCATCTCAGACACTGATTTACCACCTCAGTGAGAACTAAGTTCAAAAGCCATGGGCTTTTAAACCTTCTGCTTCATGGTTTTGTCAAACTACTGTGAAGAGTAACAGTAGTGACTGTTTTCTGCCAGGAAACTTCTTAGTCATTGGGCATTCTTAACTGCTTTTGAGTTTCTAATTGGTAATATTTGGCCCACATGCTTATGGCTCAGAAGGTAATTTTTCAAAGCTGGATTGAGTGTGATGGAAAAGTTCATGCTGTGCTATGGAACTGGGAAAAGACTGTGTTTTCTTTGCCCTATAGCGTATGCACACTAAGGAAATTGGGACAAGCCAAGTTCGGGAGGGTGAGACAGTGCTTTCTGTTCCTGTTTAGAGCTCTACACAGTTCGAAGCTGGAGATGTTGCACGGACTATCTGATGTAAGAGACTTCACAGAATACTAAAATAAAAGAACTGTTAGAGGTAAGAAGCCTTGGTTTTATGGTGGTTGGTTTCTGAATACACATCTCCTCCAACCACAAGCCCACGAATTGGACAGGTTCATACCCATCAAAGATTCTCTCCAGGTGGTTGTTGAGGAAAGGTATTCGAACACAAGTTTCTGCGAAGAAGCTGCCATTTGGAAATCCTTTAGTTAGTTACACATGCATTCCATGACTGGAAGCAGTTTGTTCCCAATACAGAAGCAAACAGTGTCTCAGTATGGTAGCCTCCAAACTGGTTTCTAGACATGAATTACATTTGCTAGACTCACGTGCCTGTTTCTAAACTACCTGGAAGGTTTGTACCATACTGCTATGCACCACTGGAGTCAGTGATTATGTGAGAAGTTTCCTTGATCAAAGCAATAAACATTTAATGATAGATGTCATTTTCTTGCTTCCCAATTGAATGTGGATATTTAGTCCATGATAAAGCTGAACAGTAGATAATTTTAGTACCACAAGGAGCCTTGCTGCTTGACCACAA
Source organism: Elgaria multicarinata webbii (assembly GCF_023053635.1). Classification (NCBI taxonomy): domain Eukaryota; kingdom Metazoa; phylum Chordata; class Lepidosauria; order Squamata; family Anguidae; genus Elgaria; species Elgaria multicarinata. The sequence goes on from NC_086174.1 coordinate 147,980,199, forward strand.
AACAGTGGTAAAATTTTACAGCCAGCCACCCGGTGCGAATGGCCTTTTGCCCTATCCCTCTAGGTGACATGCAGAGACAGTACCTCAGCTGGTGCCTGCTGATTCAACAAAGACGACTTGTATTGACCTCAGAGTGATGTGATAGTCTGGCTATGGAATAAAATTACTTTATACGTGAAATGAAGATACTGACTGGAATGCTAGATATAAACTTAGTTCATTTGCTTGACTTCAGAATGTAAAATGGAGAAGGCTACTTGGACTAGCTGGAGGTTTGGCGTAACATCTCCTTTCAAAAAGTTGTGGAGTATCTTGCTCAGAAACAGGCCTTAATAAAATAAGAATGGGTAACCGCATATCAGTACTGAGGACAGAATAATTACTTCAGAACCTTATCTAGATTTTTAAAGGCAACAATAGATCTAGTACTAATCAATAACTAATTAAACATTTCTCTCTCTCTCTCTGACACACAATGTTGATGTGCATCTTAACATTTGATTATCCACATTTAGTTGCTCACTCATAATAATAATAATCTTGCAAATACATTTTCTCCCCAGTCTACACAATGAACTATAGAGAGAAGGAACATTCATGTTGCTCTCATAGTGGGCTGCTCTCCTTGCCTAGGGAAGCATGCCAGTGTTTTCTCTGCAATCTCTAGAGGAGAGAAAAAAGAGGCTCCTCCCTCACTTCCCAGCTTCAACAAAATGAGCACACGCACACACAACACACAAATTCTCTTAACACAGAGACATGTTCCTATGCCATTCAGACGTTTGTGTATACATCCCAGTCTTTCCTACCACTTGGTACTCTACTTCTCATCAAGTGGTAAAGACCCAGATGATGAGTCCTGCCCAATTCCCCAGTCACATGGGATCAGACCACAGGGGAGCAGTTTCTATGCCACTGGATGTATGAGGAGCTACTGTGTCTGCTCCCAAACGGAGTACAGATGCTTTCTCTTTCTGTGGCAAAACACTGTATGTGACCTAGAGTATAGATGCAGTAGTTACAGCATTCTGTTATGGGATTTTGTCATATTGTCCAAAGGATTATTATTATTATTTTTGCTCACCAGAGTAACAAGGGAACCAGACAAATGCCTAATTTCAAGGCTGACAGAACATAATTGTGGAACTTTGTTACGCTTCTGATTTGCTATTCTTCCACTATTTTCTATCCAAAATGTCTACGAGTATTTGGAATATGCTTTCTATAGACCTTATTAGTATAAACAAATCTATTATCCCTCATAGAATGGAGTTCCTTTCACTAGCTCTCTCAATCACTTTACAGTCCTCCAAGAATGTCTGTTAAGATCTCTACATGCATAAGGAAGTTTGTATAACTTCCTTATATAGTTATCTTTATTTAACTGAAGACGTTAGTTCACCTTTTCACCATGGAACTACAGAAACGTAAGTAAAACTATAAACCACACAAAACCACACACCACACTAGAGCACACAAATATACTTTTACATAGCTCTTTGGAACACTTGATATTTCACTGAAGTGTTCAGTTTCTTACGTTGTCCAGGCCCTCTCAGGAAAAGTAAGGCCCAGAATGAAATAATATAGTTTACAGGTTTTACAAAACTGATCTATGAAGTCAGGCAGGTCAAAACTATGGCCCTGCAATGCCAGAACTTAACATCAGTTGATGCAATCATGATAGCATGTTCTCCCAGCAGCAACGTCAAAATTTCAAGAATACTATTTGTAACAAAAGCTAACATAGAAAAACTAATGACCACTCCCAACTCCACTGTCACATTAATGTGCACAGGCAATGCCCAAAAAACAGAATCATAAAATCATAGAATAGCAGAGTTGGAAGGGGCCTACAAGGCCATCGAGTCCAACCCCCTGCTCAATGCAGGAATCCACCCTAAAGCATCCCTAACAGATGGTTGTCCAGCTGCCTCTTGCATGCCTCTAGTGTGGGAGAGCCCACAACCTCCCTAGGTAACTGATTCCATTGTCGTACTGCTCTAACAGTCAGGAAGTTTTTCTTGATGTCCAGCTGGAATCTGGCTTCCTTTAACTTGAGACCGTTATTCCGTGTCCTGCACTCTGGGAGGATCGAGAAGAGATCCTGGCCCTCTTCTGTGTGACAACCTTTTAAGTATTTGAAGAGTGCATCAAAGGCAGTGGCAGTGCATCAAAGAGCCCATGCATCAAAGGCAGTGGCAGTACTCAGGGAAGAAGAACACTGAACCATTCAGATATTTCCCTTCCCCCAACCTGCCTGGTGCTCCAGGGAGACGATACAAACCCTTAAGCCTGTTGTAATTGCCACCAGAAAGGGCATCTCAGAACAAGCAGACACAACTTGGTGAGCTGCTGCCATCTAGTGGTGGCCCCTCCCTCTCCCAACTGCCACCAGGAAGATGTCTGAGGAAACATCTAACACTGAGGAAACAGGAGAAGAAACAAATTAAGGGTGAACTCAAAAGAAGAAGAGAAACTGCATAAGAAAAGAGGAACATGCCAGCAAAGAACAGGTTGGTCTAGAACAGCGGTTCTCAATCTGTGGGTCGGGACCCCTTTAGGGGTCGAATGACCCTTTCACAGGGGTCGCCTAAGACCATCAGAAAACACATATTTCCGATGGTCTTAGGAAACTATATTGACTGAACTATGTCATGTATCATCTTTTGTATTATTAAAGCTATTGTTATGTATTATTTTCATTAGCAAACCATCCCATGACAATGGATCGTGTAGAGAAGAATGAAAATAATTTTATGGTTGGGGGTCACCACAACATGAGGAACTGTATTAAAGGGTCACGGCATTAGGAAGGTTGAGAACCACTGGTCTAGAACAATAATAGATGGAGTGCAAACCCGATTACCACTGGTTCTGGGACATGTATATTCTTATCTTTCTGGGCTACTGAATCAATGATCACCACCATGTTTCATAGAATCATAGAATAGCAGAGTTGGAAGGGGCCTACAAGGCCATCGAGTCCAACCCTCTGCTCAATGCAGGAATCCACCCTTAAAGCATCCCTGACAGATGCTTGTCCAGCTGCCTCTTGAAGGCCTCTAGTGTGGGAGAGCCCACAACCTCCCTAGGTAACTGATTCCATTGTCGCACTGCTCTAACAGTCAGGAAGTTTTTCCTGATGTCCAGCTGGAATCTGGCTTCCTTTAACTTGAGTCCATTATTCCGTGTCCTGCACTCTGGGAGGATCGAGAAGAGATCCTGGCCCTCCTCTGTGTGACAACCTTTTAAGTATTTGAAGAGTGCTATCATGTCTCCCCTCAATCTTCTCTTCTCCAGGCTAAACATGCCCAGTTCTTTCAGTCTCTCTTCATAGGGCTTTGTTTCCAGACCCCTGATCATCCTGGTTGCCCTCCTCTGAATTTCTTCCCAATTCCTTTCCTGCATCTTGTGTCTTTTTAGTAGCCCTGTGCAAGCCTCTGATTCGGCTTCGGATCTCTGAAGACTCAGTGGCCATTTCATGATGAATCCTCCAACGTCCGTAGGACTCTGCTTTGTGGGAAGAGCCTACAATGCCCAGCCTGCCTGGGAGGGAGGGATTTACCTGGACCAGGAATGGCAGGCACTCGGGGCCTCACTGCTGTAATCTTCTGCACAATCGCCCACCTGGCCGTGTCATCCAGGATGCACAAGTCCCTGGAGGGGTCACCACATGTTCTGTGAGCGCCCCATAGTCACCTGCTTTCCTTGACAGCTGCCCATTTCTGATAAAGGCTTGAAAGCCTGCCGTTCCTGGGCCTGGTCCCTCCCTCCCAGGCAGTGCAGGCTAGACGTTGTAGGCTCTTTCCACAAGGCAGAGTCCTAGGACTGTGCACTAAAATTGAGGTTTCATCATGAAATGGCCGCCGAGGCTTCGGAGATTCAAAGCCGAATCTGTGGCTTGTACAGCCCTACTTTTCAGATTGTAAACCTGAGGGCAGGGACTGTTTAATTACTGATTTTTGTAAACTGCTCTGGGAGCCTTTTAACTGGCTTGGAACTCTTTAAATAAACAAATAAAGGGATACTGTGCTAGCGAATCCATTGTCATAGGTAATACGAAGTGTGTGTCATACCCGCCCACACACACCTTCACTGATATCAGCCTACTCAGTTTTTAAGAGCTTCAAGTGAGGCCCTTCATTCAACACTGCCATCTTCAGAGGCACGTTATTATTATTATTATTATTAATTTATTTATATAGCACCATCAATGTACATGGTGCTGTACAGAGTAAAACAGTAAATAGCAAGACCCTGCCGCATAGGCTTACATTCTAATAAAACAATAAGGAGGGGAAGAGAATGCGAACAGGCACAGGGTAGGGTAAACAGGCACTGGGTGAGCCTTCTTGGTGGGCCTTCTTGGTGGCTGCTCGCAGGCTGTGGAACTTCCTCCCAAGAGAGGCTCCTTTTATGCTGTCCTTGTGCCAGCAGGCGGAGATGTTTTTATTCAAGCAGGACTTTGACATGTATCTGTTAGGTTAGATGCTGTTTTTGTTCTGTTGTTTCTGTGTTTTTATTGTGTTTTAAGTCATTGCTTTATAATTGTGTAATCAAGTTTTATGTATGATTGTAACCACCTTCGATGCCATTTTTGGGGGTAGAAAGATGAGGTACAAATAAAATAATTAAATAATAGGGCTAAATTCCCTCCTATGGAATTTCCTGCTCTGGAGGTCAGGCAGGTTCCAAACTTGTACTCCTTTCGGCACCTCCTGAAAACATCTTTATTCCAGGAAGCCTTTCCTTAATATGCAGCCTTGAGTCTCTGTATTTGCTTTCTTTTAAAAATTGTTTTAAGTGTTTTATTCTGTTTTTATTTTCATTTTATCTTGTACACCACTCCGAAATTTTTCAATGGGGAGCGGTATATAAATATTCTAAATAAATAAATAAAAGAAAGAAATTGAAAGTCTTGTTTATTTTGAACATTTTCAATGGGATTAAGAAGAACAGCCCTCGTTCCGTAATATTTTTTGATGACTGCTTTGAATGGGTTCATCTAATTAGGAAGTATTCTCCTTAGTGGCCCTCAATGACATTGTCACATTAGCCCTCCTCTTTTGTTTGGATTCACACACAGAACATGGAAAAAGAGTGGAAATACACCAGCTTGCTCTATCTCTCACCCAAACAGCATCCAACCCAACAGATCAACGTATATGCCAAAGGCCTGACTGAATAAAAACACGAGTGGTCAAAGATGGGAATGAGACTTCCTGATCATATTCAACCATCTCTACATATACTCTCGTAGGTTATAAAAACTCAACTCTGGCCACCCAAGAGTGGCTATCAGGGGCAGAGCTAGCTGGCACAGTGTCATTCGTTCTACATGTAGAGCCAAATGTGAGAAGCTAGCTATAGCCAAAACCTATTTGGCTACATAGTGTCACAATGGCATCTAGTTCAATCCTCAATCAGGTAGAATTGTCCTTTTGACTCATTCAGGTATCAGAATGGTGTAGATGCCAGAAAACAGGGTTAAAAAGGTGAACACAATCACAATTAAGGTTTTATTTCTAGAAATATTTCTGCATCTTCCCAAAAGTCCTGCTTTTAATTGAAACAGTAGAATGTCTTGCGCAGCCCTAACTACTATGAATCTGACAGTCTCATCCTTTTTAGCTTCTCATATTCACTTATGAATGTGGGATCAAATCAAAGAGTTCCTAATCAAAATAAGTGACTTTCATAGAATCATAGAATAGCAGAGTTGGAAGGGGCCTACAAGGCCATCGAGTCCAACCCCCTGCTCAATGCAGGAATCCACCCTAAAGCATCCCTGACAGATGGTTGTCCAATGGTTTCATTGCCATATAGAACACAAGAATGAAAAAATATACTTCTTTGTGAAGATGACCTCTCTGGCTTCTTTGCTGCGTTAATTAGATGGCACTAAAACTAGCTCACTGAAAAAGGAAGGTGCACCAGTTCATGGCACAAAGCAAGCCCATTGTAGCTATTTGGTAGCTGACTGGAGAAAAGTATGGCATATATACTTTTATACATATAAGTTCAAGTCCGACCAGGGGAGATGTTGATATAACCTTCACAATGCAAAGCTTAATTCACTGGAAGAGTACATATTATGAATTCAGAAGGCATTTCCAGCTAGAAGAATTTTACAAATCAGAGCACCCTGCTGAGACCTTGGAAATTCACTGCTAGTCACAATAAACAATACTAGGTTAGATGGACCAATAGTGTGTCTTTATAAGGCAGCTTCATATAAGGTACTCCTAGTTAGGATGTTCCATTCCATTCCACTTCCCTCTTAGTTTTTCATTTCCCACTCCCAGTCAGATGGCCGCTGGATACGCTCATTTCTCTGTTCTAAATACTCATCTCATGTATAACCCCTCTTAGCCTTGTAATGAACATACTTCTATGAACTCCAAAGATGCTGCCTAACAAGACCAGAATTGTATTATCTATATGCCTCATTACTTTATGATCTACTGCTGCCATCTCCTGTGTTAAATGAATCAGCAGCATTTACCAATAGGTTATTTAATTTCTACCACATGGAAATGATTCCTATTGGTCAAGCAGACAGAAATGTATAAATATGCCTGCATAAAGCTGTTGTAAAAAATTCTATTACCTCTAAGTGATTCCGACGCTCTGCAATGACTCGTTCATCCTTGTTTCCAAAGAGCTTCTTGGGAGGAAATTCTAATATAGCCAGCTGCAAGAAACACCAGAAAATGAATCAGCTGACAGAGAGAAATTAATATTTATATAGTACTGTTTATTTGAAGGATTTCCATCCCGCTCTTCAGCTGAAAAAGGCTGGCAAAGCTGTGTACAAAGATCAAAAATAAGACAGTCCTGCCTTCAGGCTTACAATCTAAAAATCATGACACAAATGGAATGGGGTTGGGAGGGAGACAGTCTCTCTGTGTGTAGAAATCTCAAGCATTCGTTCTTAGTTACAATAATTAGTTCTTGTAAAGACCAGCTGGAATACATACAGTTCAAAGAGAGGAGAGCGTTTCCCTGCATGCACATGAAGTACTCTTACACCATTAGGATGCAATCCTGTTCACGTTGGACAGAAAAAAAGTACTACAATTCCCAGCATCCCTCCAGCCAGCCAAGCTGGCTGGGGCATGCTGTGAACTGTAGTACTTTTTTCTCTCTGAACATGCGCAAGATTGCACCCTTAATAACAAATGCATTAGGTCTCTTCCATTCATATTAATATTCAATAAACAAAAAACCTACAGTTTACAAAACAACGTTAAAGGCTCTACAGTTTTCAACCAAACTCCAAAAAGCAGGGAAATTGAGAGTTAAGGCTCACAGGCCTATAACGCCACATCCTCCCTAAGGAGGCAGAAAGTGCCAGTGAAATTCTCATTCTCCCAAAGCAGATATAAACCATGAGGACAGGATGGAGAATAGGATATGCAGAGGTGACTGTGGGGTTGTGGAAAACTGATGACGAACAACTTAGGGCCACCTACTTCTCTTTGTTTAGAGCAGCCCTTCCCCAACCTGGTGCCCTCCAAAGGTGTTGGACTACAACTCCCATCATTGCAAGTCAGTATGTCCCATGGTCAGGAAAGCTGGGACAGCAGGATAGGGAACGCTGTTCTATATCCTTACCAAATACAGGGGCTGCGCAATATTTTTTTCTCACACACATCTCGCATAGAGCAGCACGATTGATAACAGAAGGGGCACTATTTGTTGGAGATGTAGAACCAGAGCAAGAGCTGGCACTTTCAGCTTTTCGTAAATACCCTGCCCTTCAAAGAACCAATGTTTTTCCTTAAAATGTATTCATACAAAATATACTGTTCACTCCCCACAATCCCTCCGCAATACATCATCTCATCAGAGTGACAGAGGAACAGAAAAGGATTAGTTTGGGTGTCTTGAACTCCTTTCAGATAAGATTAGTTTGCAATCCTATGCCACTTGAGGGGAAGCCCTAGTAAACTAAGTGGCACTGGCTTCTGAGAAGACATGTATAGGATCCAAGTATAAACCATCCTTCTCCAGCCTGGTGCTCTCCAGATGTGCTGCTCTGCAACTCCCATGTTATGGTGAGGACAAAAATCATTTTCATCAATAGTTTTTAAAATAATCCTTCCTTACACATGAATCTATTAGGTGGTAGCTCTGCCTTTGATCTCACACTGCTGAACACTAAGAAAAATCCTCTGCGGTCACAGCATTCTTGATCACTGTCCATGCTGACAGAGACTTTTATGAATTGAATGCCAAAACATCTAGAGAGCTACATTTTGCCTGCCCTTGCTCTAGAACAACATTCCCCGATCAGTTTTCCAGAATCCCACAGTCACCTCTCCACGTTTGAGAGTACAAGTCGCAGCATTCCTGTCCATGGGACATACTGACTTGCAATGATGGGAGTTGCAGTCCAACACCTTTGGAGGGCACCAGGTTGGGGAAGGGCTGCTCTAAACCCCCCAGAGAGCTCTGGCTATTGGGCGGTATAGAAATGTAATAAATAAATAAATAAACAAACAAAAAAAGAGAAGTAGGTGGCCCTACGTTGTTCGTCATCAGTTTTCCACAACCCCACAGACACCTCTGCATATCCTATTCTCCATCCTGTCCTCATGGTTTATATCTGCTTTGGGAGAATGAGAATTTCACTGGCACTTTCTGCCTCCTTAGGGAGGATGTGGCGTTATAGGCCTGTGAGCCTTAACTCTCAATTTCCCTGCTTTTTGGAGTTTGGTTGAAAACTGTAGAGCCTTTAACGTTGTTTTGTAAACCGTAGGTTTTTTGTTTATGGAATTTCATGGCTTTGTGTAACGGATGACCACACAGGAAAGAAGCCATATAAATGTATGGGATGTGGGGAAAGTTTCACCTCTAGTGGGACCTTGAGTAGACATCAAAGAACCCACACAGGAGAGAAATTATAAAAATGTGTAGAGTGTGGAAAAGCTTTAAAATTATGTTCACACTTACTTTACATCAAAGAATTCACCGAGGTGAAAAACCATTTCTGTGTACTGAGTGTGGAAAAAGCTACAATCCCCTACACACTTACCAGGGAATAAGACCATTACATTCAATGGGACGTACTTCTGAGAAGACACTGACAATATTTGCTAGAGGAGGCAGCCGTTTTCTCTCAATGTTCCAATATAGCTGAGGCAGGAGGGAGGGGGAGGAGGCACTACTGAGCATGCTTACAAATCAAGATGGCCACCCTATATATTATATTCAATAAACAAAAAACCTATGGTTTACATAATAACATTGAGGCTCTAGGGCAAAACAATAATAATTAAAAATCAACCGAAGGGATTTTTTTTTTAAAAAGAAAAGTCATTCCACCAACTACAATGAAGGAGGAAGAAGACACCACCACTGGATTAATGAGTAAGGGGCTCATTCCATCAATTGTCATGGTTCACATGACACTCTAAGCCATAATGTTTAGCTCAGAATGCTTAACCACTGTGGTTTAGCATGCCTTTTGAACAGGGTTAGTATGTAATAAGCGACACACAGGAATAAAAGCCACACAAAACTACTCCTTTGGACCTGCATTCTCCCATTCCACAAAGAATAAAGTGACTTTGAGATGATGAGTGGGAGCAAAGAATCCACACAGCCAAAATAATGATAATAATTAAAATAAGTTGTAATAGTCCGAAAGTCACAACAAAAGCAGGCTTTGGAATACAGGAACAAGTTCCCACCGCTGTCCCAGCAATCCATACTGTAGAAATAAAATGGAATTTACATCTGCTTCCATGAACATGTTTACTTCCAGATAAGCATTTTCTTGTATGACCATAAAATAGATGGGTATATAAAGTCACATCTGAGCCTTGTGGAAAAGCAAATTGAGATTTTTTGGGGGGGGGAGTGGTTGTTTATTAAAATTACTTTCTGCATATAGTAACTACACCCGAACGCGAAAGGACAGGTTGCTTACCTGTAACTGTGGTTCTTCGAGTGGTCATCTGTGCAGTCACACATATGGGCTCTGCGCCTGCGCGAAGCTCCGCTTCGGGAATCTTCTATAGCTAAGAGGCATTTTGGGCGGGAACCCCTCCCCCTCTACTGCGCATATGCAGAGGGGTTCCCGCCCAGATTCCCTCAGTTCTTCTGAGACCAGTAGGCCTCGTCTGAGGAATTTGGATACCTTTAGGTATATCTGGAAAAACTAGTTGATAAAGCATTAGTAATACTTGATGGACACCAAGAGGGGAGTAAGGTGGGTGGGTTGTGTGACTGCACAGATGACCACTCGAAGAACCACAGTTATAGGTAAGCAACCTGTCCTTCTTCTTCGTGGTCTCTGTGCATCACACATATGGGCAATTAACAAGCTTTTACTCACCGGAGGAGGGTTGGTGTCCTTAGGTGAATACAGATGATAACACTGCTCTGCCAAAGGAGCAGTCAGCTCTCGACCTGACATCCAGTTTATAATGTGACACAAACGTCATTGGTCGGGCCCATGTCGCTGCCTTGCATATTTCTGGGATGGTGATGCCACGATGGAAGGCAGATGATGTAGAGACAGCTCTGGTGGAGTGCCCCTTGACCGATTTTGGGGGTTCCAATTTTTGCAGCTGATAGGCTAGGGTAATGCACTGGACCACCCAGGAGGAGAGTCTCTGAGATGATACAGGTTGGCCTCTTTTGCTTTCTCCATGACAAACGAATAAACGTTGTGACTTTCGAAATGGAGCAGTATAAAAAGCTAAAGCTCTCCTCACATCCAATGAGTGAAGAGTTCTCTCCAATGCAGTGGAAGGAGATGGAAAAAAGGCTAGTAGGACAATGTCCTGGTTGACATGGAAAGATGACACGACCTTAGGTAGAAATTGGATGTCAGGACGGAGTACCACCTTGTCAAGGTGAAAAACAAGATATGGTTCATCTATTCTCAGAGCACCGAGTTCACTTGCTCGCCTTGCAGATGCTATTGCTTCTAAGAATACAACCTTTAGTGTAAGAAGGTGTAAATCAGTGGTCGCTAATGGCTCAAAAGGTGTTCTTGACAACGCACGGAGTACCACTGAAAGGCTCCAGGAAGGAGAAAAAGTTCTTACTGGTGGGTTCAAGTTAGATACACCCCTTAAAAACTGTTTAACTGTTGGGTGTGAAAACACCTTAAAACCATCAATGCAATCATGGAAGAAAGAGATTGCTGCTAAGTATACTTTTAACGAAGAAACTTTCAGACCTTTGTCAACTAAAACCAATAAAAATGACAGGATCTGATTAACTGAACAGGTTTTAGGAAGAAAATCGTTTTCAGATGCAAAAGAATTGAATGCAGCCCACTTCCTGTTATAATTTAGTCTTGTGGAAGGTTTCAGTGCTGCATCTAAGACCGTTTGAATTCTGGTTAAGTCATTGTTCAATATTGAGGAATTAACCTCCACGCCGTCATGTGGAGTGTGTGTAGGTCCGGGTGATGTATCTGACCTTGGTGCCCTTTCTCGTGGGCAGCTCCCAGTGGAGACCTCGGGACCTGTTCAGCAATGTTGCGAACCAATTCTGCCTGGGCCCCCAGGGTGTCAGAATTATGCAATTCGCATTGTCTTGTACGATCTTGGCTAGTGTTCTCATTATGAGAGGAAATAGCGGAAACATGTATAGGAAGGAATGACTCCACTTGTAAAGAAACGCATCTCCTAGTGATCGTTTTCCTATTCCTGCTCTGCTGCAGAACAGGTCACAGACTGTGTTGTTTTCCGTCGCGAACAGGTCTATTTGTGGTTTCCCCCAGGTTTGAAAAATCTGGCCGATGATCGTGGGATGAATACTCCATTCGTGTACAAGTGACGCATGTCTGCTGAGGGTGTCTGCTAGCTGGTTGTCCACCCCTGCTATATGGACCACCGTCAGGTATATATGACGTCGAGTGCACCACTCCCAGATGTGTATAGTAAGTTTTATCAGTGATGGAGATTTGGTTCCCCCCCCCCCCCGTTTGTTGAGATAGAACACAGCTGTTGTGTTGTCTGAGGTTATTTGTATATGCTGGTTGGCTATCCTTGTCTTGAATGCCTTGAGGGCTTTTTGGACGGCTAGTAGTTCGAGATAGTTTATGTGTTTTTTCTTTTCCTTTGACGTCCACGATCCTTGTACTCTTTAGGAATTGAGATGGGCTCCCCAACCGTCGAGTGAGGCATCTGTTGTGATTGCTATGGTTGGAGTGGAGAGTTGGAATGGCACTCCCTTTGTTAGGTTGTGGTGGTTTTCCCACCATTTCAAAGATTTGACCACATTTGGTGGTAAGGTTAAGATGGTTCTCCTGGCATTTCGCAAAGGATTGAACTGTCTGTTGAACCACATTTGTAAAATTCTCATCTTGAGTCTTGCTAGGGCCATCACCATGGTGGTTGATGCCATCAGTCCTAACAGTCTTTGTACTGTGTGAGTGGTCACAATTCATTGTTTCCTTACTTGAATTGTCAGGGTTCTTATGGTAGTTGCTCTGTCTACAGGTAAGTATGCTCTGGTAGTTTAAGATTGCTCCTATGTATTTTATCGTTCTGGTTGGAGAGAGAACTGATTTTTCTGTGTTTATCAAGAGGACTAATTGGCTCAAGAGGTCTTGAACATAGAGGATATGTTGTTGAAGGGTTTGTTTCGATTCTGCTACCACCAGCCAGTCGTCTATATAAGGGTGTATTTGTATACTCTGCTTTCTGAGATGGGAGCAGACTACGGCAATACACTTCGTGAACACCCTCGGAGCTGTTGACAGGCCGAAGGGTAACACTTGGTATTGGAAAGCTCGATCGCTGATGATGAAGCGGAGAAATCGTTGGCTGTCGGGATGGATGGCTGTATGGAAGTAAGCATCCTTTAGATCGATGGAGGCGAACCAAGAATGCTTTGTGAGAAGTGGTAGTATATTGAGAAGGGAGACCATTCGAATTTTTTTTGGTGTGATGTAGTAATTTACGTCTCTTAGATCTAAAATGGGACAAATTCCTCCGTCGCTCTTTAGGACGGTGAAAATACCGAGAGTAGAACCCCCGGTGTAGTTGTTTCTTCGGCACTGGCCGTATTGCTCTCTTTTTTAGCAACGAATAAACTTCCTCTCGTAGAGGTGCTGATGGTGTTGTTCGTCTTAGATGGCCTGTTGGTGGTAGGGAATCGAATTCTATTTTGTATCCCCCTTCGACTATCGAGAGAATCCATTTGTCCGTTGTTATTTGGGACCAAGTCTCGATCGATGCTGATAAACGATTGCCGAAGGGGGTACTTCTGTTGCTGGACGGCGTCAAGTCAAAGACGTCGGTTTTGCTGGTAATCTTGCCTTCGACGCTGAAATTTAGGCTTCGACGCAGGGAATTGTCTCCTTCCCTGCTGTATTGCTGGTAGTTGTCTTTGTTGTTGTGTGTCAGTCTGGTATCGTGGTGCGTTGTTTCCAGGTCTGTACCACTTTCTTGGCTTGTAATATTGCCCCTGTTGTCCTGCTCCAATCCCCATCTTTCTGGCAGTTGTCCTTGCCTTTTGCACTGTGTCCATTGCCTCATCAGTCGTGGAGTTGAAGAGGCCTGATCCGTCAAATGGAAGGCTTTCTATATGCATTCTGGCCTCTTGGGAGAGACCCGCCGATCTCAACCGGGCATGCCTACGTAAAGCCACTGATCCCACCATGGCTTTTGCTCCACAATCGGACTGATGTTTTGCTGTTGCAATTTGCTGATGGGCCATGCGAGTGGCTTCAGCATGAAAAATTCACGCCAGCTCCCTCTGGTCATCTCCTAGGTTTTCACATAGAGACATCATCTTCTCCCAAAGGAAGAGCTGATATCTCGACATTGTAGCCTGGTAGTTGGCTAATTTTAGACTTAGGGCTGCCGTGGAGTAAAATCTTTGTCCCATGAGATCTAAACGCCTTCCCTCCTTGTCAACTGGTGCTGTATGCACCCTTTGAGAGCGCCCCTGTGCTGATTCGACAATTATTGAGTTTGGTTGGGGGTGCGAAAATAAAAATTCCGCATCTTTCTCAAACACTCTGTACATATTGTCGAGCCGCTTTGAAGAGGGCTGGAGTGCCACGGGATCCTTCCAGTGCTCTTTCACAGATTTTGACAGTGTAGGGAGGAAAGGGATGGCTACCGGTGTCGTGGCTTCTGTATAGATGGCTTCAAATACAGGGTCTGTCAGCTTTTCTAATGACTGCCTTGTCCCAATTCCTAAGGATTGCGCCATTCTCTGAACAATATCGGCAAAATGTCCAAGGCCCTCTGATGGAGAAACTGCCCCTTGAGCTTCGACTATGGAGTCGGGCGACGGTATTGATGGGGCCGGAGAGGCCACTGATGTTGAATCGGAGCAGTAATCCTCTACCGACTGATCGGAGGAGCGAACCTGTATTGTTTGAATTTCCATCTGTTGGCTTTCATGGGTTGCTGTTTCCATGGGCCGCAAAGGTCCTTGCACAACTCCCTCATGCCTAACTACTTGGTCTGTGCGCGAAGTAGCTGTTGGTTCGGGTGCTGATGCTGTTGCCGATGGCCGGCGCCAAGTTGGTGATCGTCGATATCGATCCTCTAGCTCTCGCCTGTTTGCATAGTGGTATGCATGTCTAGGAGGTAACGACCATTGAGACTCCCTTTCCCAATCTCTTATAGGAGATCGGGAGTGACGTCGTCCTCGGTGGTAGAGGTCGGATTCTCGATATCGAGAATCGAAAGATCGTACAGACTCTGGCGATCGATAGCGGCTGGATGCCCAGTCTCGATGCCCTGATCTGTGGTGTTCAGCAGCTGGTAAATCAATCTATAATGGAGGAATCACTTGCTGCGTCGGTAATATGGAGAGAGCCCTGCTACGGACAGAGGATGTGTCTCTTATTTCCCCCTCCGATAACGATGTTACAGTTATGGGGTCGATCGTCAAAGCCGACTGAGTAGGTATCTGTTGAACTGTCGGCGGTGGTGGTGGCACAGGCGTGTTTATCGATGTAGGTGGCCTTCTTTCGATATCATGTCTACCTTCGATATCGTGTCTATGAGTCTTAGACTTTTTCTTACTTTTTGTCTTGTCAGTAGGTTTTGGCGTTCTCGCCTTTTTAGACAAGTTTTTGGCTACGGAGGTAACTAGAGAGCGCCCTGGCGTAGCAGGAGCGTCTTGTCGGGGCTGGTCAGCTCGACTTGCTGTCGGCTGGACGGGAGCTGGCGGCACGAATGGTTCTTCTTGCGCCATGGCAGGCCTGTCTACTGCTCTGAGTGCCCTTTCCCACAGCTCATCCGCTCTGTGGCGTCTGGTCAGCTTGGAAAAAGCCTGGAAATGGGGACAAATGTCCACTTTGTGCCCCTCTCCTAAACAGATTACACAAAAGTTGTGTCCGTCGGACAGAGGTAGCTTTGTGCCGCAACGGCCACACTTTTTAAATGGGGCCTTGGGGCCCATGTGGGCGGATAGGAAAGAAGAGATTTTGAGGTAAAGTATGAGGGATAGCAATAATAATTTTTTTATATATAGGAAAAAGTAGAAGAAGGAGAATAAGTGAAGAATAAGAAGAATAAGAAACAAAGGTAAGTCTTAGCTATATTTGTTTTGTTTAGGAAAGCGTTCCCGAAGAGGCTGTCGTTGAGACGGTCGAAGAAGAACTGAGGGAATCTGGGCGGAACCCCTCTGCATATGCGCAGTAGAGGGGGAGGGGTTCCCGCCCAAAATGCCTTTTAGCTATAGAAGATTCCCGAAGCGGGGCTTCGCGCAGGCGCAGAGCCCATATGTGTGATGCACAGAGACCACGAAGAAGAATGCAACAAACTCAGCTTTTACACTAGCTAATACATTTGTTTTCTAACTAACTTACCACTAATACACTCATGAATCTAACACTAAAAAATATTATTTTTACTATATTGACATTAAAGAATCCACTTAAACCAAGTGCAGATCAGATTGTCTAGCATTTTTCATATAACTGCTTGATAAGCCACATATCACATAATTTCCAGATGAAAGATATCACCAAACGTTGCTTCCTTGGTCATATTTTCTTGCTATGTCAATAACTGGAGATCATTGTTAACAGCACATTTAAGTAGGAATCCAGCTTCTGAAGAGGTTCAATTAAATGGTCTGTGTAATGTAAATAGTGTAATGTTGCAGCATAAAAGGCTAATGCAGTTTTTGGAAGCATTACTTTCTAAATCTTTTAAAAATCAGATGTGCATATTACATATGACTTGGGTGTTCTTTGGGATAGCCTGCTGGAAAGAAGGGGACCATTTTTGATCAATTTCTCAATGTGAGCCAATA
Organism: Elgaria multicarinata webbii; assembly: GCF_023053635.1. Taxonomy (NCBI): domain Eukaryota; kingdom Metazoa; phylum Chordata; class Lepidosauria; order Squamata; family Anguidae; genus Elgaria; species Elgaria multicarinata. Next base: position 147,996,453 of record NC_086174.1, read on the forward strand.
GTGTAATGTTGCAGCATAAAAGGCTAACGCAGTTTTTGGAAGCATTACTTTCTAAATCTTTTAAAAATCAAATGTGCATATTACATATGACTTGGGTGTGCTTTGGGATAGCCTGCAGGAAAGAAGGTAACCTTTTTGCTGGCAGTTAGAGTAGAAAACATATAATAGTGGAATAGGTGATGAAATCATCTAACCTGGCATAAGGCATCTATGGTACTTCTGTTCCTTCCCAGGAGCTCAGGGCAGAAATAACATCTCCTCTTCCTAGCCCCACCCCCTCCAACAACCCTGTGAGGTAGGCTAAGCCAAAATTGGGTGGAATAGCTAATACCCTGGAACACAGAATCAAAGTTAAAAGTGAACTTGATAGGCTGCAGCGCTGGGCTGAAAACAACAGCATGAAATTTAATAGGGATAAATGCCAAGTTCTACACCTAGGAAAAAGAAACCAAATGAACTGTTGCAAGATTGGGGGGGGGGATACTTGGCTCAGCAATACTAAAAATGAGAAGGATCTTGGAATTGTTGTAGATCACAAGCTGAATATGAGCCAACAATACAATATGGCTGCAAAAAAGGCAAATGCTATTTTGAGCTGCATTAATAAAAGTATAGTTTCCAAATCAAGTGAGGTGCTGGTTCCTCTCTATTCGGCCCTAGTTAGGCCTCATCTGGAGTATTGCGTCCAGTTCTGGGCACCACACTTCAAGAAGGACGCAGACAGAGGAGGCAACCAGGATGATCAGGGGTCTAGAAACAAAGCCCTATGAAGAGAGACTGAAAGAACTGGGCATATTTAGTGTGGAAAAGAGAAGATTGAGGGGAGACATGATAGCACACAGAGGAGGGCCAGGATCTCTTCTCGATCCTCCCAGAGTGCAGGACATGGAGTAACAGGCTCAAGTTACAGGAAGTCAGATTTCAGCTGGATATCAGGAAAAACTTCCTGACTGTTAGAGCAGTATGACAAAGGAACCAATTACCTAGGGAGGTTGTGGGCTCTCCCACACTAGAGGCATTCAAGAGGCAGCTGGACAACCATCTGTCAAGTATGCTGTAGGGTGGATTCCTGCATTGAGTAGGGGGTTGGACTCAATGGCCTTTTAGGCACCTTCCAATTCTACTATTCTATGATTCTAAGTGTGGTAGGCAACAGAGGGTAGAATCCCACATGAGTCCTATGTAGTGCAGACCCATTGACATGAATGAGACTTATGTAAGTTTTGACTAAGTTAAGTTCCATTCATTTCAATGGGTCTACTGTAAGTAGGATTTACCTTGGATTTTACCCTCAATATATATTTTGGACTACAACTCATTGGCTGTGTTGGTGAGGGCTTATGGGAATTGTAGTCCAAAACATGAGAAGCCAGGATCTAATTTGCAGTAGACCTAGAATCCAGTTTTAAAATCAGCAGGAAGCCTAAGCAGTCTCTCCACACACACACACACACATACACACCCGCTTTTAACAGGGCAATCCTGTGCAGGTCTGTATGAGGCTTTTTTCCAGAGAGGCATGCCCAGGATTGCAGCCCCAGGATTGCAGGAGGCGGCAGCAACAACAACAAGAAGCAGCAGCAGCAGGTTTGCTCGGCAAGGGAAAAAAGCCTTGCAACTCCCAGGGAGCTGCTAGACCAGTCTAAGGCTTGGAGATGCTGGGAGTTGTAGGACTTTTCCCTTCCGAACACGAGAAGGGCCAGGTGGTGAGCTGGATCCAGGCACTCACCGGAGAACTTTTTTTTTAAGTAAGCACCCTGGAGACCTTGTGGCGTGCCGATCTCTCTCCCTTGTGCTCCCTAGTGCCGAGGCCCTGCATGGGTGCCTGTTTCCCCGGGAGAGCAGCTGTGAGGGGGCGGGGCAGCCGCTCGTGTTGTTGTCGTTGGGTTGCTGCTGCTGCTCCGGCTGGTCATTGTTGGGTTGCTGCTGCTCTGGCTCTACCTCCGGTCCTGCTGCTCCACTTCTGCCCGGCTCCCCCTTCCACTCCCCAGCTGGCCGGGGCTTCTCCGGTGTTGCTAGGCTGCTGCTGCTGCAAGGCCTGCGCTGCCATCTTGGGGCAACTGCCGGGTCGCGCTGACAGGGAAGGAGGGGCAGCAGCAGCAGCAGCAGCCACATTTTGTGTGTGCTGGACTGGGCAGCGAGCCCCTGGGCTGGCTCCTACCCCCGATAGCCCTCAAGACAGGAGGGAGGGGGGAGAGCGCCGCTACTGCGCATGCGATGTGCTATAAGGCCTCCATTGACTTTAATGGGGCAATTTTTTTATTATTAAAACTCAACGGAAGCGAATTTTAAAAAAAGAAAGGCCATTCCATCAACAAGAAGGACTGGGGAACACGATCCCACCAATGGATTGGAGGGTAAGGGTCCCAATTCGGAGCTTTTCCTGCGCAAAAAAAAAGTTGCCAACCCTAGTTTTTAGTTTCACTTTTGAGTCAGAGAGGATTTTTTTACTTTCATCCTTTCAACTACCCCCCCCCCCCAATATTTCACCAATCTTCTTGAAATTGCCAGGGTATGTAAAACCAGCATTTCTTTCTGGCAGGTCGTATTTTCAGAAAAATTGGTGAAACATTTTCCATTTTATGAACGCTAGAATGACCCACCCCCCAATTTACAGGGTAACATGGTGGAATGCTCTTTTTACTGATCGCCTATAACACAGGGAACACGGCCGTGTTCCCTGTAATAACCTTGGTGGGTAGGGTGTTATCTTAGCCATAGTATCACAGAAACTTGTAAAGAAGGTATACCAAATAACAGCAAAGAAGTAATTGCAATCTGCTTATTCCATCATTTATGAGGCCTGACTTTTTTCAGTATACTTGCACAATCTTAAAATGTTGAGACTCTAATATGCTTAAGCTCTAATCTTTCTTCCGGAAATAATTTTGCAAACTTAATTTATATAAAAAATGCATAGGCCACCTCTCCCTAGATTCCAAGCAGCTTCCAAGCAAACAAAACAAGATTTAAGCCTTACATTTTAAGACAACAGAAAAAATACTACCAAACCCAAAAAGCAGCATTTCCTAACTTGAAACTTTGCTCAGCAAAATGTGTAAAACCTAGCCAGCTACAACTGAAATGGGTGTGCTTTGTAGCCTTTACTGATGGCAGATAAAGAATTCTTCACACCAAGCTTTGCTTCTAGCAACTGACATCTCCTGAACTTATAGAAGACGAAGTAGGGTATGATTTAAGGAACACAATTGTTGTGGTAGATAATACGTAACAGGTGGGTTCCTAAGATACATGGATTTCAGATCATAAAGGACTTTAAAGGTTAAAACCAGCACTTTGAAGTGGATCTGGAAGAACACTGACAGCCAGTGCAGATGATGCAATACAGGCTGAGTAAGTTCATGATTCCCAGTATTCATGTAGGTAGGCACATTTTGGACTAGCTGGAGTTTCCAGGTCATCTTGATGAGAAGCTGCCATAAAGTACATTATAACACTTACAATAGCGAGGATCAATATAGCAAGATCTTTTCTGTCTAAGAAGTAGCAGAGCCTACACATTTGGTAAAAAGTGGCCAGGAAACCACCATCAGCTGATTATCACAAAAGAGAAGGGTTCTTCATTTTCAATTTAGGACAAAGTCTATGTTTTAGTGCCCACAATATAGCTTTGAAAGAAAAAAAGTTTAAGGAAAAGCAAAGCAGATTATGAACAATTTCTAATCTTTCATCATTGGAGATTTGTGAATTACTTTCAATATCTATAGAGATAAAATATTTAAATAATATCATTTTAAACGTTATTTAAAGTTCCTTTACATTCACAGACCTAGATTTCAATTTTTCAAGGGGTGTACCTGACTTTTGGTCCTTTGTCCTAGTTTTCTATGTCTGATATGAGAAAAATCAGAAGTGGTCTCATTCTGTAGACAGTCAGAGGCTGTTTCACTTACCTTTGAGCTAATAATGAAAGAAAAAATGTGCCCTAGTTTCACGTTTTTGAAGCTTAAACAAGGTAACTCAAGCCTTATCTTCTAGAGAAGTCCTGAAACTCCTAGAGTAAAGGAAGTGGACAAAAAGCTGTTCTTAAGTTGGCAGTACCACTATATATTTGGGATTTGACAACTCTCTCATCTTTCTTGCCTTGGAAAATTTCTCCAGTAACTTATTTGAGGATAAAATACACTTTAACTATGTTTCAATATAGAGGCATGATACGAAAAGCAAAACTTTGTGAATGTTGGAAATGCTAGTTTTGCATCAAGTGGCTCTAAAACAAAACAACATAATATAAACAAGCATAGGCAAAGTAAGACCTCTTTCAAACTATATAAAGTGCATAGTACTTTATATAGGAGAAACAAAATGCATAGCCTCCTGTAAGGCCAATTCGTATTTCTGACACATGAAACTCAATCAAACAAGTGATTCCTCCTCCTCCCCTCAAATAAATGCTGTCCCTTGGCTCTATTTGATGAACAAAAATGGTTATGGCCCCAGTGCTTCTCACTCATGCACCTATATATTATGAAAATGTGGGTGTGTCTCCGTAATACACACAAATGTGACATACTAGGTTTGAGGATGGGCAGTGCATACCTCCATGCAATCATCCTTATAGTAAGTGTTCAGGGTTTAGGGCAGCGCTTGTAGGGGACAGAGATGGTTTGCTCTGCTTTGATCACGCACAGGATGCTCATTTTGCACTGAAAGTGTCCTACATTTTTGAAGCATTCCATCATGTTAATGGGAAGTCTATTTCCCCCCCCCCCCAAAAAAAAACAATCACCAACTTGCACACCTAGTTTTCAAGTGGGGAAACTCTTAACAGGCAAAATAATGTCCTCTAGGTCAGCCTTCTCCAAGCGGGTGCCCTCCAGACGTTTGGGACTACAACTCACATCATCCCTGATGACTGGCATTGCTGACTGGGGGGCTGATAGGAGTTGCAGTGCAAAATAACAGGAAAGCACCAGGTTGGGGAAGCCTGCTCTAAATTATGGTGTACATCTCAGTGAGGTGGTCTGAGAGGTTGGTGCTCAGATTACAGTATGTTCCTCCATATATTAATAATAATTAATATATTAATATAATTAATTGAGCATTGACAGGGGGAGTGTGTCCCTGCTGGTACTTTTGGACCTTTCAGCGGCTTTTGATACCATCGACCATGGTATCCTTCTGGAACGCCTGAGGGGTTTGGGAATCGGGGGCACTGTACCTCTCAGGTAGATTCCAGATGGTGATGCTTGGGGACAGTTGCTCCTCAAAAAAGGAGCTGTTGTATGGCGTACCACAAGGTGCCATCCTATCCCCAATGCTGTTTAACATCTACATGAAACCGCTGGGAGAGATCATCCGGAGGCATGGGGCGGGGTGCTATCAGTATGCTGATGACACCCAAATATATTTCTCTATGCCTTCAATAACAGCATCAGCTAAGGATAGTGTGTCTCCTCTGAATGAATGCTTGGAGGCAGTAATGGGCTGGATGAGGAAAAACAAACTGAAGCTGAATCCAGTCAAAACAGAGGTGCTTGCTGTCAAGGGCTCTGACCTAGGTTTGGAGGTGTGTCAGCCAGTTCTGGATGGGGCTACACTCCCCCTGAAAGACTGTGTTTGCAGTTTGGGGGTGCTCCTGGATCCGTCACTCCAAATGACAGCCCAGATAGATGCGACGGCCAGGAGTGCCTACCATCAGCTTCGGCTGATACGCCAGCTGCGCCCCTTCTTAGAGTCAGAAGACCTAAAGACAGTAGTGCACGCGCTGGTAACCTCAAGACTTGACTTCTGCAATGTGCTCTACATAGGGCTACCATTGTACCTAGTTCGGAAACTTCAACTAGTTCAAAATATGGCAGCCAGGTTGGTCACCGGTACACCTAGGGATGACCACATTACACCAACATTAAAATCACTCCACTGGCTGCCAATTAGTTTCTGGGCAAAGTCCAAAGTGTTGGTCATTACCTTTAAAGCCCTAAATGGTTTGGGTCCAGGTTACTTGCGGGATCGCCTTCTCCCATATAGTCCGCCCCGCACACTCAGGTCCTCTGGCGTGAACTTACTTCAGTCAGCTAAAACTAGGCTGACATCAGTTTCCCAGAGGACCTTTCCTTCTGTCGCCCCCAGATTGTGGAATGGCCTGCCGGAGGAGACTTGTAAAATTAACTCTATGTGTGATTTTAAGGCAGCTTTAAAGACTAGCCTTTTCCGGCAGGCCTATCCAGATCAATGTTAAATCATCCTGTTCTAATGTTGTTCCCCGCCTCGATCTAAAGGGAGAAGCGGGTAAGAAATAAATTATTATTATTATTATTAATAATAATAATAATAATAATAATAATAATTCTTGCACATAAAAAACTAGGTGTCAGGGAAAAGGTATCAGCTTAACCTTCTCCCTGATATCCTATTTCGGGATATGCATAGAGTTTTTGGAACAGAGGAGCATTCAGTCTAGTGAGTTCTTACCTGCAGCTGAAGTGGTACTATGGTTGTCCATCTCACAGAGAAGTAGTCTTTGTTGTCTTGGCTGTCCCCGCCCCCCCCCTTATGATTTCCTAACTTCCTTCTGAGCTCTATGCAGAAAAATTCCTTCAATATGTTATATTCTAATAACAGGGAGTGGGCAGAAGCACAAATAAGAGGACACTAGCATCATTAAATGACCCTATTCATAATCATCTCTAACTTCTATTAATACATGGCAGTCTTGATCCTAACCCTACTAGGGCATCTCATTGTTTCTTCTTTCTCAGCCCAGTCAATTTTCTCAAGTCAAAAAGGGTGAAGTTTGCTTTCAGTTGCCTTGAAGGCTACAATCGCCTAGCAACACTCCTATTACTTACTTTTCATTGACCTGACAGAATGGCTAGACTGAAAATAAAGCAGGCAGCTGTGCACCCAGAAAAAGAAGCACCAGACTTAAAACAATTTTTCTCTTAATAATGTGCAATATTTGCCTCACAGGCTATGTAAACTATGTATTAGTATAGCTAACTTTTGCGGCAGGAATTGACTGGAATCATACCCGGTTTCATATAGCCATTTACAGGTGGGGGTGGTGGGGGTCCACGCACCAGAGTTTATTACATTATTTTAATATCAGTCTCTTCAATGCTAATAAAGAAACAAATTAAATTCAGCAGAAAACGTTTATCTGGGTTAGGGGCATCTTTCATTTCCAAAAACTATTTTTGGACCTAGCTGGATATAGCAGTAAACACTGGTAGTATCAGGCATTACAGGTAACATAATATGATAAATTACTTCACCATTGTATTCATTATAAGTAGTGCGGTAGCATTCATATGGAGAATTCTAATAAAAAAGTGTGTGCACTGCAATTTAGAAGTTCACGCAAAACATTTATAGAGCTATAAACAATATATATTGTCTTAACTGGATTTTAGATTGCTTACCAAAAAGAAAAGAGAGACTAGTAAATCTACTGTATCTATATCATAAGCTATTACAGTTCTATACAGATTGGAATACAATCTGTACAATCTTACAGCTGGCCCTCCAAATCTAGATTGGACAACAGCAGCGAATAGCGGCTTGGGAGTTAAACGGCTCTTCTGCCATGCTGCAATCTGGACCCCACTGCCTGCCATCCCTAACAAGCTAAATTTAACCACTGCAGTGCTCTATAGCAGTTTATGGAGCATTTTGCCAGCAAATTTCAATGGCAAAACCGGCAATTTCGGCTTTTATTTTTCAGATGCCCTGCAGACTATGGCCCATGCTGGGGGTCTGGAGGATGAAAACAGCTCTGAAGTAGTATTCTGGAAAATATTGTAAGGCTAAGCTCACAGAATGTTCCTTTTCACTTGTTTTTTTTATCTAGCTTTTCCCCTAAATTAGTAACAACAACAATAACAATTTCACATACAGCATCACTGAGTTCTAATTAGTATGGTAATTTTGCATTCCATTAGCAATCCTGAAATTGATAGGGTATCTCACTTTGTGTTCTAGCTGAGACAAAAATCTCCATTAACAGTCCACACCAAAGATGATTTTCCAGCTGCACAGAAGCTCAGCTGAGTAACATCTGGCAGCATTTATGAAACATTCTCATCTTGTGAGACCAAACACTGTTGTAAATTTCAGCCACCCTTGCCTCTGAGAAATGCTAATAATGAAAACTCAAAGGATAGCAATAATTCTTAGTGTTGATGAGATGGATATGTTTCTGACTTCCAAGAATTAATAGCAGGTCCCAGGTCCTAAAATAACAGCTGTCACATAGAAATATACCTGCACACAAATAAGCAGCTCTCCTTTAGCTTTAATTTGTTGTGAGACAACAGCAGTAGCTCTTCAGGACAAGCCAGACACAAGAGTGAAGGGAGAGAAGTGGTTTTGCTTTATTCCAAGTATTTTAAAACATGTAGTATATCTAGACCTATTGAAATGTACAGATCAGCTGATTAACCAAATATTTAACAAGAGAAAGATCTGAAATGAAGATTTTTTTTCTGTATTGAGAACTTTGCAACACCGCCCCACCACTATAGGTGTGCTGTGCTTCCAAGGAGGGATTGATTTAAATATTACAGCATCAGGACTCTCCTTTTATATATACGTGAGCAATATCCCATGTAGGTTGGTGTTGGTGTGATTTGCCCAATTTGGGTATGCAAGCTCTTTGATCATAAGTGTATGGCTTGCAATGTCAAGGAGACAGGTGTTATCTTTTTATTCAAGGCTTGAATAAAAACTTTTTATTCAAGTTTTAATTCATTAAATTGATGCAACCAATCAACTATGCAACCAAGCTGCTAAAATCCCATTGAAGTCAACTGGATTTACATGATAAACAAGTATGATCAAAATATAATTATATTCATGATGTAAATGCTTATAAAGCCATATTTTTAAAATGTGTTTTCTAGATGGATGGAAGGACTTTGACCCAGGGAAAGTGAGGGGAAAACTCATGGCCACTTGTGCACATTGCGTGGAGATATAGCAATGATTCACAACTGATTTGATTAAAAATCACACAATAGCCTGGCAGAATTAAACTTGGTCAGAGCTTTTAAAGGCCAGGACCAGGCTGTGGGATTGCATGCTCCTTCCTCATCTCTTCTCATTTTGTTGGCAAATAACACCCTACCCTTGCCTCAAATTCAGCACTGTCACTGTTGCCAGCTCAGGTTAAAATGAAACCACTGATGTTGCTAAGGTTGATTGAATGCCTGATTTTAAGCAGTGCCCTGCAGTTCTGCAGCCTGCTCTTTAAACCATTAATCCCCTTCCCCTGTACCAAGCGCAACCCTCTGGAACAGATTTGGAAGTCATGGGGGGCTGCAGTGAGCAGAGAACAAGGAAGTCCTGTTTTGCTGGTGGAATCATGACACTGAATCCAACCCAGATATTCCAACTTTGAGTAAAGAGTATTCCAGATACAGCCCTACCAGTACTTAATAAGTAGGTGCTAGTATTTGCTATTGTGACTGGACATTCCAAATACAGCCAAGAAATTAATCTGTTCTATGTGCATTGGTACCACTGCAGAAAATAATTGCTAAAAGGATCTTAATAGAATTAGAAAGGTGCCCATAATTGAGAAGATACATTTGGGTTCTTCTTATTTACTCAAAATTCTTCAGACGGACCTTTTTGTTTATCTTCACAGATGACTTCAGAAGTCATCCGCAGTTACTCCCATTTCCACCTTCTGTTTTGACTTTCTTTATGCACTTTAATAGTTAAAGTGCCTCAAATATTCTCCACTGATCATTTCTATTCTAACTCCTCATCTTATCCTAACACATATTTATCTTTCATGAGTGCCCTGCCCTCATTTTTGAAAGCATAGTGTGGAGAGTTTCAAAGCCAGGAGGTGTTCGCTTAAGCTAACTACAGGCACATTAAAACAGGAATATTTGTTATTAACAATTATATTTTTAGTTCCTGACAGTGTATGGCATTTATATGGTATAGCACCTGTAATATCCACCATCACAAGGAGTCTTTTTCCATAGATAAACCTCAAGATACAGCTGCCACAGATAGTTCATTCAGTTAAAAGAATTACAATTTGGTTTACTTAAGAGTACATATCATATAGCAGCAACTATTCTGTCTTGCTCTTTTCTGTATATAAGTTGTACATTAATGGATACCACCTCTGCTTGTTAATGTTCAGAACTAACAGTGGTAAGTTTGTAGGTATTTCTTTGCTGAATAATTTGCTCAATAATTATTATTGAGAGAATAACTGGTACACATACTAGAAGGAAGTTTTTCTTTATATTTTTAAAAAGATGTGTTAAAATCACACACAAATTGCAAGATGCAACACAAACATGGAGGTAGGACAATTGGAGCAAATAATAATAATAATAATAATAATAATAATAATAATAATAATTTTATTTATTTATTACCCGCCTCTCCAACATTGAATACAAAAATACTATAAAATACATAAAACAGATTCAAAACTTATAAAACTAATACATTATTAAAATAACAGCCCAACCCAGCACTGCCATTTTTCCAGTTCAAACCCCACACCTGCCAGATTTGGAGGCTCTGCCTGAATGGGACTGAATCGCAGGGCAATGCTTTTACGTACCAGGAGGCCTGTTAATAGCAAGGTGTATTGCTATTAACTCTTGCAGCATTGTAGGACAACCTGGCCAGCATCTCTGGGACCCTCCATGGGACAGGGACTGGGTGGAAGATGCACTGTCACACCAATTACTTTATTATGTTGCAGACATGATGCAAGTTCCTGCATTATCATCCGACGAAGAAACTCATAGCAGTGTAGGCCTAACATACCAAAGAGAATGCTTTCTTTTACCATGACTTCCGAAGTCGACAAACAGCAGTCTGTTGCAATGTCATGGCATCACTTTTGGTGGCTGTGTAGTTCTGTCCATAGGAGGTAGAGGGGTGTTATATTTAACCAGTTTCATTCTTTTAAATTTGCTACTTATATATGCATAACAGGTTAGAAATTTAAATGCTTAAATTTGCCCACTACCACTGCAAATGAAAGCCTATTGATTACCTAAAAACACTATTAAAAACATTTTTAAAGAATGCTTCTATTTGAATTTGCTATCTTTATATGCATGAATACATTGCTAAAGGGCACTTTTGTAAACTTACTATGCAGTTTACTATCTACAAACACTTCACTTAATGCTACAAACATTTATATTCTAAATCCTGTGTTTGTATATTTAGAATTGGCTGAAAACGTTTACCCATGGACTGTGTGCCTGATTTCTGCCCTTAGGTGAATGAATATATACTTGTTCCTTTGGAAACTGGAGGGGAAAGGTCTCCCACCCAGTTACAAGGCAATGAAATAAAAACATAGTTCAGGGCAATGAAATAAAAACACTTTAACATGCTTGGCAATCTGCTTTTAAAACTATTAACTGAAAAGCATTTGAACCTTGGAAGGCTACAACTGGGTTTTCATAAAGTACAACTCAAACAACTGGGTTTTCATAAAGTACTGATTTCTAATATCATGCTGCCTAAAATTTACTCTTTGGTTAGAGAAGAAAGTAAACTGGATGAATTACCTAGGATTTATTTTAAAATGCATGCATCCTGGTTGTCTAGAGACCCATGACAGAGTGTTGGTGCAGACATAATACTAGCAGCTGCAAAAACTAGGTTCATTCAGAGTGCCACAGGGTTTCTATTAACGATGGTGTAATATTTACACTGCTCTTAATGTGTATGCTGATTTCCTACATCTTTTGCCTGTCTTTTGTTTCATTTAATCTCACTGTGAAACTGGTGAAGAAAATAACACACATTCTAAACAAAGAGGACTCACTGATCCACTGAATTCTATCAAACAATTACTCCTTTTATACTTCACAAGAACATAAGAAGAACCATGCTGCATCAGACCAAGGTCCATCCAGTCCAGCACTCTGTTCGCACAACAGCCAACCAGCTGTCGACCAGGGAACCACAAGTAGGACGTGCTGCAGCAGCAACCTCCCACCCATGTTCCCCAGCAACTAGTGTATACAGGCTTATTGCCTCTGATACTGGAGGTTTCACTTAGCCATCAGGACTAGCAGCCACTGACAGCCTTTTCCTCCAGGAACTTATCAACCCCCTTTTAAAGCCATCCAAATTGGTGGCCATCACCACATCTTGTAGTAGTAGTGAATTCCAGAGTTTAACTATGCGCTGGGTGAAGAAGTACTTCATTTTATCTGTCCTGACTCTCCTACCAATCAGCTTCATGGAATTACAGGAGAGAGAGAAAAATGTCTCCCTATCCACATTCCCCACACCATGCATAATTTCGTACACCTCTATCACCTCCTTTTTTTCCAAGCTGAACAATCCCAGCTGTTGTAACCTTCCCTCATAGGGGAGATGCACATTTAGCATATTTTCTCCTGGTTTCCAAGTGTTGAGAAAGATAAGAACCTTGGAAGTTCATTATTAAAAACATTAATGTTGTACTCTTCTTTTGCGCTATGGCTGCAAGAAAGGCAAATGTTATTTTGGGCTGCATCAATAGAAGTATAGCTTCCAAATTACTGGGATGCGGGGCTGGAGGACGCTGTTCTGCAGCCTCTCCATGGGGCTAAGGAGTAAAAAAGCAGCGTCTTTTTCGGAGAGGCGGCATCAGCTCCCGCCCTACCCTCCGTTCTCGGCACAATCGGGGATCGTGGGGGAGGGGGTGGGAGAGGTGGAATAGGGCCGCGCTTGGCGGGTGCTGGGATGCGGGGCTGGAGGACCCGTTCCCAGCCGCCAGCCTTCCCAGGGCCGCCCGGCGTGATGGCGCTGGCCCAGCATCGCTGGGGGGCGGGGGCTGGGAAGCCGGTTCTCGGAGAACGGGTCTCCCAGCTACTTCCCCCCAGCGCCGCCGCCCTTCTCCTCTGTGGGACCTCGATACTTGAGGGAGCACCTCTCCTTATTTCTTCGTAGCTCTGCTTGGCGACATCATTTGTTCCCACATGGATGAGAAGAAAGGGGTATGAGTCCGTGGATTTTATGAGCTTTGGTAACCCTTCAGTCACATCTCTAATCTGTGCTCCAGGGAGACAGCACACCTGGCGAGTCCATGGGTCTTCACGACATACTTGGGTTTCAATCCCATGCAGCAGGGAGTCTCCTACAATGACTACTCTTCTCTTCTTCTTGACCTACCTTCTGCCTCTTGTTCATTGTTGCACGGTGTCTGCTGTACTTCTTCCTCTGCAAACTGTCCTTCAGACTCATCCTCCAGAAGCTGAAAGCGGTTGCTTAACTCTAATGGTTCCACTGGTGCAGAATGCCTTCTAGTTATTCTGCTCCTAACTGTCACTCTTTTCCAGAGAGTTTCCTCTTCATTGGCTTTCCTCCCTTCAGCATACTCCACTTCTGCTTCAGCTGGCTGTTGCTCTTCAATCTCGTGTGCTTCTTGTTGCTGTTGCAGTTCCACTGTTCGGTCTAAGAACTCCTCCTCTACTCTTATTCTTTGGAGGGTGGACACTCGCCACTCAAGTCCTCTCACTTTTTCTTCCAAAAGTGCCACCAGCTTGCACTTGTTGCAAGTATACGCCATGTTGAGCTCAGGCAGAAACACGAACATTGCACACCCTTTGCAGGTCACCACGTCTAGGGACTCCTTTCCATCCATACTATCTATTTCTGCTTTGTTTGTTCCTTTCTGATTATAGTGGAATTGCCTTTGCTTTGTCCTGTCCTCTCTGAAGGTACACAACTATATGAGTATGTCTTAAGGGAAAATAAGATTTTTTGGTTGGGTTTTTTTTCATGCTATGTACAAAGCACAGGAAAAGATAAAGCAACGTCTCTAAATGTCAACAATAGCATTCATGGAGATGACACTCAAATAGAAACACCAAGACTATATGCAAATATGCACTTTCCAGTTTTGCTTTTTAAACTACTATCAACCTCTATAGCCATAAACCTATTATTCAGAAAATTGACAGTATCCAGGAACAAGACAACAGGAACATAGGAATTCTCAGCTTCTACAATGAAGCAAATACAGAAATTGAATTTAATTGCTGTTAGATTGGTACATTTTCCCCTAAGCCCTGCTGCTTCTTTTAACTAATACACCGACAAATACACATAAACACATCTCAGTAATGAAGTACTCTACTGACACTGATAGCTAGAGGGGGAACCTGATTTTGCAGTGAAGAAAGGACACTTTTTGTTTTGACTCTAAATTGTCCAGGGCAAAAAAGATGGCTGAACTCTAAAATGCAATTGATATCGCAAGGAAGCAAGAGCGCCAGGAAAGGGGGGCTAGGTGAAGATACCATTATATGCTGGTTCCTGGACAGACTGGGTGCTCAACTAGATGTACTGCAGGAGATTTGCAGTGAAGACTCCCTGCATTTAAGAAAGGAGTTAATTCCCACTAAGCGGGAGGGCAACTTCTATAAGGTCTGCAGCAATGAGGTAGATGTTATCTGGGGGTGGGTGGGTGGGGAGAGTGGAGGAATACAGTGGAGGAATATATCAGCCTGAAGTTTGCTATATAATGTTTAAGAAAAATCTGTCTTTGGTACAAACAAGCAATTTCCTTATCAAAGATGTATCAGGTGTGAAATCTTTTTCATAAGAAAATGACAACTGTTTCTAAAAATACAAATGCAAGCCTCATAAAAAAATTACAAGAGTCTCCAACAAAATACTGAGAAGTGTGGAAATGGCTCTGAAAAATATTGTTAAAATATAAACAAAATGCTGAGTTATGAGAACATATGAATACGACAAGTAAAATGAAATCCTTAAAAGAAAATTACTATGAATTGCTAGAGAAAGCACTAATTCTCAAATGCCCAAAAGATAACATCATTGTAATTATGAAGAAAATGTCAAAAAAAGGGCTAGGGAAACCTTCAAGCAACTATTCTCAGTCTTAATGAATAATACATCTATCCAAAAAGAGGATGTATTTTATTTATTTATTGGATTTATAGCCTGCTTTCCCACCAAAAATGGCACTCAAGGTGGCTAACATCAACAAAATCAACATTAAAACAAAAACATAACTAAAATATAACATAAAAACACAACAGTAAAAGAAAAACAGCAACCATCCCACTAAAATAGGGTGACCATATGAAAAGGAGGACGGGCTCCTGTATCTTTAACAGTTGTATTGAAAGGGGAATTTCAGCAGGTGTCATTTGTATATATGGGGAAGCTGGTGAGATTCCCTCTTCATCACCACAGTTAAAGCTGCAGGTGCCCTGCCCTCTTTTAAATCTGGTCACTCTAGTATAGCTCCTGCAGCTTTAACTGTGGTGATGAAGAGGGAATTTCACCAGGTGTGACATGCATACAAATGACACCTGCTGAAATTCCCTTTTCTATGCAACTGTTAAAGATACAGGAGCCCTGTCCTCCTTTTCATATGGTCACCCTACACTAAAACCATTTTCTGCAGCAGACCAACTCACAAAGGCCTGCCTCACTGTAATCCCACCCCCCGTTTGACTCTGTCAGTTGGGCATACAGTGGCTCAGTTTGGACGACACGTTTGTGAACGGTGGACTATTTAATCAACCACTGCTTCAATAGTCCACCGCCGACTATTGGGTTGACTGTTGGGCAAAACCATGCCAAGGTTGGTTATTTCCAAAAAATAACCAATGGAGATAGCCAATGGTTTGCAGAGTATTGCACTGATTCTCTCAACCACTCGGAGTAGTACGGAACCAACTGAAGCTGTTGACTACAGAAAATCACACAGGCATTGCATGAACAGCTGTGTTTTTATACCTACACTCCAAAGAAAATAGACAGAGGTTGTTTCCAAACCTTCATTTTATTTTTATGACAAGGTGGTGTAATAATGGATAGAGTGTTTTATCAAGACTGGGGAGATGCAGGTTAAACCCCCAGTCTGCTGTAAATCATCTATCTGCCCTGGATGACTTTGTGCTGGACTGTATCTCAGCCTAACCTACCACACATGGCTGTTGTGAGGATACAATGGGGAGAACTGTGTACAAGGCAAGATATAAATCTCTATTTCTCTCATTCACACTCTCACAAGTTCTTCCATAAAATTATTTATGGAGACTTTTATAATAAAGGACACCAAAAATGCAATAAAAATACAGTAAAAGGGTAACATCTTTTCTGGGCCTCAGAAAATCTTCTCTGAAGGGTTTAAGGTCCTCCAGAACAGTGTGGGAAGTGGAGCTGGGGGCTGGAGGAGAAGGGGAAAGTGAAAATTGCCTTCCCCTTTTCTGCCTGTGGGAGTATTCCATTAGCAGAGCAGAAGCCACTTCTGGATAAGAGTCACTTCTGTGAATGGAAGGAGTCCTTCCACTTGTGGAAAAGCAGGTCTGGGTCCAACTCATTATGTTCATGAATTGCTTCCAATTGAAAATCTCTGAAGGAACTCCCCCCAAAAAAATCCATTTTAAACTTTGGCAGTTTCAAAGTTATTATAAACAAACAAACAAAGCTTAGATAAAGAGCCAGGCATACTCTGTCTTGCAAAAGATAGCAAAACTGCCTCTTTAAAGCTTTCTCCCAGGTAAAGCAAAATCAATAAGTTTCTGAGAAACAAATGCAGACGCTCACCAATTCATGCTATCATCCTAGCCCCAGAAGCAAATTACAAATACAAATAATACACATATCAATGCCAATACAGGTACATAAAATAATTAGCTTCTTACCTCTGGGTATTTTAATTTTAATGTTTGATGCATTTCCCTAAAGCGACTGTACCGCCTGAATACTGTCCATGTCTCATCTAGGACTGAAATCTGTTAAGTAAGGGTAAAAAACAACAACCCAGCGTCATTAAGAATGAAGCATATAGATTTCAGATAAACACATTTATACGGCTCCCTACAATGGACAATTTTCTCCAATCAAACCATTACTGACAGATTTAATTGAAAGAAAGCATGATGGATTTTGAACTGCAAATTAGACTTGGAAAGAAAATGAGCTTGCATTGTCAGCACACTGAGAAAGTGTGGATTTAGATTCGCACACGTAGCTACGGTGACATGAAAGCCGTTTTCCCATGGGGTAATCCCACATGGCTATAGGTTGCATGTGAATGACTGAAACTTGTGAACAGGGCTGATTGCATGAGGCAGGGGGAGGAGGGGAGTAAACCTGAAGAAGGGTGCCAGCTGTCCACGTAAGAGGCTCTTATTCAGAGCCATGCAACCGGCTTCACCCGCATGGCTGAGTCATTCACATGCAGCTGTATTGGATCACACTACAGGGAGGTGTCACCCATAAAGAGAGCCAAACACAGCTCACTTTCCATCACTCAATGAAAATTAATAGGTGTATTTTGCCACCAACTCTGTTATGAATTTGACTTCACCTTGTATTTCTTCCTTTGTAGTGGACCGATTATACATTTCTAGTCCTGTATTTTTAGAATGGAGAATCCACACTGGTCTGGGTTGATGAAATGTACGGGAAGTAAATTTACTCACTGATATTGGATTTCCAATAGAACTAGACTCACACAACAGACTCAGTACCATCCAATGATAAAACCCTTGACTCCAAGGTTATGATCTCAGGAACTTGTCGAGCTTCCTGAGATCTTAACCTCCTATCATTATTAGATATGCTTCCTACTCTTAACTTGAAGGCTTCAATGGATAAACTCATTCAATTCTTAGACTCCTTGTATATCCATGCAGTTCACTACCTTTGCCCTGCAGAACAGGCAGCATAAGTGGGAAGGGAAGAACAGTGAAAGTTGGGTACCCTGATTTGTGGAAGTTTCCACTGAGACAAAGTCATCACTGGTTACAATCCAAAGTCATTTGCGCACCCCACTGCTGACAGTCCATGCCCCCGATAAAAAGCCCGGCCCAGTCTGAGGCCTTAGCTAGACCTAAGGATTATCCCAGGCAAATGGAGGGGTCATCCCTGCCTGCTCCGGGTATCCCCTGTGTGTCATCTGGATGTACAGGGATGATCCTGAGATATAGGCCTGGTCTAGCCATGGCCTGAGACCACAGCTTCAAGGAATGTGTATATGCAAGAGAGAAAGTACGCTACAACTATTTGTAACAGAAAGCTCCATTCTTCCTTTTTCAAGACAGGCCTTTCACTTTAAGAAGTAAGTTAGCAGTTAGCACACACGAACAAATCACAGATGCAAATGAAAATGGGAAAATAGCTTCCATCTTTTAAAAAGCTCAAACACCTTACCTTTATTTCATATTCATAGTGCTCATCCTTTCCCTGACCACAAAGGACGTAGCGCGGAATACTAATTTTAACTGGATTCTTTAGGTCATCTGGGTTGGTTTTAACAGAGCAACTGATCATTCGCTATCAAATGAATATCAAAGAGGAAAAACAAATTAAAACCTGTATCACTCCAGGAACAACACCCTATAAGGTCAAAATAGTTTATCTAACAGAAAAGTAAAATAAAACAAGTTAGTCATGACACTTAGAAAGTGAAGGATTTATGGAAAGATTTGTTATGAAAGCAAATAGTACTCCTCTTATGAATGATCAAGCATTTATTTCGGGTACAGAGGGGGAAATGGAAAACACGTATTGCTTACTTTTCTTGCAGCTTTATGCAGAATAGAAAAAATGTAATAAAAACTTTATTGTTTCATTTAAAGTGACGTAGCAAAACTGAGGCCTTAGCTAGACCTAAGGTTTATCCTGGGATCGTCCCGGGGTCATCCCTGCCTGCTCCTGGGATTCCCTGTGTGTCATTTACTTGAACAGGGATGACCCCGGGACAATCCCGGGATAAACCTTAGGTCCAGCTAAGGCCATAGTCTCAGGTGCAAAATTTGCATAGGCAGATCTCTGTTCATAGGATGTTCCCACTGGCAAAAGGGAGAGTCAATTTTTGCTTATTCCTCCTACAAATCCTCCAAAAATCTTCTCTGCAGGGGGAAGGAGGAATCAGAGAAAATAGTCTCCCCACCCCACTGAAGCCTCTGATTGGATTGTAGCTTCTTCCACAAATGAAAGGAGTCCTTCCATTCATGGAAAGTTTACTCAAGATTCAACTCATAACAACCCTTTATGATCAGAAATAAAATAATCTTTACTGTATAACAGACGCCACGTAAAACCTGAAGGAACCTGGCAATTATGAAAGGTGTTGCTACTTTAGAAAAGGGCAGTTTGTTATTTTGTGATCTCATTAAGATGTTGATAGCACTTCAACATATGTCGAAAGCAGCAATATATCGGATACAACAAAATTTGACTGGGAAGAAATTACTCTAAAAGTCACATTGGAAAAGCTGTTGGAGTTTTGCTTATCTTTATTGTTTGACATTAAAGATAAAGCTGTGTAGACACATGTATTAAAATCATTGAGGAACTTTTAGAATAAGACTTCATTTTTTGTCTTCTCTGCTTCTCAAGACCAGGATGTAATTAATTTCTGGGGTTTTGGTTGGGAGAGAGGAATAGGACATTGCACCATGGGGATACTCCAGCAAAGGAGACTGTTACCTTGTCGTGGTGCTGGAGCTTGAGCACCTCAAGGATGCCATGAGCTAAATCGTGAAGGGACACCCAAGACGGGAAGGTCATGGTAGAGAGGTCAGACTAAATACGATCCCTGGGGAAGGTAATGGCAACCCACCCCAGTATTCTTGCCGTGAAAACTAAATGGATCCGTACAACCAGAGATATGTCGGTATACCATCGGAAGATGGGACCCCCAGCTCAGAAGATGGTCAAAATGCTACTGGGGAGGAACAGAGAATAAGTTCAACTGGTCAGACTGCTCACTTGAGGGAATGGTATTAAAGGCAAAACTGAAGTACTTTGGCCACATAATGAGAAGACAGGATACCCTGGAGAAGAGGCTGATGCTAGGGAAAGTGGAAGGCAAAAGAAAGAGGGGCCGACCAAGGGCAAGATGGATGGATGATATTCTGGAGGTGATAGACTTGACCTTGGGGGATTTAGGGGTGGCGACAGCCGACAGTCTGTGGTGTGGGCTGGTCCATGAAGTCAGGAAGAGTCGGAAGCGACTGAACAAATAAACAACAACAACCATGGGGATAAACTCCTAACTGTATAGGAGTTCTGGCTTAGGATATAAAAGTTCCTTTTCAAGCCAAGAATTCCAGTATACACGTAGGAAAAATATTGTCCTGACTAAGCCTGCAATTAAGAGTTTATATCACTTTCCTATCAGATCACATCACTTTCCTCTGCTTTCTTGTGCATCTAACAACATACACACAATCTAATCTGAGCTATATGAGGAACCCACGAACTCTGCAGATAAGGGTCCATGTATTCCTAATTTTGGAGAGAAGTATCTGTAAGCAAGATTGTCATGATTCCAAGCCCTCCTGCCAAGATGAGAGACAATAAAGCACAGGGCTGTGCAAGCCTCGGCAAAATCCGAGGCTACAGTGGCCATTTTATTACAGAACCGCCATTTAAAGTACAGCCCTAGGACTCCATAATGGAGGAATAGCCTGCAACTCCTGGTATGCACTGCTTGGGAGGGCTACACATACTGGGGCCCAGGAATGCTGGGCACTCACCCACCCGTTGGCACGATCCAGGATATGCCAGACCATGGAGGGGTCACTGCACATTCTCAGAGGAAGCAGGCATCTGCGGGGCACTCACGGAACACGCGGCGACCCTCCATGGACTGGCACGTTCTGGATTGCTTGACGTGGGTTTTTTTAGCAGATAAGGTGATATATAAATATTATAAATAAATAAATGTTCATAGAGTCATAGAATAGCAGAGTTGGACGGGGCCTACAAGGCCATCGAGTCCAACCCCCTGCTCAATGCAGGAATCCACCCTAAAGCATCCCTGACAGATGGTTGTCCAGCTGCCTCTTGAATGCCTCTAGTGTGGGAGAGCCCACAACCTCCCTAGGTAACTGATTCCACCGTCGCACTGCTCTAACAGTTAGGAAGTTTTTCCTGATGTCCAGCCGGAATCTGGCTTCCTTTAACTTGAGCCCGTTATTCCGTGTCCTGCACTCTGGGAGGATCGAGAAGAGATCCTGGCCCTCCTCTTTGTGACAACCTTTTAAGTATTTGAAGAGTGCTATCATGTCTCCCCTCAATCTTCTCTTCTTCAGGCTAAACATGCCCAGTTCTTTCAGTCTCTCTTCATAGGGCTTTGTTTCTAGACCTCTGATCATCCTGGTTGCCCTCTTCTGAACACGCTCCAGCTTGTCTGCGTCCTTCTTGAATTGTGGAGCCCAGAACTGGACACAATACTCTAGATGAGGCCTAACCAGGGCCGAATAGAGAGGAACCAGTACCTCACGTGATTTGGAAGCTATACTTCTATTAATGCAGCCCAAAATAGCATTGGCCTTTCTTGCAGCCATATCGCACTGTTGGCTCATATTCAGCTTGTGATCTACAACAATTCCAAGATCTTTCTTGTTTGTAGTATTGCTGAGCCAAGTTTCCCCCATCTTGTAAGTGTGCATTTGGTTTTCTATTCCCTAAACGTAGAACTTGGCATTTATCCCTATTAAATTTCATTCTGTTGTTTTCAGCCCAGCACTCTAGCCTATCAAGATCACTTTGAAGTTTGTTTCTGTCTTCCAGGGTATTAGCTATCCCACCCAATTGTGTGTCATCTGCAAATTTTATCAGCGTTCCCTGCACCCCACTCGTTGCCTCTCCCCAGTTTGAGAAGGTTCCATTGATAAGTACTCTTTGAGTCCGATTCTGTAGCCAACTGTGGATCCACCTAATAGTTGTTCCATCTAGCCCACTTTTAGCTAGTTTGTTAATCAGAATGTCATGTGGTACTTTGTCAAAAGCTTTGCTGAAGTCAAGATATATGACATCCACAGCATTCCCACAGTCCACAAGGGAGGTTATCCTATCAAAAAATGAGATCAAATTAGTCTGACAGGATTTGTTCCTGACAAATCCATGTTGGCTTCTAGTAATCACTGCATTGATTTCAAGGTGTTTACAGATTGACTTCTTTATAATCTGCTCCAGAATTTTCCCAGGGATGGATGTCAGACTGACTGGTCTGTAGTTCCCAGGTTCCTCCTTTTTGAAGATAGGGACAACGTTAGCCCTCTTCCAGTCGTCCGGCACCTCACCCGTCTTCCATGATTTTGCAAAGATAATAGACAAAGGTTCTGAGAGTTCTTCCGCTAGCTCCTTCATTACTCTTGGATGCAGTTCATCGGGCCCTGGAGATTTAAACTCATTCAAGGAAATTAGGTGTTCTTTGACCATTTGTTTATCAATCTCAAACTGTAATCCTGCCCCCTAAACTTCTGCTTCACTTTTTCCAGGGGGGTCATAGACCCACTTTTGGGAGAAGACCGAGGCAAAGTAGGAATTGAGCACTTCAGCCTTTTCTTTGTCATCTGTTATCAATTTGCCATCCTTATTAAGCAGTTGAATCACCATTTCTTTCCTCTGTCTTTTACTACACACGTATCTGAAGAAAGCCTTTTTATTGCTTTTAGCATCCCTCGCTAATCTCAGCTCATTCTGAGCTTTAGCCTTCCTGACGCCATTTCGGCACTTCTGCGCCACTTGTCTGTACTCTTCTTTTGTAGCCTGGCCTTCCTTCCACTTCCTATATGTATCCCTTTTTGTTTTCAGGTCATCTCTAAGCTTTTTGTGGAGACACATTGGTTTCCTCTGTTGTCTTCTATCTTTTCTCCTTTTGGAATTGTTTGTAACTGTGCCTTTTGTGGGGTTTATTGTTGTTCCTGCTTACAAGGCTTTGCAATTGAAAGAATAAAAAAGGGGGAGATGTGGGGTTTATTGTTGTTCCTCTCTGGCACACATTCAGTATTGGCAGACCATACTGAGATGTGCTGAGGACAATGATAAGATAGGCCTTGCTAAGGAACTTCTTGGCACTGGCTAACCATGCCGAGAATGTGCTGACGCAAGAGCCATAGAGAAAACAATACAGTATTGAAGGCACCATGATCACGCATTTCCTTAACCCTTATATGGTATATTCATGCTGAACAAACACTAACAAGCACCTTCTGTGCACGAGGTAATCATGTATTCAACAACCAATCATAGCTTGTGAACAAGGAATGTAACCATTTAGCTCTTAATAAAATCAGGACGGGGCGACCTGTTTGGGATGCCTTATCTTCATGCAGTTGGACTCCTTGCCAGTTATTTACCACACCTTTAAAATTTCCTTTTTTAAATACTCCCACCCATCCTGCACTCCTTTTCTCATTAGGCTCCCTTGCCACAGGACCTTACTTATTATAGTTCTGAGTTTATTAAAATCAGCTTTCCTAAAATCCAGAGTACGTGTATGGCTATGCTCGACTTTTGTCTCCTTCATAATCAAGAATTCAAGTATGATGTGGTCACTTTCCCCCAGAGTTCCCGTAACTGCCACTTTATTCACTAAGTCATCCCTATTGGTCAATAACAAGTCAAGGATTGCCGATCCTCTAGTTCCTTCCACCACTTTCTGTAGGAGAAAGTTATCACCTATACAAGTCAGGAATTTCTTGGAAGGGCCGCTTTTGGCAGTAATGGTCTCCCAACAGATATCAGGGTAACTGAAGTCCCCCATCACTACTACATCACACTTCCTTGAAACACTGGCAATTTGTTTCTCAAAAGTTTCGTCCTCTTCTTCTCCTTGATTGGGTGGTCGATTATCATATTCTTTTTATTCCTAGCCCCATTTATTTTAATCCAGACGCTCTCGACGGGGCTCCCAGTCTCATCCGCCTGTATTTCTGTGCAGGGATAGGTATTTTTAACATATAGTGCAACTCCACCTCCCTTTCTCTTTCTTCTGTTCTTTTTGAACAAGTTATATCCTTCAATTGCTATATTCCAGTCATGGGAGTCATCCCACCAAGTTTCAGTTATACCTATCAAGTCATATTTGCCTTCATGTAATAAGAGTTCAAGTTCATTCTGTTTGTTTTCCATGCTCTGGGCATTAGTATATAGACATCTAAGATCATGTGTTTTATAGTCTGGCTTTGTTCCTACCTTGTTGCAGACACTATTTTGGGACACTGTTGGAGCTGTTCTCTGTACTGTGGTGCATTGGCCTTCATCCATTGTTGCCTCAAAATTTACGTCTCCCACCCCCGTAAGATTCAGTTTAAAGCCCTCCTGATGAAGTTCTTCATGCTGTGGCCAAACTCATTCTTTCCAGCCCTTGTGAGGTGCAACCCATCCCTTGCCAGCAGTCCATGTTCCAAGTAGCGTAGCCCGTGGTCCCAGAATCCAAAACTCTCACGACGGCACCACCTTCGAAGCCAGTCGTTCATCCGGAGTATTTTTCTTTCCCTTTCTAATCCTCTTCCAAGAACCGGGAGGATGGATGAGAAAACTACCTGGGCCCCAAAGTTCTTCAGTTTCCTTCCCAGAACTTCAAAGTCTGAAATGATTTCTTCGTAGCTCTGCTTGGCGACATCATTTGTTCCCACATGGATGAGAAGAAAGGGGTATGTGTCCGTGGGCTTTATGAGCTTCGGTAACCCTTCAGTCACATCTCTAATCTGTGCTCCAGGGAGACAGCACACCTGGCGAGTCCATGGGTCTTCACGACATACTTGGGTTTCAATCGCACGCAGCAGGGAGTCTCCCACAATGACTACTCTTCTCTTCTTCTTGGTTGACCTACCTTCTGCCTCTTGGTCACTGTTGCATGGTGTCTCCCGTACTTCCTCCTCTGCAAACTGTCCTTCAGTCTCATTCTCCAGAAGCTGAAAGCGGTTGCTTAACTCCAATGGCTCCACCGGTGCAGAACGCCCTCTAATTCCTCCTCTCCTAACTGTCACTCTTTTCCAGGGAGTTTCCTCTTCATTGGCTTTCCTCCCCTCAGCATACTCCACTTCTGCTTCAGCTGGCTGTTGTTCTTCAATCTCATGTGCTTCTTGTTGCTGTTGCAGTTCCACCGTTCGGTCTAAGAACTCCTCGACTTCTCTTATTCCTTGGAGGGTGGACACTCGCTGCTCAAGTCCTCTCACTTTTTCTTCCAAAAGTGCCACCAGCTTGCACTTGTTGCAGGTATACGCCATGTTGAGCTCAGGCAGAAACACGAACATTGCACACCCTTTGCAGGTCACCACCTCTAGGGACTCCTTTCCATCCATACTATCTATTTCTGCTTTGGTTTTTTTCCTTTTTGGTTATAGTGGAATTGCCTTTGCTTTGTTGTGTCCTCTCTGAAGATACACAACTATATGAGGATGTCTTAAGGGAAAGTAAGATCTTTTGTGGGGGGGTTTTGTTGTTTTTTTGGTGGTGGTTTTGTGGGGGGTTTTCTCTTTATGTTTTTCTTTGTTTTTCCCACCTCTTTTTTATTTATTTTTTATTTTATTCTATTTTATTTTATTTATTTATTTTTAGAGGCCTCCCCTGCCGAACTCCCCCTGTCAAACTCCTGTTTGCGCTTCCTGTTTGCTCGCTCCCTGGGAATCTGGCTTACTTTTCTAGCTCCTACTTGAGCTGGGCCAGCTGCTCTTCCCTGCTTCTGCTTAGCTCCAAGTCAGGAACCAGAATGAGGGCACTGAAAGGCCAACAACAATCAACAGCAATTAGGCACTGATTGCTGAGTCCAACTGACAATCAGGCCACTCCCCGTTGTCTAGATTAGCATCCAGTACTAACAGCTTGCCAAAATTAGATGTCACTGACATGTTTATAGCTCTCTAGAACAGGTTCACCAGATGTGTAACATAACGTAGTACAAGGATATAATTTATTGTCTTCATGTAAAGACAATCTTGAAACTGAGTCATCAGAGGGAGTATGATATTCCACTGTTCCATTACCTGTGACATCAGCAACAGCCCTAGCAAGTCTTTTAGTATTCAAGAAGCCATGTCAGTTGCAGTTCAATAAGCACTTTAGCACTACAGCTTTATTGAGTGATGTAATTTAAGTTATCAAGTCAATACCGGTTCTTCTAAGAGCTTATCATTGTAAACATGAGAATTCTGAAAGTTCTTGATATTCACGCATTGGCAACTTCCCTAGAAAGATATGGGATGGGTCACTTAGGCTTCAGGTAAATGTTGATCTGCAAGAGATTGATGATGGGAGTAATTATAGGCAACATAATTTCAGATGTTGTGATTTTGGATTACCCTAGCTGTTGTACAGAACAGACCTCATTCCTGATGAGGACTTCAAATCTAACAAATACAGGCTGGACAAAGTATGACAAAAAAAAATAACACGAATGCAGGCAAGGGAATGTTAACATAGCAAACAGGAAAAAAAATAGTGAGAAAACTCTCAGCAGACGTAGGCCCTTTCTACACCTAAGGATTATCCCAGGAAAATGGAGGGATCATCCCTGCCTGCTACCGGGATCCCCTGTGTGACGCTTCATGGATTCAAGGATCATAGAATCATAGAATAGTAGAGTTGGAAGGGGCCTACAAGGCCATCGAGTCCAACCCCCTGCTCAATGCAGGAATCCACGTAAAGAATCCCTGACAGATGGTTGTCCAGCTGCCTCTTGAATGCCTCTAGTGTGGGAGAGCCCACAACCTCTCTAGGTAACTGATTCCATTGTCGTACTGCTCTAACAGTCAGGAAGATTTTCCTGATGTCCAGCTGGAATCTGACTTCCTTTAACTTGAGCCTGTTATTCCGTGTCCTGCACTTTGGGAGGATCGAAAAGAGATCCTGGCCCTCCTCTGTGTGACAACCTTTTAAGTATTTGAAGAGTGCTATCATATCTTGTATACTACACATACAAGATTATATTAAGGCCTATGCAATGGGGCAGGGGAGTGGGGAGCAGGACAGTGCAGTTTCAGAAGGGCCTTATACATGCAGAAGTATACCAGAGATGCCAACTAGCCTTTGAGGCAGAGGGAGATTTACCACAATAATTTTACCACAGACGGAGATTTACCACAAATTCTACTTTTTCCCCTTGCAAATCAAGTACACTGAACCAACAAAAGAAATTTGACATAGCACCGAATGGGGGGTTGGAATGCATGGTAGGGTGAGCTTATTCGTGTATTGTTCTCTCTGGGTTTGAGACTGTTTGCTAGTAGTTTTCCCAATTTAAAATACTGTAGCCTTTGCTAAAACCAAAGAAATGTGTCTAAGTAATAAATGTATGCAGCCATGGGTAAAAGATCTTAAAAGCTGAAATTTTTGAGGAACTGAAATATATGCAATATTTTCTTATCAAGTTTAAATTTACTTGAACATTTTAAGAAAATAAGTTTTATGCATGATGTGCAGCATGAGCCTATGCATGCTTACTGAGAAGTAAATCAGCGTTTATTGGAATGTATTCTCTAGTAAGTGTGTCTTAAGAATACAGCCCTTAGTAGATAAAATTATATATGCCTTAATTATATATATATATATATATATATATATATATATATATATATATATGCCTTATATATATAGTTATATGCCTTAATTTTATTCAAAAACTGCAAATATATGAAATGGAGCTGCAATTCCCTTCTATACCTAAGTATATCTTAGTTTTAACTATTTGGGAAAATTGGGGGGGGGGGGAACCAAAAAACTGAAAACGAACCATTACGTTTGCAGCAGTCAAAAAGCTCTTAGAAACAATGGGGTTGTTCTGATGAACTGCCAAACCATGGTTTGGTCTTAAGAAAATGAGCTCTAAGGAGCCTTCAGCCTGTGTGCTCCGTCCTCACTCAATCCTCCCCTTCCTGCAAACCAATAACAGAATTTTCTAATTTCAACATGCAATCTAAAACTTGCTCTCGCAATGCCAAACTCTGTTTTTATGTTATGTCTAAACAGTCCCAGTGTTACCCTCCCCCTCTGATTAAACCTAATAAAAGGGCACAGAATTCCTGGACTTCATCACTGGGGTCCTTCATCATTTGGATGTGCCATTGCTTTGAATTCTGGAATGTCTTCCCTTAGAGGTGGGGGAGCTATGTGCAGTATTCTCCAGTGCCCTTTACGTGTGAGTTACTTCTTTGAGTACAATAGATCGATGGTACGGTTTTATTTTGTTTTTAAAGTGTCCTTTGCTTCCCAGTATTGCCTCTTTTAAATTTCCCTTTTTAAATAAGCTTTGACCTGACTCACACATAATGCTATTTGTTTGCCCTATTCTGCGTTTGTCTTACACATTATCAAACAAACAATGCTTGCCCCCCCCCCCCGCCCACTCAATTCCTCAATTGTTTGTTTCCCTCCTCCTTCATCTGCTCCCTCCCTGTTTCCCAAATGTTTCTTTAGTGCTGTAGTGCTGGCATGTAGAGCGGCTGGATTTTTTTTAACCACTCTTGCCCATTGTCTCTGTATCTGGTGAAAGCCACCCATGAACAACACATGGTTCTGGGTTCACATGCAATGACAACCCATGGTTTAAGCAACCCCGAGTGCACAACTCAACAACAAACCATAGGTTCTCTTTCTGTATTGTTCATGGTGAACAAACCATGGATTGTTAGTGTGGCTGAGTTTGCACATTACAACAATCCAGAATTCAACAACCCAGGTGGTAAAAGAGTGCATGGTTTCTTTCACTTGATGGAGAAGACAGAAGAATACAAGGCAAGTGAGAAGAGAAAAAAACACAGAGACTGTGTTGTAAAGAGACCTTTCCACAATGTTGCAGGAGTGATATGTTTGGCAGACTGCCAAACTGCTCTCTTAGACCAAATATTTTAAAAATGTGGAAACATTTAAAGTCTTAAGTGAGTTACTTCTGCAGGAAGGAAAATACAGAACCCCTACCCACAATTTCTCTATCCCCACTTGCCATACCTTCTCATGCCTAGTCCAAATTTTCTGATGTTACTTAGAAGTTATTCCAAAAGTATTTTGTGAAGTAATATGCTAATTGGATGGAGGCAGTGTTTGAGGAGGAAAGAAATGATGGTAAATAACCAGGAAGACAATGAGCAGCATTATCAGCTGATGTGATTTTTACAGAAACAAATTAAAGAGATATATGGATATCTACATTTGCAGTATGAGTTTTTAATTGTATTTAAGCAAATAAAAAGTTACAAAATGAAGATTTCATCTAATCATTTTGTGCTACCCTTTCCAGTAAAATGCTACCTTTCCCAGTAAAACTGAATGAATGCCTTCTTTCTTTAATGCCATTATTATGACTTCAATTTATTAAATTATTGTTTAATGACACATTTAATAGTATGAACATAGGGGTGTTTTTTGAGAACACAATACGGAAATTAATTAATTCATTTCATAAAACGTTTTCTCTTTACTATACATACATATATGTGAGTGTGCATTGTTTTCAGAGCAAACATAACTGCTTGTTCTAATAACTATCTCTTTCACGGCAGTTTCATTCTCAAGGTGGCTTTTGAGCTTACTAGCAACAGGTTCTAATACAAAACTACATAATAACTGAAAAGTAGATCACATGTGGTGGGGGGGTTGCCTCCAAATACACCTCAGGATTTACTATTCACACATTAAAGAAGCAAACTACGTATTTACAATTTCAAATAACTTGCGAAGCAACCCAAATAATATGGAAGAAAAGAATCCTAGCAATTACAATTCATGTACCAGTGAAGGGGAATGGAGCAAGTAGTACTAAGAAGTACTAACTGCAGCAAGAAGAGGACACCACTGCCTCGTAATTATACCTGCAGACAAGCTGCTGCTTTCAAATTAAGTCTTTCCTGGATAACGGTGGGAAGATAAATATCCATCTAGGTCTATGATTCACAGATTCATCTACCACTGATAGTTGTTACATCTCGAATCTAAAGCCATGCCTTCCCAATCATTGAAGTGCTCTGAATTAAAATTACCTAATGTACAAACACAAACAGTATTTCCCCCCTCTGAAATAGTTGCATCTCTGAGAAGTCTAGTAATTTTGTTCCAACCTTAAAGAACAAATACTTAAAACTGGTACTTTACACCAACATTTGGGAATAATTCTCAGATACATCTTGGATAAAGCAAAGATGAGTTGGAAATTTCAGGCATGACAATTTTCGTCTGAATGCAACCCTTTCTTTATGTGTCTCATCCAAAGGACATTTAGACAAACACACACACAGTTTATTTGCATAACTGCTTTCTGAGTGCTGGATTTTAAGATTATTTTGCTTGAACTTAAAAGTCTAAAAAGGACTCAGATTTACTGTCCTGTCAAATGCAACAGCAGCCTAATGGCATCTTCATTTGAACTGAAAGTCAATTTCCAGGTATATGATGGGGTGCTAGAGTAAACACAACAAAAGGATGAAACAGAACTCAGTTGGGTATTTATCTCTCTTTGAGAAGTGCAAGACAAACTACTGGCTGCATCACATCCAACCTTACTTGACTTAGAAAATACAAGCTCAACTTCTAGTAGATTCTCTTTTTCTGGGACAACAACACACTTGAGTTCACTTAAACAATGCAGCTGAATTCTGTCAAACTGCGACTGGTCAGCTAAAGAATGAAAATTTCTAGGTATTTGGCAGAAGGCACTATCTTCCCGCACAAAACCTATATGTGTATTAGTGAGGACTAGTGATCTGATTTCACTCTCTAGTTTCACTGTCGTATACAGCAATAACTGAATTTCTCCTAAAGGGTTTTTTGTTGATTTCCATGTTTTCATGGAGCAAGTAAAGCAGATCGGCTAAATTGGCCTCAAAACTGCATGACAGGTGCACACCACTTTCAAAAGCTAAGTCAGTGACTGCTGAAGTCCAATCAACTGAAAGTTTTAATAGATCTCCTTGCAAGAGTGGGTGATTTAAGCAAGTGTACTCGGATGAT
Source organism: Elgaria multicarinata webbii (assembly GCF_023053635.1). NCBI lineage: Eukaryota > Metazoa > Chordata > Lepidosauria > Squamata > Anguidae > Elgaria > Elgaria multicarinata. The sequence continues at coordinate 148,027,125 of NC_086174.1, forward strand.
GAAATCACAATGCTAAGTAAGTCATGGCATATTCTTTGCGAGAAGTATTTGTTAAAGGTAAATAATTCCACTGCATTATCTTCATTGGAACACAATAGTCTGATGGTCCAGCATAACCAATTTGGATTTCTCTTAATGTAGTGATTGGAAGAACATGAAAAATTTCCAGAGAGTCCTCAATGCTTTCTAGTTGATTGGTTGATTGAATAAGAGCATATAAGACAGAACAGAGTAAAAGCAAACATCCAGGCTGTGGTCCAGGATTTTTATAGTTTCCTACAGCAATCCAGTATATTCCTTTTAGTTCATCTGTTTTGGCAGACATTTCTGGCAAGATAGAGGTCGCATATTGCAACAGTTCATCCCAAGGAAGTAGCTGCAATTTCAGAAGCCCATCTGAGAAATACACAAAATTTTGCCTAACCACGAGGCTAGTTTTTAGTTTTTCATTTCTGCAACAGTTACTAGATTCCTCAGCACAATCCACTGTACACATATCAACTGAAATTTTTGAGGGCAAAAAGTCCATGGTGTTTGCTTTTTCCAAAGTGCTTCCTGAGTTGATGTTAGCATTTATTTATTATTTATTTATTTATTACACTTATATACCGCTCCCATAGCCAGGGCTCTCTGGGTGGTTTACAGAAATACTAAAATTGAGATAAAAACAAGTATACAAAATTTAAAACTCTAAAACACAGAACATACACACAGAAAGCATTAAAAACCGTTAAAAAACATACACACATAAAGCATCAGGAGAGTCATTCACCTTCATACCTAAAAACAGATTTAACTGCATTTTTTTTAACAAATGGGAAGCTCTTAATACATGATACTGCTTGTGAATACTTCTCATTTTCGTCACAAAGACTGACTAGTTTAGAAAACCAGCTACTCTGAAACACATGACGACTGGTATCACTGTAAATACTGCAAAATTTGCTGAAGACATGTCCCAGGCCATAACTGTATTTTGTTCCCAAATGTGACTCTAGTGAATAACTTTGACTAGCATTTGTAGTACTTTCATCCAACTGCTGGTTTGGAATCTGCTCATAAATGTGGAGCATTTTGTTACAATATTTTCTGAGAGAGAGAAAAGTGTTGTAAGTACTAGAGGTGTGCTCCGGTCTGATTAGAATCGGAGAATCAGAAGCGAATTGGCCTGCTCCGCCTTGCCCAGAGGTGGAGTAGAAGCAGACCGGGGACCCATAGAAGCACGGCAAAGAGAAGCGCCCATAGGCGGAGCGCTCCGATCGCCATTTTGAAAAATTTCGCCCATAGGATTGCATTGCGGAAAAGAAAAGGGGACAACCGTGTTGTTTTTTAAGCTATCTTTCTGAAAATTCTTGTGCTTAGAGAGTCGTGGCTGGGGGTCATTTTGAGCCTACTCTCAGCTCTCTGCGTGCTGCAGTTCGCTTGCTAGAATTTTTTGAAAAAATATGTTAAAAAAACGCGAAAAGGTACCTTTTCGAAGTGCTGAGGGGCAGAGTCAACTCCCGGTCATGATCACATGATCCCAAAGTTGGAGGAGGGGATAGGCAAAATGGGTAACTTGGGATCCTGGGAAACTTCTCTTTCTTAGTCTGAATGGACTTTTCCCAGTGTTTTTTAAAACAGTAGCCCCACCAAATGCACAAACACAACCTGAAATCATATACTAAGCAAATAAATAACAGATAGGAAACACAGCACTGCTACCCACCATAACCTTGGGGAACAACTGAATAGATGTGGTGCAAAGGGATGAGGTCCCTTAGGGCATGTGGATGTGCCCTATGCTGAAGCTAATGCCTGTCATGAGTTGAAATAACAGGTAGCTTCTTGGCATAGAAGCAGCTGAGCTAATGCCTTTCATGAGTTGAAGTGAAAGGTTACTTCTTAATCCCCCTCCCCCTGGGCATGTCCACTTCCCTCTTACTGGTAAAAGACAGACATAGCCTTTAAAAAAAATTCTTCATGTTGTTTATTCAGCAGCACTTCTGCTTTTAATTCCACCCCTCCTTTATTTATTTATTTATTCCATTTTACACCCCATAGCCCAAGCTCTCCTGGCTTTTCCACTTCAGTGAAGTCAGGCAGGCTTTCATTGTGGTTCAACCCCTTATTGCTGTTGTTGTTATTATTATTGCTATTAATATTAATTAGTACTGCTATTATTAACATTATTATTTTGTTGTTTAGTAATGGCTGTGATCACAGTGCAGTCAATCAACTCTGACGCAAGGATCACAAAGCTTTACTCTTATCCTCCTAGCCTCCTAGAAGTTATTAGATGCAAAAAAAAAGGCATCTCTCTGTGCTGCTCCCACGTCACAGGGATGGTTTGCATTACTGGCTTTGAAATTATCCTTGGCTCACTTCCTTATGCCCCCAGAAATGTCTGCTGCCTGCCTGCCTTCCCTCCCTCCTCCCCTGCCCGCCTCGCAGGGATGGTTTGTGTCATGCTTTGACTCAGGGGAGAAGTCCTTCCTGCGCTCACTTAGACTTTTGGAAGTTCCAAATCAATTTTTCAAGTGTGGAAGAAGATTCATATAGGTTTATCTCTACTCCCCAATTCATGGCATGTTGGGATTTCCTTTGAAATGGCCCCATTGAGCTGTCTGCAGCTTTAAATCCCTGAGACACTGGGGTGTCCGATTTTCATAAATTCCCCCAAAATCAGGGGATGATGGGATTGGCTTGAGTCTCGGCATACATGTGTATCCATGGATAATCTATCATGGTGCCGAGTTTGAGGATTCTAACGTGAAAATTGACAGAGATATCGAAAGGGGTGTGAATTGGGGTTATGGGTGGTGCGTTAGAGGTTAGAGCCCCGCAAAAAATCAGGGGATGATGGGATTTGCTTGAGTCTTGCCATGAATGTGGATCTAGATGGCATCTGTGAGGGTGCCCGCTTCAATTTTTTTTATCTGTCAAAATGTGGGAGAACACTCTATGTCTGCAAATGGGGTGTCCGATTTTCATAAATTCCCCAAAAATCAGGGGATGATGGGATTGGCTTGAGGCTTGGCAAGCATGGATAATCATGGTGCCGAGTTTGAGGTTTTACTTTCTAACGTGAAAATTGATGGAGATATAGAAAAGGGGTGTTTAAATTGCGGGTAGGGGTGCTACGTTGGAGGTTAAAGCCCCCCCCCAAATCAGGGGATGATGGAATCTGCTTGAAACTTGCCATGAATGCGGATGTGCCTGCTTCCAAGTTTTTTTATGTGTCAAAATGTCGGAGAACAGTCCATGTCTGCAAATGGGGTGTCCGATTTTCATAAATTCCCCTAACATCAGGGGATGATGGGATTGGCTTGAGTCTTGGCATGCATGTGTATCCCTAGATAAGCTATCATGGTGCCAAGTTTGAGGTTTCTAACATGAAAATTGATGGAGATATCGAAAGGGGTGTGAATTGGGGTTATGGGGTATCATAAATCATAAATTCCCCCAAAATTAGGGGATGATGGGATTGGCTTGAGTCTTAGCATGGGTGTGTATACGTCCATGAGGTATCATGGTGCCAAACTTGAGGTTTCTAACTTTAACAGAAAAAAAGTTGTAGACTTTTTTGGATTTCAATGCAAGCCTATGGGGGGGGGGGGGAAGCGGAGCTCCAATCCGGATCTGGAGCTCCGCAGCGGAGCGGAGCGGACTATAGGCATAGCAGGGCGGAGCGAAGCGGCCCAATCCGCAAATTGCGGATCTGGAAGAGAAGCGGATCGGGGGGTCCGTGCACACCCCTAGTAAGTACTAGACTGATGTTTAGTAGAGGCTAAAGGTTTTGAAGCAGGCATATGGCAAGCATGAAAAGAACCAGAGTCTGTTTCCAAGCTTCTGTATTCCCAAGAAGGATCAGGTAGGCTTGTGTCACCAGAACGATGAAGCACTGCTGTTTTATCTGACAAATAAATCATTCCACGTCCATCAAGAGTTTGAGGAAGAGGATCTGTAGAATATTTAGAGCAAGTTCTCTTGCTCTTAATGACTTTGAACTGATTAGAGTCACATTCATTACTGCACATCCAGTTGATGGATTCCTGTTCGGTCTTCTTTTATTTGTAGCTTCTTGAGTCATGGATAGCTACAGAATTCTCTTCCAATAAGGATTAAATGTGGCTATGCTTCTGTCCTGCTTATTGATGACAGCTATTTTTGTATCTTCACCAATCAGGTTATAACATTGGCTGTCATCCTTAGATAGAGTGAAAACCCCGTAAAGGGGGAACCCAGGCTGTATTTTCTGAAGTCAAAAACACAAAAACAAGAAACACAAACAAGAGGTGCCTTTGTGCGCTTAACAGGAAAGCTGTTTTGATTCAATTTTTTAGATAAGAATTTAGTTGTGCTGTGCAACTTTGAATTAAATAGCATCCAAACCAAATTAAAGGAGATCAGACCCAAAAGGAAAAGCCACAGTTTTTCTTTGCCACCTTGCATATAGAACAATATCCATTTCACACAGTGATGATCAACCCACATTTCTAAGTCAATGCAGAAGTCCTATTGATTTTATAAATCAAGATCTATATCCCCAATTCCCCCAAAACAAGCATCTTTAAAATAATAATCAGAATTCACTGAAAAGCTTCTATTTAAACATTCTTCATTTGGAATACAACAATGAAAGAGTATTTGTAAAACACACACACACATATATACTATTATGACAATTAAAGACTCAGCAGTTTGCATGCACTATTTCCACATTGTGCTCTGAATATTTGGAAAGCTGAACCTTAGTTTATCTTACTGACTAGAAAAGCATGCCCTGTCATACCACTAACGGGACAGAATATCAGTATAGCTGGATTGTAACCAAGTGTTTCTAATCATAAACTTCATCTCTATCTTGCAGATATTTGAAAGGGATACTGTTGCAGCATCAAAATATTAATAAAACATTACCACTATCACATCCACCCAAATCTTTACCACAGCAGATTTAATTTTGTCTTTTCCCATTGGCCATTAATCTTGATCGAATACAGAATTATAATTATGCTGCGAAATGTTAAGAAATTTAATTAGAGAGCATGCCATAATTTAAGCTTAGCACTTTTTCAAGCTGACAAGCTATAACTTACCTCATACTTCAACTTACGCTGAACAGAACCATTATGAAATTTCTCGTTATCCTGGAAAGCAAAGCAAAGATATAGCTCAAAATGTTTGATTCTCTAAAAAGGGGAACAAAACTTTATAACAACAAATGACCTAATTCAGCTAGGTCCGTTTTAGACTTAAAGTGGTACAAAATGAGCTTAAATTCAAATAGAAGTGGCAAATAGAAAATAGCCACCAGTGGTTATTTCTGGTAACTAATAAAAGGACATCAAGATAGTTTTATTCTTTTATTACTGCCTTTCTGCAAAACAACAACACCAAGGTGGTATACAGCAAGTATGGTTTATTAAAAGATTCACTTTTAAATTTCCAACAGCTGTTCACACACATCTGCAAATTAGGTATTTTGATGCCACTAAAGGGCATTTTTTCATTATCTAAACAAAGGCAAAATCATGAACTTCCCTTTACCAGCCCTGGCATTCAGCATGTGTATGGCAGAGCATGGAAGCACCATGCACCGAAATGAGCCATCTCCAACCCTGCTGCCAGTCTGTGACTCTGACGCAGCGCTACTGACATCAACACCCTGTCACCTGATCAGCTGGCAGTTGGGCAGGAGAGGCTAGCTGAGAGATAAGGCAAGGAGTGCAGAAGGGATAAAGAGGAGAGTGTCAGGTGAGAAATTATATCTCTGCATCTTTTCCTCCACTGTCCTTTGCTCCATTGCTATCCTTTCCTTTCCTCCTCCAAGGGAAATAAGCAAAAGAGGATGGAGGAAGTCACAGAGATATAAAAGGTCTTTTTTTGGTGGTGGTGGGGGGATAGTTTCTTCCCTTGTTCAGACTAAGGAGATGTATTTAAATGTTCCCAGGGATGAAAGCAGGAGCTGCCTATAGAAATCAAATGAGAAATCCAAGAAGTTTATGAATCTGGGATTGGCTACCAGTATGTCCACCCTACATATCCCAAGTTAGCAAAGAAAGGCGTTTCTGCTCTAATTCATTTCGTTTTTAGTGTGAAATATATATATATATATATATATATATATATATATATATATATATATGTATATATATATGTATATATTATTGCAAATTTCAAAGCAAATGCAGTTCATTGCCCCCATATTGCAAATTGGAAGGGGCTGTGGCTGGGAGATATTGGGCAGTATCCAACTGTGTCATACCGTTAGCGCAATGATGCTGCGCTAGTGAAAACTAAGTTCTGAACTATGTGCAAGAGAAGAATCCAACTAAAGTTACATTTGCATAAGCATGACTGTGCAAGCAGCTGTGCATTATGCTTAGGTAACCCATTGCGTTAAACTTTTGCACAACCCATTTTGCAACCCGTATTATTATTATTATTATTATTATTATTATTATTATTATTATTATTATTATTTATTACATTTATATCCTGCCATTTTTCCTCCAAGGAACCCAAGGCGGCGTACATAATCCTCCTCCTCTCCATGTTATCCTCACAACAACCCTGTGAGGTAGGTTGGGCTGAGAGTCTGTGACTGGCCCAAAGTCACCGAATGGGTTTCCATGCCGAGTGGGGACTAGAACCTGGCTCCCAGTCCAACATCTTAGCCACTGGCACCACAATGGGTTGCACAAGAGTTATGTGAAATGGGTTCCACAGCAGGTTGCTCAAGCATAGTGCACAACTGCTTGGGGAACAGTGCTGGCACAAATGTAACTTTAGTTGTTGCACAACTGGTTTCACAAGCACATTGGTCAACCACTTGCACAATGGAAAAATTCAGTGGAGCTCTGCTAGTGCTATTTGAATTTGTGGACTGATACTGTTGGATACTACCCAATGGCTTGTGATGGCCTTGCCGTGTGGTTCACACTGAATACTGCAGGTCACGCTCTGAGTCGTTTACAACAACCTGCATTGTTGTCCAGATTGAACTGAAGCTGAGAAAATAGCTTACAACAACTCTTAAGTTCAATCCATTGCATTTATCCCACATTACAGGTTGGGCTGGTATCGAACAACCCTGCAGTATGGCTTGCTATTATACCCCTGCTGCAGGCTGGTCTCTGAGTGTGTGCTGTGACATAGTAGAATATAGCAATTCTGCAATGCAGTCCATTGTTAATACTGCAGGTCAGAGGTAAGGCTGAGGCTGATTTCGATTCTCAATCAACATCCCCACTCTCAAACCTCCTCTTAGGCCAAATCCAGGGCTCTACTGTATATATAAGCATCACCCTCTCTTGAGCTGCATGCATACTAGTTGCACTTTGGGAAGTATATATATTTTAACCCCTAAATTTTGCATAAGATGGGAGACCCAAGTTAGAACAAGGACTTCTGCCTTTGATGCTAGCTTTTGTTTTTTTCAGACCCTTCAGCCACAGGTCAGGCAACACATTCACCCAAGGGACAAATGGCAACAAGCATAAGATGCAGGAAGCTCATTCTTAGGCCTTGAGGGGAATAAGCTACCCTAGTCACATTCAAAGACAAATGTACTTCTGAATGTACAATGCGAGGAATTGGGACTTATCATGCCTGTTCTTTGTAAAGCGCCATATACTTAGATGATGCTATATTAACACAACAACAAGTAGTAATATTAGAAGTATTGGCTGGAACTCCTTTTAGAAAAGAAGAATAGCTCAGGCTCTTGCCCATCTTCCTACCGTTTCCCGCTAGAGCAATTGTGGGAGAATCATAGAATAGTAGAGTTGGAAGGGGCCTATAAGGCCATCAAGTCCAACCCCCGGCTCAGTGCAGGAATTCACCTTAAAGCATCCCTGACAGATGGTTGTCCAGCTGCCTCTTGAAGGCCTCTAGTGTGGGAGAGCCCACAACCTCCCTAGATAACTGGTTCCATTGTCGTACTGCTCTAACAGTCAGGACATTTTTCCTGATGTCCAGCCGGAATCTGGCTTCCTGTAACTTGAGCCCGTTATTCCGTGTCCAGTAAGTAAAGGCTAAAATTGCACTGAGTAATTTTTCTCTCTTGTTTAGAGTTGACAGCCATCAACTCTCACTTTGTATCACTTTGTGGAGACATTTCCCTGTCATAAATGGACATAAATGCAGGCTTGGGGCAAGGAAATTCTATTTTCTCACCTTTGTAAGATCCGTAGAATGTAACAAGCTATTATTGTTCTCTCCAGAACTATAATGAATATTTTGAAGGCGTCTTTGAACTTCTTCTTCAATGAAGGCATTTATTCTAGAAATGTTGAATAGAGCACATAAGAAGATAAAAGAATTATTCAGTTATGAAAGAGGCTATTAAGGCACTGACCCTTGGGTAATCTTGAACACAGGTATTAAGAATAACTACAAGATTTCCACTCAGAAACCAGATATTCATTTCAATGGCTTTTGGTGGTTAGAGATACGGCAGGATGACAGCAATAGTAATAACTAACAGATTTATAGCTTTAATATATCGTTACCTGTCATGAGCCATGGATGGGCTAAAATAATAATAATGAAGAACACTTTTGCTTAAACTACAGAAGAAAATGTTTGCTTTGCTCTCATGTTTTCTATTGTTACTAATTGCAGTAAACAGAAGAATTGGTGACATTCAATTCCCCCTTTAAGTTAAACATATGGCAGCAGCCCATTAGCTGCAATCGTCCATTAAAACATAATGGATGTTTTGCTATTGCCTTCAAAAGCAACAGGATTGCTACCATAGCTTGTAGCAGATAATTCTAGTTCCCACTGTGAAATTTGCTTATTTATAATAAGAGGCAGTATTATCTTATAGAAGCTAGAGAGCAGGATTTGGGTTAAAAGCAACAGAAGGAAGAGAGAAATTGTGTGTATAAGTTGATAATGTTTTAAAAAAACAACCCCAAGGGTGTCGGGATGGGGTCAGAGATTTGGCTCAGTATATGCTATTATTTAATATTCCCTTGTGTACATGGCATTAAACAGATTTCCCAAGCATTGTGGAAGTATGATCATAAAATCATATAAACCCCAGGGTCCCGATTTTAAGAACTCAAAGTCATAAGCTACTCCAAGTAGAATCAAAACAAGGTACAGATTCTTATTTGCAAAACATTTTAAGCCCTTGAAAACAAAGGAACTGTGCCATTCGACTCCTATTACAGTGAAAACATTATTTTAGCCATTTTATTAAAGGCATCCATCTAAAAATACTTCAGTAGAAAACTGGGTTATAGAATTTTTTTGGGAAAGTGTGCAATTTGGTAAAATAGCAATACATACCTGTCATCAACCAAGGGAATAAAATGGGATGGAGACTTTGGGATGTTAGAAGGAGAATTGCTATGAGACAGTCTCTCTTCTGCGGCTCCTAGGTAGCCTTTTTCAACTCCATCACCTTCATATATCTTCTGCTTTAACTGCTGTATTTGCAAGTCCAAACTGTCGGCAAATTTCAATACATATTTATTTAAGATGCATCAACATAGTAGGCTTTCTCAAGCTCTCATGTAGTAAGCTTCCCTAAGACAAGCCCCCTAAATTTATTTTGTCTCTACTCAGGGAAAGTATTTGGGACAGTTGAGTCTATCCATAAAAAGAGACAAAACAAATTTAGGGAGATTTCTGCTAACAGGGTATTTTGACCTTGAAGATAGGAGTATCAGTGCTGCAAAGCTCTTTACAGAAGGACTCGAAGGGTGCAATCCTATGCATGTTTAGACAGGATGCTGGGAGTTATAGGACTTATTTCTATCTAAAAAGAAAGAAAAATCCGAAAAGTAGAGTACTGATTTTTAGCCTTTGGCACTCAACATGTGATGGGATTGGCTGGAGGCACAGCTATGCATGCTAGGTTGGATTGTAGGAGGGCCTCCCAAAATAAATGCTCATGTTTCCTTATGTACTTACTACAGTCCTTTAAGAGCATATATATCCCATTGTATTTTGTTAGATACAAGACTACAGCCAAAATGGTTTGAAAAGAAATTAAATCAGGATATTATCCCATATGGGACACTTCCTTAGATACACGTAAACATTAACACAAATAACGTTACACCTGTTTAAACAGCATAGCACTCATTCGTCAACAAGGAACTACATTAGGATGTAAATATATTAGTTAAACAAATGAACACTAGTAATTGTCAGAGCAAATATCTTAATCAGCTCATTAAAGTTAGACTGATTCATGAGTCTTAGGCCATTAACAGCACTTGAGCATCCTTGCCTCGTTTTAGAGCTTCAACAATGATTTCAACTATTTGGCCTCTAGAGGAACTGGCACAAGTCAAAAGAGGTGATTAGATTCAAACCAATGAAGACAAACATATTTAAAACATCCCAATCATTTTTGGATGAATACAGACCTTTCAAATAGACCTGAAAGTCTATTATGTGTTGGCACCTCATACTAGAAAACTTAGTAACTTCTTTTGTTAATGTTGCATTATTTTTCTGTGTTCTGTTTGCACCCACTTTGGGATTATTTTATAAAGAAAAGTGGGTAAGAAATGTTTGTAATACATAACCTGTATGTTAAAATAAAAACTAAGGGAGACAAGTTGTTTTGGAGGACTCAGCGTCCATTGCTTTCAAATGCAAATAGACTCATATTTCCCGATAGTCTGAAACAAAACAACTTACACATATCACTCCAGATGGTGTTCACATATTAATGATCATCTAAAATTTGCACGGGAAAAGTATTAACGCATTTTAAGTAATAACATCTAAAGATAGCTTCTTCAGCTCCATCCTGCTGACATATGATCATTGCAAGTGTTTGCTTACTACAAGAGTAATTACATATTTACTGCTTTAAATATGAAATTTCAAACCTAGAAATAAAGAGACAATGCTGCTCATTCTTATCTCCAGAACTGCTGCAGGGTCATATGAACAGATTATTTATTTAAGCCTGGTCCACTCTGAAGCAACTACAAACAAATCAAAAATGGTTTCCCTTTCCTTACAACTAAAACCCTGTTCAGAATGAGAAGCATTCTACAGCTACCATTTGTTAAATGGCTACCTCTTCCTGCTGCACTGAAACTAGGTTAGATCAAAGGGCCATTATTTCTTTGAGATTTCTGCAATGGCTAAAATAATAAACATGAAACTCAAACTATACAGAAAACTGTGGGAGATAGAAGACTGGCACATTAGAACGATTTCTCCCTCTGTCCTCTCACTTCTTAAGTAATGAACTAATCATAGAGAAAAGTATATGATTTTCCCATTGGCCATTTAAAGAGTTTGGAAGGGCAATCTTAAGCCTTACCTCTATCATGTAAAATCATATAATGGCCCTCATTTGGGTGAAAGGGTTCCTAAGGTTTGACTGGAGGAAAGTTACCAGAAGAAAAGTGCAAAGTTACCAGAAGGAAAAGGCTGTAAAATTGGGGAAAAAACAGGTGGGTGTGGGTGGGTACGTGGGTGCACTCACGCACACAAAGCTGACTGTGGAATGTGAATAACAAAAATGAATTCAAGGTAAGCGCAAAACCTGAGCCAAGGGTTGTATGATTCAGAAATGGAGCTCTAGGTTTCTGAGGGACATCACCTTTCTTTTAAAACTGGAAAGAGGAATTTCGAGATCCGATACGCAGACAAAAGATGTGTTTTACACATTTTGCAAAGAGAGTATTTAAGATACACCAAAATTTTATTTTATTTATTTATTTATTGCATTTCTATACCACCCAATAGCCAATCACCAGAACTCTAAGAAAAACAAAGAAGCAGCTAGAATACCACTTGCTTCTGAGTATATGACCTGGGTTGGCTTTTGGGTTCTGCAGTTCCAACACTAGTATCCATCTGAGTGCATGTGGAAAATGTGAATTAATTGAAGTTTACTGCATTTTATCTAAATAGAGGTATTTTAGAAATTGCTTTTAGGTTTTGAGTCCGTACCCCACCCCATAATCACAGTAATTTATAACACCTCTCTCTCTGCCCTCAGAGAGGGTAGCTCCAATATATATTATGGTCCCCAGGACACCATCCCAGGAACCATAGGATTGCACTTTAGCCTTCTCAGAAATAGCACATCAATCCAGTCTGAAAGGAAGGACACATTTCATGCAGTTTAATGGCCAAATTAGACATGGCGTTAAAAGTGACCTTGCATGCAAAATGCTTGGTGTTGTTTTTTCACCCCTTTCCTTCCCCTGATGAATTCCTGACAAAATCGCTCCTATGAACACTACTATTTACACAGGAAGGAAAGCATACATCTGCTCAACATTTTCCCCACAAGTAAGAACACCTTGACCACAAGAAGGGCTCATCAAATTAGGTGACTACCTCTCTCTACTGTAGCACTGAAATGGGGTATTTTCTATGAAACTTCACTGAAAGCGTGTGCGTATTAATGACAACATTAATTCTTACTGTTCTCGGTCTTGTTCCAAGGCCTTTTGTTCTGCGTCTAGAGTAGCCTGCAGGTCTCCTTGTTCACTGTAACTACTGTTCAAAGTTGCAAGTTTCTGCTTCTGCTCCTCAATTTCTATGGTAGAATGACGCTGCAAAGCAGAGTGTCGCCTTTCCAATTTAGCCACGGCTTGCTCCAGTGCCTCTCGTTGCTGTCTTTGCCTTGATTCAAGAATTTCTTTTTCCTTTTTCCGAACTTTTTCTTCTTGACGAGCTACATTGGTAGTGAATTCAAACGTTTCTTGAAGCTGCTGCAGCTGGCTGGCACTGGCCCTATACTGTGAAAGCTGTTCCTCTTTTTCTTCCATTTCTTTCTCAACTTCATAAAGAGTATTGTCCAAGCTTTGTAGGCCTCGGTCAAGTACTTCAGAGGCTCTTTGCTTTTCTTCCGACAAAGCTGGTAAATGATTATTAATCAGATGCAGAAGCTGCCTCTCCTTATGCTGCAGCCTATATTCACTCGATTTTATTTTATTACATTCTTCAACAGCGAGTGAAGCATCCAGAATGTTTTCATCATTTCTCTCAAGATTTAAATGCTGTGTACGTGCATGTTTTAAACGGACCAGATTTTCGTGCTCATCAGCTACCTCTTTTTGTAGGTGATCCCTTTGTTGAACCAAGTCTCTCTCTAAACTAGTTAGCTGTTCTAGCTGCTTCTGCTTGAAATCCATGAAGTTGTGCTGTACCTTTTCTAACTCTTCACAGTCTTCATCTCCTTCAGATCTGGCTTCTTTGACTCGCAAGAGAGACTCTCTGATGTCTTCAAGGCCTTTCTTCTCTTCTTCAACCCTTTGCACATCTCCTCTTTTGAGCAGCTGTATCATGACTTGTTTGTCTCTAAGCTGCTCTTCTAAGTTTGCCACCAGCAGTAATTGATCTCTTTCCTGTTCCTCCAGCCTCTTTTTTTCCAATTCTAACTTGATATATTGTTCTTCTTTTTCCTTTTTAAGCTTTTCTAGTTCTCGGAAAATCTGCATTTTCTCTGCTTTTTCATTTTGATTGAGCTCTTGTAATCGCTGAAGTTCTTCTTTAACTCTGGCAAAAATTTCTTCTTCTTGTTTCTTTTTTTGAAACTCTATTTCTTGCTGTTCACGTAATCTCTCTTCTTCAAATTTTTCCTTTTCTGCCAGCAAGTCTTTCATCCTGCTTTCTATATGAACACTTTTCCTTTTAAGGTTCTCCTCTTGCTTTCGGATTTGCAACTGAACTATTTCCGTTTCTTTACGCTGTGACTCCACTTCTTGTTGCATTCTTTCTAGCTCAGCTTTGTTAGATTTTTGTTTTTCCTCCATTTCTTCTATCAACTTTCTAAAAGTTTTTTTAAAGAAAGAAAAAGAAAAAGAGAGAGAGTTTTTAGTTTTCCAAAGATCTGGGACCTACGAGATAGTAGACTTTATACAAAAGCTATCTGTGGTACAGTTCAGACAACACGTTAGTCAACAGTGTGAAAACTCTAGTCAACGGTTGAGTTTTTAGGAGGTACTCTGTACAAAACAGGTTCTAAATGATTTAAAGCAGTGGTTCCCAAACTTTTCCAGGTAACCGCCCTCTTGGTTCCACAAACTCATGCCCAGTGCCCCCTTCCCTACACTATAAAAATCATTATTCAGAATAGCAGTTTTCAACAACCCACTAAGGAAGATAATAACAATAAAATTCAAAACAGTAACAATTAACAGTAACAAAACAGTAACAATTATTTATTCAAAGTCCAATTACATTTTTTTAGTTTATTCAATTAAACATAATTGATGAACTTGATCCAGTGATATCATCTTTTCAAAGTCTGATAGTTATTTCGCAAGAATATTAGATATCACATTTAGTAACTAGGGTAGAGTACCTGTACAGCACCATGTACATTGATGGTGCTATATAAATAAATAATAATAATAATAATGTAAATTCTTAATGTGATGGATGCTTCTTAAACGGTATTAATACATGTGTGGATTCTTCCCCTATATGGCTTGGGACCAAACTACCTTCTCCCATACAACTGTCCCTGGGTTTTAAGACCTTCTTGAGAAGCCTTCTTTAAAGACCACCTCGAGTGCCCCCTTGCCTCTTAACACCCCCTATGCAATCCCACCGCCCCCAAGGGGGTGGTACCGCCCACTTTGGGAACCACTGATTTAAAGGATATTTTTACCATATATATGGAAATGCAAATAGAACACCAATAAATGACCCATGTCACCTCCTCTACTGTTCTGGAAGATCCCCAATCCCTCTGGAGTGGATTTTGGGAAACATAGGGGACTTCAGGGGGAAGGAGGAATCAAAAGCGTTCCGCTAACAGAGAAGCCCTTCTTCATAGTTTTAGTTTCTCCGTTATAGTTGATTTCTGTGGTAAAAGTTTAGAAGCAATGCTTTGTCAAAGAGTCATGTTATCTTCTGTCCTTGACAAGAGATAGAAATCTGTTCTTATGATCAATTGTAGGATCCAACTTATGTCAAATGGATTTTGAACATAAATGCAATGTCATGTTAGACTTGTCTAAAGGAAAGCTGCCTAAAGCTTGACAGCTAGTATTATTACAACAAAATATGTTGCTCAAATGGAATCTCTTTTGTTTTGTTTATTTGTCAATAAAATATTCCAAAGCAGATATTGTAATTACTTGTGTCTACCATTTACTCAACCACTTATCAGCATATGTCTTTACAGTCAGACATCCAATAATTACCTTTTACTTTCTAATTTTTCTAGTTCTTCTCGTTGCTGTCTCTCAAATTCTAATCTGTTTTATTAAAAAAGCAAAGGCAAAATGAAAAAGGAATTCTGATGAATTATTATACACTTTATAATTTAATGTACTCAACTTAAGAAAATGAATTTTATATTCAGTATAATTTATGACCACAATATAGCAACATTAATCAAGGCAGATAAATGATTAGCGCTGCTTTTACAAGTTAGGAACATGCAGGTACAGCAATCAATATAAAGAAATTTAGTTTCTCTACCTTAGACAGATTGGTCCTTTTACAGGGAAAAGACTGCCAGAGGAGTTAGAGAGAAATAAAGTTATCAGTTAAGCAAAGAGTTTATAGAAATAAGATTAAAAAGAAAAGCAGCAACAACCTAGCCACAGAATATAAACATGTATGAACACATACATACATAGGGTTGAAGAAAAAGGGACTCTAGCGTGAGTAGAAAGTGCTTCTAACACAAAGATTTTTTTCTGATTACTCCTTCCAGCTACAGTGTCTTGCATTACATCCCATGCTGTTCAGGGGTTTCCCAATCTTTGGAATCAGCTTTGCATGAGAGCATAGAGGAAAGAAACTCTACTTGCACATATTAGGATTCAACCTATATTTTATAAGACATTTAAAGCTCCATCCGAGGAGCGTTTTATTGCACGCTCGTTACTGGGCACTCACAGATTCCTCGAAGGTAGCTCACATGACGTCGTCTGCCTCTTGCACGCCTTCCACCCCTTCTGGTCTTCCTTGCACCGCAAGAAAAACCAGAAAAGCTCTGAAATATTTTTAAACCAAAGTTGCTGCTCTCTCCTGCTGTGATTTGGAGAAGCAGCATGGTCACAACGAGGGACTGAATGGCCCTTGTGCACCTTGTTTACTTCCTGTTTGAAAACAGGAAGTAACTGGGTGTCCACGGAGGAGTGACAGTAGCCAGTGTTAGCCAGCATTTCTTCCAAGGTGTGATGGAGCTTTCAGTCTATATAGAATGGATTTCCACTTTAAAAAGAATTCAAAACAGGACAAGTGCAGTTGCCCCATACTTCATCTACTTATAAGGCCAGTGTAGTAGGCTTGTATGTCTTCCCTTGGTGGGATATTCCCTCATCTAGAGTTTGTGCAGCTCATGCAGAGGAGTCCTCCTCCTTAGGCAAATTGTATTGTAACTGTGATGACAGGGTGCATCGTGTTCACACTTTGTGGGAGGTCACACAGACTTTAACAGTTACAGCATAAATCTAAAAGATGTTTTGTTTTGTTTCTAAAATCAAGAGATGTTTTGTTTCAGCATCCCATCTGCCCCTGGAGCCACAACTGCATGCACAAGGCATCTTTCTGACTCCACAACACTATGGAAATAGGTGCTTTTAAACCAGTCACCCATCATTTAAAAGGGGAAATGCCCTCTCTCAGTTATGGCTATTTGTACTTTTGAGATTTTATAAGGATTCTACAGGATTAAGAGGAGGAAAACAAATATAGTCTAGAGTCAATTTCTGTTGATTTTGTTCCAACACTAAAAGATTTGCTTTGACTGGGCTTTGACTTGCCAATCTGAAGTGCAATGCACATAGGAACCTAAGCACTTTAGCAGAAGAATAAAATGGCTACAGTGAAAATTGGAAAGACATGTTCTGAGGTTTCAAAGATGTGCCTGGATTGATCCTGTTTAGAAGGTTAGACAAATCTGTGGAGGGTGACTATTAGCCATGACATTCAAATGGAACTTCCATGATCGGAGACAGTATAGTTCTGACTATTAGTTATTGGGGACAAACAAATGCGAGAAGGCTATTGCTTGCACATCCTCAGAAACATCTGCTAGCCACTGTTGGAAATAGGATGCTAGACTAGACAGGCCTTTGGTTTGATCCAGCAGGACAATTCTTCTTGGTAGCAAACTACAAACAGCTTTTTTGTTTTTAAAAAATTAAATAGCAGGTTCCCACCCCTGCAAACTGTAACACTGTTGAGTGAATTTCAACAGCTTCCATTATGGAAGAACACATTTTCAAAAGTCTTAAAGAAGGCAAGAATATAAATCAGTTAGTCCAGAGATTTTTAAGGAAAGGAATAAGACCCCAGGGAGAGGACAGAGAGAAAAATTGGACATTTTACTGGCTGCCTTATTACCACCACCAAAACCCCAGAACAATTCATCATGAAGATATAAGAGCACTGGAGTGGGCACATATTTTACAACAGCCTTCCACAAGATGCCCTCAAGATGTTTTCGACTACAACTCCCAGAATTCCTGAGCATTGGTCATGGCTGCCTGGGACCAATGGGAAGGGCTGTAACTTAGGGAAGAGGCAGTAACTCAGTGCTAGAGAATATGCTTTGATGCAGAAGCTCCCAGCTCAATCCCCAGAATCTCTAGGTAAGGTTGGGAGGAAAAAACACTACCTGAAACCCTGGAGAACTACTGTCAGTCAGTGTCAACAATACTGAGCAAGAGGGTCCAATAATCTGACTCAGTACAAGGCAGCTTCCTATGTACACCTATAGGGCACCAGGTTGGAGAAGGTTGCTTTACACAATGGAGACCCAAAGCACACATTAAACAGAAGCAAATGACAGATATAGCTATGTTAGTCTGTCCTAGAGAAATACTCAAAAGTGGCACTTAAAAACTAAATAGTTTATTATGGCACAAGCTTCTTTAAGCAGCAGTTTGATCAGAGCCTTACTCTGTTGCTCTATGCAAGCATCTCCATCGATGAACAAGAGGTGTCAGCACTGACAGTGCTAATCACCCATTAAGAAGCAGAGGGAATGGGAATTGGGACTTTGCAGATACACTACATCTAGGATCACAACTAAGAAATACAATAAGCCTTATGCTTTAGGGCAACATAAATATTCGACCTACTACACACAAGTAATATAAAAAAAGCATCCTTCTAAAAAAAAAAAATCCCATTCCTTATATTTGTGCATCTTTTGAAATATTTCCGTTTCACTTGCCTTTCTTTTTTGTTCTGCTTTGTGTTAACCTTTGGGACCATTTCTTAGCATAACGCTAAAGTGTAATTCAGAAACATTCCTGCTGGGAGAACTACATTTATACTTCCTCAAAAGTCTTGAAAATAAAGGGTACATTTGTTTACATGTTTGGTCTAATCTATACCTAACACTTGTAGTAGTGAAACTAACTCTTGATAGTTGTGATCTCTCTCCTCAAACAACACTTCAACCTGGATTTTCATTTCTCCAAACTTCACTTACAAACTAACTTCAGTTAATACGTATGTTTGATCGTTGTAAGCATATACATGCAGTGAGTTAGGAAAACGGCTCTTTTCAAATACTGACATTCATACCCGCACACACACCATTGTTGATATCAGTAAGAATTGTATTTTAAATGTACTCACCCTGGATTATACAGCATGACTGCTGAGAGGTTTTCACAAGACTTTGAAAGGTCTGACATGGACAAACTGAAGGTAGAAAGCAGTCCACTCTAACAAGACAGCAGAAGGTTCAGCAATTATTTACTACTAATATTAAATATGTTTTGAATTCAAACTTTTCCTGCCAAAAATATGCCTTCATCTCAGAATGGAACTCATCTCTATGGAACTCCCTGCCATGAGGCACCAACATTGTTTTATTTTTGCACCTGCTAAAGACATGTGTATTTAAAAAAGCCTTCCCTGACCTACCAGCCATTCTTTAATTAGTACCATCTGATCTTATTTCAATGATAATGATAATTTTCTCTTCTCTTTTTATTGTGCGCTTCTTTATTGAATGTACAGCAATATATAAATCTTAAAAACATAACAAGAGGTATGCTGGATTAGACCGAGGGTCCACCTGGTAGCCACTGACAGCTTTATTATTCTTTATGAATTGGTCTAACACTCTTCTACTACATCTTGTGGTAGTGAGTTCCATAATTTAACTATCCGGTGTGTGAAGAAATATTTGTTTGTTTATTTATTTATTTTATTCTTGCATTTATATCCCACCATTTTTCCTCCAAGGAACCCAAGGCAGTATACATAATCCTCCTCCTCTCCATTTTATCCTCACAACAACAACCCTGTGAGGTGGGTTGGGCTGAGAGTATATGACTGGCCCAAAGTCACCCAGTGGGTTTCCATGTCCGAGTTGGGACTAGAACCCGGATCTCCCGACTCTCAGTCCAACACCACACTGGCTCTTTTTTATCTGTCCTGAACGTCCTACCAATCATCTTATGGGATGACCCCGGGTTCTAGCATTGTAAAAGAGGGAGAAAAATGTCTCTATCCACTTTCTCCATACCATGCATAATTCTGTACACCAATATCATGTCTCTCTTATTTGCCTTTTTTCTAAAGCTAAACAATCCCAGATGTTGTACCCTTTTCTCACAGGTGAGTTGCTCCAGTCCCTTGATCATTTTAGATACCCTTTTCCCAACTCTACAATATCCATTTTAGGTGCAGTGCCCAGAACTGAACACAGTATTCTAAGTGAAGTCACATCATAGATTTGTATTGGGGGTGGAGGGTATGATCCTGGCAGTTTTATTTTCAGTGCCTTTCCTAATTATGCCTAGCATGGAATTTGCCTTTTACACAACAGCCACACACTGGGTCAACATTTTCACTGAACATCGCAGCCCCAAGATCTCTTTCTTGGTCAGTCACTGCTAGCTCAGATTGCATTACCTCATACATGAAGTTGGCATTTTTTGCCCCAACATGCATCAGTTTGCACTTGCTTACATTGTTCTTCCAGTTTTTGAGAGATCCTTTTGGAGCTCCTTGCAATCGCTTTTTGTTTTAACCACCCTAAATAATTTGGTGCCATTGGAAAACTTGCCCACTGCTCACTCCGAATTCCAAATCATTTATGAACAAGTTGAAAAACATTGCTCCCAATGCAGATTCTGGTGGGACCCTGCTATTTACATCCCTCCATTGAGAGAACTTACTCTCTGCTTTCTGTTCTTTAAGCAGTTACTGATCCATAAGAGGACCTCCCCCCTTATTCTCCTCTTATTCCATAACAGCTATGTTTTCTCAGGATCCTTTGGTGAAGGACTTTATCAAAAGCCCTTTGGAAATCCAAGTAAACAATGTCTACTGGATCACCCCTGTATTCATGTTTATTGACACGTTCAAAGACCTCCAAAAGGTTAGTGAGATAGGACTTACCTTTGCAGAAGCCATGTTGATTCTTTTTCAGCAGGGCTTGTACTACTATATGCTTTCTAATTTGATCTTTAATAATGCTTTCAATCAATTTACTCGGAACAGATGTTAAGCTAACCGGTCCATAATTCCCTAGATCCCTTTCTAAAAATTGGTGTTACATTCACCATTTCCCAGTCTTCTGGTACACAGGATGATCACAGGGACATTTACATATTTTGGTTAGAGGATCAGCAATTTCACATTTTAGTTCTTTAAGCATTCTAGGATGGATACCATCTGAGCCTGGTGATTTATTATCTTTCCCTCAGACTCCCTTCCTGAAAACATCAGTTCAGGCACAGGTATCTGCCCTTTATCTTCCATTTTGGTTCAAGGGAAGCCCATCCCTCTTGTACAGGCCCGGCATGTCCCAAAATGTTCCCCAGTGCCTAACAAATCTGAATCTTGCAACTAATTAAATAATTCAAATTAGGGCAAAAGTTTCAACTGCCTAGATATATTAATTACATTGTGCTTTTTCCAGCACCAGGTGAAGACCTTATTTTCCCAGGCATTTCAGTCGTTCAGTTTCTGTTGTTTTAAATCCATTACTGTACTTTAAATCTTTGCACTGCTGCTAGGTTTTATTTTTTATATTATTATTATTATTATTATTATTATTATTATTATTATTATTATTATATTTATTTGTATCCCGCCTTTTTGCCCAATGCTGGGCCTCAAGGCGGCCTTACAAAGTTTAAAATATACATGCGGGCGGGGGGAGGGTAACAAAACCATAAACAATTAGAAAATACACAACAAAATTATAAGACATTAACGTAGATAGAGGGCTGGATTATTCTCCAAAGGCCTGCTTGAACAAAAAAGTTTTAGCCTGCTTCCGAAAGCCCATCAAGGAGGGAGCCAGCCTAGCTTCCCCGGGGAAGAGAGTTCCAGAGCACCGGAGCAGCCACCGAGAAGGCCCTCTCCCATGTTCCCACCAAGCGTGCTTGTAAAGAAGGTGGGACTGAAAGAAGGGCCTCTCCAGAAGATCTCAAAGCACAGGCAGACTCATAAGGGAGAATACGTTCTTTCAAATAACCTGGACCCGAACCATATAGAGCTTTATAGCTCATAACCAGCACTTTGAATTGTGCCCGGAAACAGACTGGAAGCCAGTGGAGCTGTTTTAACAGGGGAGTTGTATGCTCCCTGTCAACAATCTGGCTGCAGCTCTTTGAACCAGCTGGAGTTTCCGAACACTCTTCAAAGGCAGCCCCACGTAGAGCGCGTTACAGTAATCCAATCGGGATGTAACTAAGGCATGTGTCACCGTGGCCAGGTCCGACATCTCTAGGAACGGGCGCAGCTGGCGCACTAGCTTTAACTGTGCAAATGAACTCCTGGCCACCGCTGAAACCTGGGCATCCAGGCTCAGGGCTGAATCCAGAAGTACACCCAAGCTGTGGACCTGCGTCTTCAGGGGGAGTGTAACCCCATCCAACACAAGCTGAATCCCTATTCCCTGATCTGCCTTTCGACTGACCAGGAACACCTCTGTCTTATCTGGATTAAGCTTCAATTTGTTCACCCTCATCCAATCCATTACTGCCAACAAACACCGGTTTAGAACAGAAACTGCTTCCTTGGAATTGGGTGGAAAGGAGTAGTAGAGTTGGGTGTCATCAACGTACTGGTGGCACCGCACCCCACAACTCCAGATAACCTCTCCCAATGGTTTCATGTATATGTTAAATAGCATGGGGGACAAAACAGAGCCCTGAGGGACTCCACAGGCCAATGGCCAAGGAGTCGAACAGGAATCCCCCAGTACCACCTTCTGGGTCCGTCCATCCAGGAAGGAATGGAGCCACTGTAAAACAGTGCCTCCAAGACCCATCCCAGCAAGGCGGCCCAGAAGGATACCATGGTCGATGGTATCGAACGCCGCTGAGAGGTCCAGCAGAACCAGCAGGGACACACTCCCCCTGTCCAGTTCCCGGCGAAGATCATCCACCAAGGCGAACAAAGCTGTTTCTGTCCCATAACCAGGCCTGAAGCCAGATTGAAATGGATCTAGATAATCCGTTTCATCCAGGAATCCCTGGAGTTGGGAGGCCACCACACGCTCCAATACCTTGCCCAAAAATGGGATGTTGGAGACTGGCCGGTAGTTATCCAATACAGTGGGGGCCAAGGAGGGCTTTTTCAGTGTGGGTCTTACCACTGCCTCCTTCAAACAGGCTGGGACCCTTCCTTGGCGAAGGGAGGCATTGACCACTCCGCTGTGGTTTATGCTGTAGTTTTAAACTTTTAAACATTTATATTGCATTTTATTATGTTGTATTTTATGGTTTTAACTGTTGTGATCTGCCTAGAGAGTTTCAGCTACTGGGCGGTATAGAAAAGTAATAAATAAATAAATACATAACACAAGTAATGTTGGCTTCCCAAGTAGTTAGTTAATCTCACCTTTCTTTTTTCCCGCAATTTAGCTGCTTCTTTGGGATGATTGAAACGAAACATATTTGTTCTCCCCAGTAATATAACAGCACCTGACAAGAAAAATGCATAGTATTATTCTCTCATTTCTCCAGACTTCACTTACCAACTAACATTAGTTAACATAACCACACTGAAAGTGCTCATTATTTGTCACTTCTGTCCAAAACACAATTAGCTTTACTTCCTCATGGAAAAACAAACACAGAAGTGAAGATCTGCCACTTTTAAATATACTACAGTTAACATTTTCCTTCGCGACTACTTTAAAATAAAAAATGGATAAAACATCTTGCCTGGATGTTTAAGAACAAATGAAAGCAACTAATTGGCATTACAAATTCTTCCACAATATTTTCCTTACATACTTCTACTGTTACTTTCTACTGTTAGTTTTTCCCTACCCTGTGCCTGCTTACCCTACCCTGTACCTGTTTGCATTCTCTTCCCCTCCTTATTGTTTTACTATGATTTTATTAGATTGTAAGCCTATGCGGCAGGGTCTTGCTATTTACTGTTTTACTCTGTACAGCACCATGTACATTGATGGTGCTATATAAATAAATAATAATAATAATAATAATAATAATAATAATAATAATAATACATCCTCTCAAGGCCGCTTGAAGTGATCCAAGACATGGTGGTTTATTTTTCTGAATAAGCCCTGATGGTTTAGTGTGTCATCAGTTAGCGGTTTTCCTCAACCATGATGGTTTAGCTAAAATAAACCACTCTGATAAGTAACGGTCTGCAGTGAAGTTTATTTAAAACAACATGGCTTACCATGCTGTCTGGCACACCACAGTTGCCCCATTCAGAAGACACCTTAAACCATGGCTTTAACCATGGTGGTTAAGCCAGAAAGCCAGGCTGTGTTCAGAAGACACCTTAAACCACGACTTTAACCACAGTGAATAATGCAAAAAGCCTTATTCACCATGGTTAAAGCTGTGGTTTAAGGTGTCTTCTGAACACGGTCTGGCTTTCTGGCTTAACCACCATGGTTTATGGTGTCTTCTGAATGGGTCCAATGGCTTAAAAAGTGGTTTAAGGATCGGCTACAGAATCACTTGGCAAGAGTTGTCAAAACCGCTGCTGCAGCTCTGCTCCAGTCGATATATCTCTGTTTCTGAGATCTGCTTAGCAACAGATTGCGCTCACTGCCTGCCTCCACCCCAACCCTTCTCTTGGCAGGGCGCTTGAGAAACTCTCCAGGTATCAAATACCTTCTAGGTTGTGTGGTAGCAGCCAGAAAGTTTTTCCCCCCATGAGGGGATACTGTGTATGAAGTTGTCCTGCTCCTGCAAACTTCCAAAGCCTTAGAACTGCCACCCCCTTTTTGGTGAAAAGCTGTTTTTCCTCATGTATCTTTGTAACCACGCAGTTTTTGTTGTGCATTGGGTGCCTCCCTACTAGGGAAAGCTCTGGATGAGACCTTTTTTTTGTATGTGGGGAGGGAGAAATCACAAAACTGCCAACTGCTTAACAGAAAAACAGCCTGGCCTGGTTTTATGCATCAAAGAGCAGCATGGCATGAACTCCCTAATCAGATGCTGAGAGAAAATTCTAGTTCTACACATGGCTGCACTTCAGAGCGCTGTGGCTGTATGAAGAGAGGCAGGAAAGAAAGCAGGCAAGGCTTTGAAAACCAGTCGTGAAGTGGCAGCGGTGGTAGGAGGAGGGCGCTGGAACAGGAAGGAATGCCTTGAGAATTGAGGAGTTGCTGGTTGGGTGGGACAGGGAGAGCAGAAAGTTGGCTAACACTTGACAACGAGCTGATAATGGTGAGGATCCCAGAGATAAGAGAAAGAAGAATCCACCGCTGGCGTGAGACAGGCGAATCGGAGAAATGCAGGTGAAGGACCAGCAGTGCAGGGGACAACAGGATTTGGTTTCCAACACAAAGGAAACTGGGATACCATCCCAGCCGAGAGGGAGGACTGTACAGGGAGGAGAGGAGAGGTTAGGGATAATAAGCTAAGCATAGTAGCTTATTTGTCTGATTGTATGGGGGTTAACAGTAACTTATTTTCAAAATAAGCTACTGTGAGTAGTTTATAAACCATCATGGCTTAGCAAGATGCAAACCCGTCCTGTGTTTCAGTTAGTACATTTTTTTAAATCTTTTCTGAAAGCTGATCATTATTTCCAACAAACTGAAACGCACAGACACATTTTGAGAGGAAAATGAATGGAGTGTGTGTGTGTGTGTGTGTGTGTGCAGTTAGACAGTGTTTCAGTGTTCTGTATTTGCTTCTATTGGCACTAACTTTTTAAACTTTTTTTGAAAATTCTTCAGAAATATATGAGATTTGGAGAATTGCAGTCTTTTAAAGATGCAATACTATATACACTTACCTAGCAGTACGTTTCACTGAACTCAGTATGTCTTACTTCTGAGTAAACATGCATAGGATTGTGTGGTCAAAGTAGCACATAATCTACCAGATCACTTTATTTTCTACATATTGGACTACAGAGAATCCCAAAAAGGCCAATAAAGTATGATTTCTCCCAGCATTATTAAGCCATGCTAATTTTTCCTCAGCAAGAATGCTTGTTCTATGTTTTAATAATTCTATATTAAACCATAATTCTATGTTTTAATAATTTAATAATTCTACCCTTAATTATGCTTTATTTATTATTTATTTATTATTTATTTATTATTTATTATTTTCTGCCAAGCTAGGATGGTAACAGACTAGACATTGTTCAGGAAGAAGCACCTATCTAATCTAGCACCTGTATGTTCTAACTGGTACCACAAAGACCTCTGGCAGTGGTCCCCATTAGGCCTTCTATTCAAGATTCCTTTAAACGGTGACACCAAGAATTAAATATGGGCACTGGCAATACATAAAGCATGTGAGGAATTTTTATATTCCTCCCTGAGAGAGGGGATGGTACTAGCCTCTTTAAAGGAAGTGATAATTACGTCAATCATGAAGAAACATATCATGGACCTGGAAGATCTAAACAACTATTGGCCAGCTGCCAAAATGCCCAACTACTATAGGCCGGCTGCCAAAGTGCCCATCCTGGACAAGTTGCCAGCCAAGTCCAGGCACTCTTGGATGAAACTAATTTGCTAGATCCATTTCAATTGGGCTTCAGTCCTGATTTTGGACAGAAAACATCTACGTTGCTCTGTGGAATTACCTTTGTCATGAGAAGAACAGGGGAAGGGCGACTCTCTTGAATTTAGAAATCAGAAGATATTGATACCATCAAACTTGAAAGCTGTCTGGGTTGGGTATTGGAGGTTCTCCCACTGGACTCAAGTATCCACTGGACTCAAGTATCCACTGGACTCAAGTATCACCAATTTGTGGAAGACACCCAGTTCTCTCTTTTCTTTTCGTGAAATTCAGGTAAGGAACTGCTTGGGTGTGATAATGTATTGGATGATGGCCAGTAAACAAACTCAGTCGAGATAAGGTGAAAGT
The DNA here is from genome assembly GCF_023053635.1 of Elgaria multicarinata webbii. NCBI lineage: Eukaryota > Metazoa > Chordata > Lepidosauria > Squamata > Anguidae > Elgaria > Elgaria multicarinata. The sequence continues at coordinate 148,053,371 of NC_086174.1, forward strand.
TCGGTGAGAGGTTTGTCTGTCCATTTGAGAGATGTTCAACTTATTTTGGAGGGGGCTGTATCTCAATTAGAGAAGGTCTTCCACACAGAGGTTTACTAAGCACCTCTGTTAGGATCTTTTCAGCACTAAGTGAATATCTTTTTAAAAAACAAAACAAAAAACCCAAGCCTTTTAAATTATGCTTCAGTGTACTTTAGATCTTTGTGCTAATTGTTCCTTCTCCCACTAATTTTACATTGAGCCTATTCAGACAACGTGCTAAGTCGTGGTTAGGCCGCTAACCATTTTGCAGCAAATGGTTAGTGAGCGTGTTTAAACTATGGTTATATGGCCACCATGGTTAGGAATGGTTACACAACATTCTAAATCATGGTGACATGACACGTTAAGCCATAATGTTTAGCTGAAAATGCTTAACCACCATGACTAAACAGGATCACTGAATTTATTCTGCACTGCCTTGGTTTTATGCTGATTACTGTGTTGGTTTGATATAACATGGATTTTTTTTAGTTTGATTGTAGGGTTTATTTTGTTGATTTTAAAGTTTTCTGAACTGCCTTTTGGACTTGATTAATTGAGCAGTATGGAAATGTCATAAGATAATTAAATAGATGATCTAACACTGAACTATGATCACTCTCAAACACCAAGCATAGATGTTCTAAGAGACTAGGCAAGTTTCAGGAGATAATACGTTTCTCTAATTACCGATTAATCTATATATCTGGAGTTAGCGACAATGGCAATTAGCAATTAGATGAGCAAATAGCTAATTTCTGAGCATCCACTGTCAGGGAAGGGTAGTTTGAAAGGCATTCTTCTGATAACTGTACACTTACCTTGCCTTAAAAATTCTAAAGATATAGTGCCAAAGCCATCCACTTGGAAAGCAGAACATTATTTCAACTGACTAGATTATTGACATCAAATATTTCTGTCATAGCCCCTCAACTGCATTCAATTAGGAACATATTGTAAAAGAACAATTTCTAGAGTACTTTCATAATTAAAATGCAGAGTTAAACCACATTCCATCATTGGCAGACTCATGCTTACTTGAAAGCAACCGTTGAGACAGAAAACCTTGCCATTCCTTCATCCACAAAATGACATAAGGAACTCATTTGATGGGGGAAGACGAAGAAAAGCATTGGGGCAAAGAGGACACAAGTGTTTCCATTCAGAAGGGTGGGAAGAGTGTGGCGTAGGCATATGTGAGCCTAAGACTCAGTCCCTCACATACAAGGATCAGAAAGCCCTGTCTACATAGCCACTTACACACACATTGGATAGCGCCACACTGCTCTTTGTACCTAGGAAAACAAGCAGCACAGTACTCTGGCTGCAAAAGACAGAATGCGGCTATTTTGGTTTTCCTGTGGGATTTACTTTAAAAGGCTTACAAAAATTCAACAGTTATTCAATGGTTCCTTGCTTTTCATAATGGAGACCTGCTTTTTCATCCCCCAACACCAGTATTTATTTTTTTAAATCACTACATTTAAATTTCAGTGTGATCTACTAGTCATCATAACCACCCCATGAAGTAGATGTTTCCAAGTTTAGAGATGAGGAAACTCTCTGACAAAGCCAGATCTCCTGGTTGTCAAGTGAGTAGATAGGCAGTGGTCACAGTATGCATTCTGACCTTAACCAAAATACATGTGCAAAATCAATACCCTAGGTGCAAAAGGTTGCAATACAAGCTGTGTGGTCTGATACTCTCAGTCTCCATTCAAAGTTCTGAGGTTTTTCTCTTTCACAAACAAAGTGTGGCTAGTTTTTCCTAAACAAACCACTTCCACTATGATTGCCCAGAGGCAATCAAGTAAGCAACGTAATGTTTTATCAAGGACAAATGTTTCTAGATTGAGAAATCTGTAGGGGAAACATTCCAAAATTAGAAACAAGAATCAAGACAATTCTGGGGGATCATATGGCAGTTTAGGCATAGGATTTCTGCTTCTTTCATTTCAATTTTGTAAACCGCCCAGAGAGCTTTGGCTATTGGGCGGTATAGAAATGCAATAAATAAATAAATACTGTGTCAAAGTGTAGGCCAGTCCAGATCTTGAATTTGATCTGACTGCTCCAAACAAAAGCAGATGATTCCAAGTAAGTGAACTTCCTATGTTCTGCCTTAATTACTCTCGGAAAGGCTCAAACCGTTTTCTTGACTTGGCAAGATAAAGCAATGCTCTGGAGGTTCCAGTTACCAACTAGTCCCTCTTCTGTAAATATCATGAAATGTCATATGCTCTGGAAAGACTGCAATCTAAACAATTCATTAGGGGAAGTGCGGCTGATAAAAGGAGGCATTATTCATCTTTTTAAAGATGAAGAGTAAAAAACTCTTTGCAAGTGGGCTGGAGGAAGACTTCCTACATGATGTCAAACAAAGTCGATCTTGAATCCTCACAACCAATTAAGTTTTTTCAGTACAGAATCTTTCGTTAATATGATCAACCCACTTGTATTTCCAGAAATTATGGACACTTTATGCATAGCATTTTTTAGAGGAATGCTAAGCAACAACTATGATTTCAATGCAATATAGCTTAGAACATTCTTAAAAACCTTTCCAACTCAGGCCTCTTTTTTTTAATAGTTTGTCCAATTCACTATGGAAATTAAAATGTAATATAAGTTATAAGACGAATATACTTTGCAGACTGTGCCAAATCGCCCCGTGGAAATGCAGAATCTAGTGTTTTCTTTCCATTCAAAATTATGCTAACACTGCCTATTGCACTTTATCGCAGTCTAATCTTAAAGAAGATTTACTGTTCATAAAACTTTATGCTGCAAAGCTATTTCAATACTATCACTGTAATTTATGAGATGCGCCAGGTTGGCCTTCCTTTCAATTGGTATACTTTTTATGAAACTATAGTGAAGGGGTCCCAGCTGGTTAGAATTTTGCCAGCTAACAGTGTAAAACAGTTTCCTTTTTAACTCTTTCATATGCGCTTTTCTTTCCAAAACCTTTCTCTCCTTTTCATCCGTTGTGCCACCCTGAAAGTTAAATTTACTGTTTTCTTTTTAAAAGCTCAGAGAGTATTTTTCATACACTCACTCAAACTGTTTGGAAGCAATGGCAAAGAGCCTTTTAAAATGGCACATTTATATTCCAGCCTTATAAAGATATACACACATGCTTCCCCAAGTGCACAGGGAGTCTCAGACTTCAGAGTTACTTTGTCTCCGCAAGAATAAGACTTGGTTGTAGTAGTTACTTATACAAACAAGGACATTTTGGAGAGACATAACAGCTTGAGAGAAAAGACATTACCAATATAGATGTTAACTTCAAGAATGAATTTAACATGCACTTAAAAAAAATGTCAATAGCAGCCAAGGGGAAGGCTGAGCAGCCTCGGGACTGGGGTTGATTGGGTGGGGGAGAATTAAACTCTCTCTGTCAAGGTCTAGACACAAATAAACTCTCCAAAGCTGCTACTTGCATCAAGAGGGAAGCCTCTATTGGTTCCACTGGAGGTTTCCCTTGAAATGCAGGTAGCTTCAGGGACGAGATTTCATAGAATCAAAGAATAGCAGAGTTGGAAGGGGCCTACAAGGCCATCGAGTTCAACCCCTTGCTCAATGCAGGAATCCACCCTAAAGCATCCCTGACAGATGATTGTCCAGCTGCCTCTTAAAGGCCTCTAGTGTGGGAGAGCCCACAACCTCCCTAGGTAACTGATTCCATTGTCGTACTGCTCTAACAGTCAGGAAGTTTTTCCTGATGTCCAGCTGGAATCTGGCTTCCCTTGAGCCCGTTATTCCGTGTCCTGCACTCTGGGAGGATCGAGAAGAGATCCTGGCCCTCCTCTGTGTGACAACCTTTTAAGTATTTGAAGAGTGCTACCATGTCTCCCCTCAATCTTCTCTTCTCCAGGCTAAACATGCCCAGTTCTTTCAGTCTCTCTTCATAGGGCTTTGTTTCCAGACCCCTGATCATCCTGGTTGCCCTCCTCTGAACACACTCCAGCTTGTCTGCATCCTTCTTGAATTGTGGACCCTTTCTCTGTAGGGTCTTCCCCTTGGCTGCTGTTTACATAGCACAAACAATGCAGATTAATTGTATTCAGACAAGTAACGTCATTTCTAGTTTGGCCATGAGAATAAAAAGAAAAAGGTAAGCATTGCTAATTTTTGGCTTATGTGGCAAACACAGTGGCCTTTTGCAGAAATAAGGGTCAATTCAGACGTAACAGTTTGGCGCAACATGAAGAAGCTGTGTGCTCATGCGAAAATGTCTATGAATGACAGGGAGAGAGGAGCAGATATGCAGAGGCTTGTTCTACTTACTTCTGAGTAGGCTTACTGCTTATGCTTACTTCTGAGAAGACTGGCAGAGGGTTGGTGTTTGGGAAACTTTTTGAAAATGCTGCTGAGTGATTCTTTCCTGATTACTTCTGATGCGCACGCTTACTTCAGAGTAAACATGCTTCCTATCATAAATTGGTAACAATAGCATTTTGGGGGGGATCATCACTTTTGTCCACCAGCTTTGGAAGTATCAGCCTTTGAGAGGGTGGTGAAATATTGCGGTCCCCAGCCCCATCCTGACCAAAGCCAAAACTCATGTCCAAAGCCTGATCAACACCAAGGTAGCCTGCACCCATTATGAGTTTCCCAGAAACCATTACCAACCAGGAAGTGATGTCGACTGTGCTCCTTTTCCTCTGAAATAAATGAAATGTACTTGCTCTGACTTCATTTCTCTTTTGCTCTGATCTGGCTCTAAATCTATGCATTCTGCTCCTAAATCTATGTTATACCATTGAAACTCTTCCCATTGCACGTATCATAGAATCATAGAATAGTAGAGTTGGAAGGGGACTATAAGGCCATCAAGTCCAACCCCCCGCTCAGTGAAGGGATCCACGTAGGCCTCCCAAAGCCCACCTAGCCATTTCCCTTGTGCCCTTTCCTGGTGCCCACTGCTGGGTGGTGATGTATTAATCAATATTTTTCCTTCTGTAATTATATATGGTAAAATAAAACTTCTGTACTTCAATTGTCAACATCCTTCAGTTAATTTTCCCACATCTGTCAAAGTTTCATGTACAATTTACTGTGTGCATAATACCTCTGCAAAAGATCCCAACACTTCCAGGTTTGTTGGGTGCCTGAGTACATATGTGAGTGTGCACTCAGCAACAGTTGATAATGCTAAAAACACAGTAAGGTCAAAATCTTGCATACAGTTATGCTGAATTAAAAGACACTCATAAATATGGACACATTGGCCTAGTTCAGACATCATGCTAAACCATGCTGCTTAACCCCAAAATGGTTAACGGAGTGCATTGACCTCATTCTATTAACAATTTTGTGGTTAAGCAGCATGGTTTAGCGTGTTGTCTGAACCAGGCCAGTACGTTTGGTCAAAGAAGTGGTAGTTATTTGCAAGGCGTATATCCCACACCTTTCCTGTAGAGTCTTAAATTATTAACACATCCAAATGAATGCTAATTTAAAATGAACGGAAATAGTTAACAAAAAGGAGCTAATCAGAAATACCTGAAGCAGGTATTTTAAGGTCTTGTTATTGTATACTGCAAAAATAAGCACTATTTCACAAACAGTGCTAAAGCATGCATATTAAAAGCTAGCATTAAGACATTTCAGTTTGCAAACTGTGATGTGGTGCACATATAGTTCCATCTGTCTATGTTTATGTTGATGGTGTAGGTCAACCCCAACTCGGTTTTCCTCTAAAACACGGGACCTCAAATTTAAGCTCATGAAGTCCTGGAGAAAAACCATTTTTGAGCCTACCTAAATTAATAAATACAAAATAAAATCTGGTTGATTGGTTAACAGGACACATTCTTATCCCAGGCCTGTAGACAGCCTTAAAAGAAAAGGAAAGAAAAATAGAACAGGTTAATAACAACCTGGAGTGTGGTTTCAGAAGCTGGAGGGAAACGCATTAAAAATAGATTAGTGTCCTGCTAGGTGTCAGCACCCCTTCCCCGACTCTTCTTGAATCTTAAAAACTGGGTTGGTGGGGAATTTCATAAAAGGTCTCGCATTTCCCAGAGAAACTGCTTGTGCATACTACATAAAGCTTCATAAAAACAACATCTAGCAAGCTTCCGTCTCATCCCCTCATCATAATGTTCAAAATTTACAAGTGAGGCTTTGTACTGAAAAAAGGATGGCAAAGGAAAAGTGAAATGTAATTCCTTCACCTTTAACAGAATAGTGAAAATGAAATTTAATGTCTGAGTTCCATTGTAGTGACAGCTTTGGAACAAGTATCCAGTCCAATTAAATGGCCTTGCCCAGCCTCAATCCAGGCCACCAGCCATTGTTCCCTCCTACTGTTAGGCCCCTCTTCTTCAGGACATCTAGGATACACCATTAACTACTCCTCATGCTCCTCCTAGGTTGGCCTTGACCCAAAAGTGTGTGGATGGGATATCTTTTTAAACCAAGGATTTATTTACTTTTTGGAATGGCCCACTGGTCACACCTGAATTGCCTGGAGATCACAGGCCAATTTGGCCACTTCTGATATAACTATACACACACACACATACACACACACACACACACACACACACACACACACACAATAAATGCAAGACATACTACTCATTATTGCATTATCTGTGTAGTTGAAGTAAAATAAAATACACACAGAGGAGAGAAAGAACAGAATGGGGAAGTTATGTCTCTCAATACAACACAATACAATACAATGCTTTTTCCTGTGTATTTGTAAATGGGTGTGGGGAAGAAATACATAATTCTTGTCAAATACCTTGGTTGAGTTGTGTGGCCTCTGTGATCTGAATTCCATTTACAGAGCATTGTGCTCCACTGAGTGGTATTAAATTAACTGTTCCATTGAAATGTTCAAAGATGCAATGTTCACTTTCCAAATCAAGGCCACGGAGGACTACAAGACACACAAAAAAATTTCTTTTTAGTAACCAATAAGATTCTCATCTCAATCACTCCAAAATGGTCTCCTACACTTCATAACATTTTGCACTGTTTTTGCACTGTTTCCTGACTGTTAGAGCAGTACGACAATGGAATCAGTTACCTAGGGCTCTCCCACACTAGAGGCATTCAAGAGGCAGATGGACAACCATCTATCAGGGATGCTTTAGAGTGGATTCCTGCATTGAGCAGGGGGTTGGACTCAATGGCCTTGTAGGCCCCTTCCAACTCTGCTATTCTAGGATTCTCTGTGTAAATATGGGTATCTGCAATAATCCCAAATTGTATTGCCTAAGCAATAATACATGCATGAATTATAGAAAAATTACATGAACTTCACAACCTCTTCTGTAATCTTGTGCCTTATGCATTCTCCTGAGAAATAATTGCTTTAAAGTTATTCTAGGACCAATGCAGCCATAACTATCATTAAGGGATTGGAAGTGGTCACACATAGCTTAAACCCTGGTTTTGAATTTTAGTAAGGAACAAGCCCTGGTTACTATTAATCATAGTTAAGGTAAGTGTAGACATTATGATTAAGCATGGTTAAGGGAAGCAGAGAAACCTCAAAACAGAGAAGGGATGAGAGGACAGAGTATGCAATGTCATGGCCTCCCACAGTATCTTAACGATCATCAAAAGAATTGCAGTGTTACATCCACACAATCAGATGTTAAAACCTGCAGGTTACTTAAGACAACTGGAGCTATTTGATCTGCAAGCATTCTGCAGTGGGCCTTCTAAATGCCTGAGGCACACTGTGCTTTGCATCATGACCCTGTGTCACTGGAGGGGGATTGAATTTATAAACCTGGGATTAACAAGAGCAGATAATAGAAGCAGCATGAGGAATATCCCTCAGTTTTTGGAAGAGCTCCCAGTCAGCTTCTTAAGGTGACTTAATTGCTTTCCCATTCTTCTTACCAATATCCTGTTCTGTTGCAGCATCTTCTCTGCCCACATGAGTTTGACCCTCCTACAGAGGAAAAGTGAAAGATTTATTAGTGTTCAAAATGCTACAACTGTAGTATTTGTTACGATAAGACAACAGTTAAATGAAACGGGTTTTTAAAAAGATAATTATTTAAACAATTTATCAAAGATTATTGTACATGATTATTGTTACTCCCCTTTAGTTCTATACTTATTAGACAAAAGTTTCCAAGCAACATCAACTCATGCCTACAGCAAACTGAATGAAAAACCAATATGCTCAACAAGAATGCCATTCATTTATCATTGACCCTTGGGACAGATATAGGCAGTATCTGACTGATAACTCTAATTTGTTTAATATAAAAGTATCTAACAGTTGATGTTACATTACTGCAGAGAAGTAATGAATGCTTTGCTTAGTCAGACAGCAAATTAACACTACAATTAAAATTGTCCATTTAGGAATTGGAAGGCAGATAAATATTGAATTACCTTCAAGTGATACAAGATGATACCTGTACTCAGAAGATCATCATCAATGCCTATTAGGTGAGGCAGTTCAGAATCTAAAACAACACCAATTCCTTCTTTCCTAAGCGCTAAAGTTTGCTCCTGTAAAAAGAAACAGGACAAAACTCACAGGATTTATTTCTGTGTGTGAACCTAATAATTACTTTTTCAAGAGACAAATTTGTTAATAATGGAAAAATGAAGGGGGGAAAGTTTCTAATTTTCATCAACAGAAAATGAGAACTACTGTAAAGGAACACACTGATAATCCATCCAGTACAAAACCTTATGATTGATTCTAGCTATTCCTTTATTCAAAAAGAAACAATTCCAGCAATTCCTAAGTAAACAAATGAAATAACTGGGTTTTGACATTTAGATATTTAGGAACAAGGAGAATGATCTATTCTACCATAGTAAATGATGCACCCATCTTTCTCCAATAATTCTTTAACTGACCTATGGCAATGAATTGCATAGGCTGGGTGTCAAATAAAATGGGGAGTATTGCATTCTAGTAGTTAATACCTGCTGCCTATATATTTCAATGACAAAAAACAAATACTACAACTACAGCCTCAAGAGCTGCAAAAACAACAACAGCAGCAGCAGTAACAACAACTTTTCTTACTGAAAACCAGTTAAGAAAATGGTTTGTCATTTTTTTAAAAAGTGGGAAGGGTAACAAAGGTCTCCAAACGCAGCTTGGTGCCTGTGAATACCGTATTCCCTACCCCTTGATTAGTGTCTTACAGGTAGCAACCAGCAGCTTAAGTTGTGACCAAAAACATACTAGTAACCAGTGTGTATGAAAGAAAATCAGAGTTGTAGGCTCTGTAAAATGGGCCCCAGAAATAACTATGGCAGCCACATTTTGTTCCAGTTGAAATTTCTAAACACTTCTCAATGGTAGGGACACATAGGCCCTTTCTACACCTAAGGGTTAGCATCCCTCCCTGCTCCCGGGATCTCCTGTATGGCATTTGGATGCACAGGAACGATCCAGAGACGATCCTGGAGAAAAAGGCAGGTGTAGAAATGGCCATAGTCACATAGGATGGAATATTGCAGTATGGTCTAAGCCATGGCCCAAATATGACTGAGTTAGAGAGAGAAATTAGCTGAGCACATATGAATGTTGTTACAAGACACTTAAGAATGGTTACTGTCATAACTAGCATTTTATATTTAAACAAATTCTAGAGATTTCAAGTGACAAGAAGTAGATACAATACAAAAAATAACAAATGTTAGCAGTATAACTGAACATAGCAGGGCCATTGCTAGACGAGGAGTTAGCCCGGTGTGAGGCCCAGCCTCCCTCCTGTGCATCCAGATAACGCACAGGGGATCCCGGGATCAGGCCGGGTTAAGTCCTCGCTTGAACTGGGATAAGCGGATCCGCTTATGGCCTGGCTTTTCCGCAGCCCCGGCCTGAGGCCAGGGCTGCGGAAGGTCTAGCAGGGTCCGTGGCTTTTCCCGGCTGCTCGCTTACTCGCAAGTAGCCGGGAGAAGCCATGGACTGGGCACAGCATTCCATAGGAAAAGAGTTGGGGGGAGGGGAGGGGGAGAAGGGAGGAGGGCAGGGGTTAGAGTAAGGGGATTGGGGGTTGTAGTATGGAGTTTGTGTTTTTATGTGTGTAAATTTGAGTTTCAGAGCACAAGGGATCGAAAGAGACTCCAAAAGGGTGAATATGGATAAAAAGATAAAAGTATCAACACTTAATGTTAAAGGTTTGGGGGCAGTCGTGAAAAGGAGGAGAATAGAACAAATTTTTAATAAAGAAGGATCTGATATCATAATGTTGCAAGAAACACATCAAGGCTTCAAGAATGTGAATATGATAAAATTAAAATGGCTAGCTTATTATGAAAAGTCGTTAGGGACTTCAAAAAAAAATGGAGTGGCCACTTTGATTTCGAAAAAAAGTGGATTCATATTAGAAGATATAAAAAAGGATGATAGTGGTAGATATCTTATGATAAAAGGTAAAATTGAAGGAAAGGTATATACGTTAATGTGTATGCCCCAAATGAGAGACATAGAGAGTTTTTTATAAAATTATTTAAAGAAATAGAAGAATTTAAGGAGGGGTATGTTATTTTAGCTGGGGATTTTAACATGGTTATGGATAATAGATGGGACAGGTCGAACCCCACTAAGGTTGAAAAGAGGAATAATATAACTATCTTGAATAAATTAGTAAAAGAAAATGATTATTTAGATTCTTGGCGTTTACTCAACGGGGTTAAGCCTGGGTTTTCATATTTTTCCCCAGTTCATCATACATACTCCAGGATAGATTATATTTTTGTTTCAAAAGATTTTGCAACGAAGATTTGTAAAATGGAAATGGGGGTAATAAAGGTAACTGATCACGCTTTGTTAAGTCTAGAATTTGCAGTTAAGAAGAACTATAAAGAGGCGTATAGATGGAAATTGAATACAAAAATATTGAAATATAATAAAGTGGTAGAAAAAATTCAAAAGGAATTGTCGGAGTCATGGGAAATTAATGAAAAGGGAGGAACAGTTGGGTCAGTCGTTTGGGACACCATGAAGGTTGTAGTAAGAGGAATTTGTATTAGAGAAATGTGCAGTTTAAAAAGACAACAACATGCTGAGCAGGAAAAGCTAGAGACAGAAATCAGAAGTTTGGAGGAAGAATATTGGCAAGGTAAAAATAAATATAAATTAGTAGAAATACAAGCTAAGAAGAAACAATTAGAAAATTTAAATTTAGAGGAGGTTCAAAAAATTTAATATATATGAAAAGGGAATATTTTGAAAATAGCAATAGGAATTCTAGATTGCTTGCCAGACTCACACAAAAAGAAAAAGGGAGAAATGGGATAGAAGCATTGAAGGATAATCGAGGGAATTATTGTCATACAATGAAAGATAAAATAAAAAATTTTCAGAAATTTTATCAGGAATTATATAAGGGTAAAGAAATTCAACAAGAGAAGGTGGAGGAATATATTGGAAGGTTTATAAGGAAGAGAATAAAAACAGTACATAAAGAGCAAATGGAGAAGGTAATAACTCAAAGAGAAGTTGAAGACGTAATTGATAATTTGAAAGTTGGTAAATCACTGGGAGCAGATGGTTTAGGATCAGAATATTATAAAGCTTTTAAAGAATTTTTAGTCCCGAAATTAGTGAAACTTTATAATGCTATATTATTAGGAGAGAAGATACCTGATTCATGGGAACATTCATTGATAATATTAATTCCAAAACCAGATAAAGATTTGACTAGTCCTGATTCTTATAGACCTATATCACTAATAAATCAGGATGCCAAAAAATTTTCATCTATTATGGCTAAACGGTTAAATAAATTTATATCAGAATATATAGGAGAGGATCAATGCGGATTTGTGGCAGGAAGGCAGATGCATAGTTTAGTGGGAAGCGTTTTAAATGCAATAAATGTAATAAAAAAGTCAAATACCAAGGCAGGAATTTTGGCATTGGATATTTTTAAGGCTTTTGATTGTGTGAGCTGGCAGGCATTAAAGATTATTGTAGATAAAATGGGATTTGGAAATAAATTTAAAAATATAATAGAACAGCTATATTCCCAAAATACAGCTGTAGTGGTGGTAAACGATGGACTCACTGAAAAGATACGACTAGCCAGAGGTACAAGACAAGGATGTCCGCTGTCGCCGGTCCTGTTTGTAATGGTTATGGAAGTATTGGCGAATGCATTAAGGGATGATGAAGAGATAGAAGGAATTGGAGAGGTAAGGGAAATAAAGTTGAATATGTTTGTGGATGACACCTTATTGACTATTAAGAACCCAATAAGAAAAATAGAAAGAATTAAATATCAATTGAGGGAATTTGAAGAAGTTACAGGGTTAAGAATAAATTAGTCTAAATCAGAGATGATGTTGTTTAACTATACTAAGAAAGAAGAAAAGGAATGGGAACATAAAGGAATAGAAATGAGAGGAGGAGATTAAATATTTGGGAATTAAACTTACAAAAAACCTAGAGAATTTAGAAAAGGAGAATTTAATGAGGTTAAAGAAAGAGGTATTAGAAAAATTGGAAAAATATAAAAGATTAAATTTATCTTGGTTTGGAAGAATAGCATTAATAAAAATGAAGATTTTAGCTAAAATTAATTTTGTGTTTAGGATGTTACCAATAAAAATCTCAGAAACTGAGATAAAAAGTTGGCAAAATATTATTAATAAATATTGTAATGGAGAAAAGAAAGCGAGGGTAAATAAGAATAATTGGTATCTAAGCCAAAAAAAGGGTGGATTGGGTCTCCCAAATATAAAATTATACTATGTAGCAAATAGACTAAGACACATTGTAGAAGCAATTATAGGAGTAGGAGATTTATATTGGATGGAGGAAAAAACTACAAGTAATGTAGAGATGAGTTTGGAAAATGTCTTTTTTAAGGAAGGAGGGAGAAAGTGGGTTGGAAGTATAGATAATCCACTCCTGAGGACTCATTGGGAAATTTGGAGTAAATTTTAAGGGAAGCTGCTTCCGAGCAACTCTCCCTTAGCACCGGTAATAATGTTAAAGAATTTCCCAGAGGATCTGAAGGGTAGATTATGTAAAATATTAAAAGAGAAAAATAAAATGAAATTAAAGGATTGGTTAAGAGATATAAAAACAAGAGAAGATATGGAAAATTTGTTAAAGGAGAAAAAATTATCTTGGTTAGAGTATGGGCAATTAGAACAATGGAATAAAAAGTGGATTAAAGACAACAGAGTTTGCAGAGGGATGACGAAGTTTGAAGAGTTAATAGTAAATAAGGAAAAAGGTAAAGGAGGTAGTATAGTTTTAAAAGGGTTAATGAGCGAAATATATAAAATATTGTTAGAAAAGGAGTTAAGGGATAGCTCAGGGAAAATGGTATGGGAGACAGATTTGAAGGTACAAATAGGGCGACAGAGATGGGAGGGACTATGGAAACAAAGAGTGTTGAGAAATATGTCAGTGAAAATAAAGGAGAATTATTTTAAAATTTTGTGGAGGTGGTACCTAACCCTGATAAGATTGAATAAGATAAATGATCAGCATTCAGCAAATTGTTGGAGAGGATGTGCGTAAAAAGGAACGTATTTACATATGTGGTGGGAATGCAGATATGTACAAAAATTATGGAAGATGGTGTTTTTAGAAATTGAAGAAATAGTGGGAATGAAAATAGAACAAACTCATGGCCAAGTCCGGTCGACCACCTGTGTGCTTGACCCTTGCCCCTCGTGGCTCATTACATCAAATAAGGAGGGGATCGCCGGCTGGGTCCAGGAGGTTGTAAATGCCTCCTTGAGAGAGGGAGTGGTGCCGGCCTCTTTAAAAGAGGCGGTAATTAGACCACTCCTGAAGAAGCCTAATCTGGACCCGGAAGATGTAAACAACTACAGGCCGGTGGCTAATATCCCTTTCCTGGGCAAGGTGCTTGAGCGGGTGGTTGCAGGACAACTCCAGGCACTCTTGAATGAAACGGATTATCTAGATCCATTTCAATCGGGTTTCAGGCCTGGTTTTGGAACAGAAACTGCCTTGGTCGCCCTGTGGGATGACCTCTGTCGGGAGAGAGACAGGGGGAGTGCGACCCTGTTGGTTCTCCTGGACCTCTCAGCGGCCTTCGATACCATCGACCATGGTATCCTTCTGGATAGGTTGTCTGAACTGGGAGTTGGAGGTACTGCGTTGCAGTGGTTCCGCTCCTACTTGGATGGCCGATTCCAGAAGGTGGTGCTGGGGGATTATTGCTCTGTGCCGTGGCTCCTAAGCCATGGGGTTCCGCAGGGCTCTATTTTATCCCCTATGCTGTTTAACATATACATGAAGCCGCTGGGGGAGGTTATCCGGAGATGTGGACTGAGGTGTCATCAATATGCGGATGACACCCAGCTCTACCTTTCCTTTTCATCAAACCCAGGTGAGGCAGTGACTGTTCTGAACCAGTGCCTGGGCACGGTAATGGACTGGATGAGGGCTAACAAACTGAGACTCAATCCAGACAAGACGGAGGTACTGTTAGCGGGTGGTTCATTTGTCCGGCGAGGTGATGTTTGCCCTGTCCTGGACGGGGTTGCACTCTCCCTAAAGGATCGGGTCCGTAGTTTGGGGGTGCTCTTCGATCCAGAACTGTCACTTGAGGCACAGGTGAACTCAGTGGCAAAGAGCACCTTTTATCAGCTTAGGCTGATATACCAACTGCGCCCTTATCTGGACAGTGATAGCCTAGCTACAGTTATCCATGCTCTGATAACCTCTCGTTTGGATTACTGCAATGCGTTATACGTGGGGCTGCCTTTGAAAACGGTCCGGAAGCTTCAGCTGGTACAAAACAGGGCAGCCCGTTTACTAACAGGGACTGGCTGGCGAGATCACATTACGCCAGTCCTTTTACAACTTCATTGGCTGCCAGTCCAGGTCCGGGCCCGATTCAAAGTGCTGGTATTGACATTTAAAGCCCTAAACGGTTTGGGGCCAGGTTATTTGAAGGAACGCCTCCTCCCATATGTACCTACCCGGACCTTAAGATCATCTACAGGGGCCCTTCTCCGTGAGCCCCTGCCAAAGGAAGTGAGGCAGGTGGCTACTAGGAGGAGGGCTTTCTCCGCTGTGGCACCCCGGTTGTGGAATGAGCTCCCCAGAGAGGTCCGCCTGGCGCCTACACTGTACTCCATTCGTCGCCAGCTGAAGACCTTTTTATTCACTCAGTATTTTAACACTTAATTTTAACTTAAATTTAAATTATACTGTTTTAAGCTCTGTATTTTAACCTTATATCAATTTTGCTGCATGGTTTTATCCTGGTTGTGCTTTTTATATTGTATTTTGTATTTGTATTTTTAACTTGTTGGTTGTTTTATGATGATTTTAATTTTTGTGAACCGCCCAGAGAGCTTCGGCTATTGGGCGGTATAAAAATGTAATAAATAAATAAATAAATAAATAAATAAAACAAACACCAAAGATTGCATTACTGTCACTATTTGAAGATTTAAAATGTGGAAAAGAAACTAAAGAGTTGATATCGAGTTTGCTGACTGCAGCACGATTGATGGTAGCTAGGAACTGGAAGATTCAAGGGGAATATTTTATTGAAGAATGGTATAAAGAAGTATGGGATATAGCTATTAATGATAAACTGACTTGTAATATTAAGTGGAGAAAAGGCATAACTAAAATAAATGAGTTTGAAGGAATCTGGAAACAGTTCCTAATATTTGTGTTTACTAAGGGAAGTGGGAAACCACCAGTAGAAGAAACGATAAGATTTTGGAAGCAGGAATAGATCCCGAGGTGGGGGGTGCACTTTTGTGTTAAGAATGATTATGTTGTAGTATGATAATTTATAGGTAATAATTATTCAACATATATGTACTCAACGTTTATTCAATATGTATGTAGCAGATGTTTGATGTTTTTTTTTATTTTTTAATACTGTAATGTAAAAAAAGAATTAAAACTCTTCCTGAAATGAAAAAAAAAAAAAAGGAGCGCTGTGCCGATCGGGTGGGGGGGAATCACCGGGGGGGGGGGGAGATGGGGCCGGGGGAAAGAACGGACCCGGCAGGAGAGATGGGGGGGAGAAGAACGGGGACAGGCATGGTGGACGGGGACAGGGGAAGAACGGAGACGGGGGACAGGCATGGCGGACGGGATGGGGGAAGAAGAACGGGGGGACAGGCATGGAGGATGGAGACAGGGCCTGGCAGACGGGGGGGAAGAAGGATGGGGACAGCCATGGCGGACGGGGACAGGGCCTGGCGGACGGGGGGAGGACAAGCGAGCGAGCGGGCGGGGGGGCATCAGACATTGTGGGGGGGAAATCAGGGGCAGGGGGAGCGGGGAACCATTTATTTTTTTAAAAAAAGTCCTTACTTTTACGTTGGTGCGCTCCTGCGCACATGGCCCTTTAAGTTGGAAAAAACCGGAGCACGCGACGGGACTTTCCCTAGCCCCGTAGTGTGTTTATGTCTAGCAAGGGGCGACAGCGCGCGTTAGCTGCAGCGCGGCGTCGCCCCTACTCCCGACCGGATTATCTGGTAGGTCTAGCAAGGCCCCAGGACTGAATTAAGTTTATGCCATGTACATGCACACACAAAATACCAATGGGCAGATGCAAAGTGATGTCTTTGTTCTGATAGATATTAATCACTTGTGGAATTGATTAATATCTATTAATAAGGGCTATTCAGCACACAGTTAAATTCTACTGATTTCAAGTGGGCTTAATACCATAATCCTAAAAGTTTACTGGAGAGCCAGTGTGGTGTAGTGCTAAGATGTTGGACTGGGAGTTGGGAGAACCGGGTTTTAGTCCCCACTCAGACATGGAAACCCACTGGGTGACTTTGGGCCAGTCATATTCTCTCAGCCCACCCCACCCCACAGGGTTGTTGTTGTGAGGATAAAAATGGAGAGGAGGAGGATTATGTATGCCGCCTTGGGTTCCTTGGAGGAAAAAAGGCGGGTTATAAATGTCATAAATAAATAATAAATAAATCCCAGCATGCAGGACATGGAATAATGTGCTCAAGTTACAGGAAGCCAGATTCCGGCTGGACATCAGGAAAAACTTCCTGACTGTTACAGCAGTACAACAATGGAACCAGTGACCTAGGGAGGTTGTGGGCTCTCCCACACTAGAGGCATTCAAGAGGCAGCTGGACAGCCATCTGTCAGGGATGCTTTAGGGTGGATTCCTGCATTGAGCAGGGGGTTGGACTCGATGGCCCTTCCAACTCTACTATTCTAGGATTCTAAGGTGGGGCACCAACTCTTCATCAATCCATCGTACCCTGCCCCCCTGACACCCACCCTAAGGGATATGGCATGAAGGGGGGTTGGGAACAGGTGAGGCAGAAAAATCAGATGGGCATAAGTGCTTACAAGCACAAAACCACCATTGGATACAAAGTTTTGTGTAGGGGCCAGAATTTATAACACATTTTCTAGTAGCTGATGAAGCCATAATCACCTAACATTTTCTCCTAGAAATTAATCTGTTCATTTTCATCAGATCATATTTCAGTGACATTATGTTTAAATTGTGAGTTATTGAAAGCTTTAAACAAAAATTAGAATGACCATCAAAAGGTCAAAACACAGCAAAAAGAAAAGTGCGCTCAAGTAAAAAGATCAAGTGTTTTCACAACGACAGATGAAATGGCCTTTAAAAAACTATCAGTTTGATTTTGGTGTTCTTGCTCTCGCAAATGTCAAAGGTAATTGGCTGTGGTCAGATAGATATGGATTTTGCAGCTGTTTTATGTACTTCTTCAAGTATGCAAATTCTGCTTTGCATTTCAGAACAGTTGTCTTAATACGCAATCACCTTCTCCAAACTTTACACTCTAATACTGATGCAATATAAATAAGTTGCAAAATAACCTCTTGACTTTATGGGTTTTACTGGGGAAATGTACATAATATAGAACATGATGCAGGGGAAAAAAGTTGTCTGATGTTTAAGGCCATCTTTCTGTGCTCTAGAAGGGTATACATTTACCAAATTTTCTCACTCTCATGATTAAAGCATTTGCATCACCAGGAGCAAATTAGCAAGTACCTATGAAAGCAACTAAAAGACAGTTAGCGTCCCGAAAAACAGAAAAAATAGCACCCAAGAAACAACTGCAAACAGAACCAAAGGAAAGTTCAAATACATTCTGTTTAGGTAATTAAAATTCAAGTCTGAAAATGGACGTGTGTGTGTGTGTGTGTGTGTGTGTGTGTGTGTGTTTCCTTGATTGCATTCCAAGATCCACCAAGCTTTGCATTGGTTCCATCCTCTGCCCCACCCAGAGGACTTACTTTTCAGAAGTATGCAACCCTAAAGGAGACTCTTGAATCTCAGGAGACACTGAAATCAATAGCAGTTCACATCCTGAAACAGGTGTGCTGTAGTTCCTTGAGGGTGCAATTTTAAAGACACATACCCCTGCCACTGGGAACTAAGGTTGTTTCACACATTACACACCGTATGTGCATTTCATAAAAGTACTTTCCTTTGCAAGGATGTATTTGTTACATCCACACTTTATATTTAAAGCATCTTAGGGGATTACCTGAAAAATGCAACGCATGCAGTATCCTTTGATCCTTCGTATCATAGGTTTGCCACCAGGATGCCAAAATGACATCAACTCAACATTTTACTATTCTTTGAGTTAAAGGCTAAAATTATAATGATGTCTGACATCAATTAAGAAATGAGAACAGCTAATAAAAGTTCTGTGCCTGACAAGAAAAGAAATTGTCAGACACATTAAGAGGCTTCATGAAATCTAAACATGAAATTAATAGTGTCTAAAACTACAACTGTTGCCAAGAGGCTCAGCCTTTCATTGAGCACCATTTTTGGTGGAAAGGAAGGATATAAATTGAATGAGTTTATTCATTTAATGTGTAACCCATTTGTCGACCAAAAAAATGGCAACCAAGGTGGCTCAATAGTAAACGTTTACTATCGCCTAGCACCTTAGCTCCTAGAATCTCTATTTTGTCTGGGGAAAGTATACAAAGCAAAAGATTTAGGCAAACAGAGGGCAACAAAGCAGGTGTACATCAGCTGTCCTCCTTCAGCATGTACAACAGGAAGAGTTCCCGCATTATAGGAAACAGGTATAGGAACTTCAGGAAATATGCAAACGCCTTACTCTCTACCAGATTCATAATGTAATCAACTCATACAACGTGCACCCATTCAATTGGACTTCCTGAAGCCCTGGTAAGGAAAGCACTATGCCACTGGTAAATGCATTAACACCCATTAGAATTCCTTAAGGTACATCCAAGGTATAAACACAAACTTCCATTTGCACACTGCACACCTTTGCACTTATCAGCCATGGCATGAAAGCTCAGGATCAATTAACACTCTAGTTACCCTTCCCCTCTTTTGATCTTAGAGAAAATCTCCTTTCCCAACCTAATCTCTTAAAAATATTTCACAATTAAATGTTTCAGTTTGCATTCAGCCTTCAACAGATGGCTAGCTTTGCTCCCCCGTCCTCAACCCATATCTCCTTCTCCACCTCGAGCTTTATTGTTTTGTGTTAAAGATACCAGGAACACACAGCCTCATGTTTCCTCCACAAACCTCTGTCTAAGAAAATATCATGTCATGTAAGGGCTGAGAGATCAGTGGGGCTTTCTTTATCCCAGCTCCCATCACAAACAACCAAAGCAGCCTCAGTGGCTTGGCGACAAAGACAGATTCCTGATCGACAAGCATATCCCTGAAGATGACCCCCTTTTCCCTCCTCACTATGGGGTAGGTAGTATTTGTGCTCTGAATTCCTTCATAGGATTGAATTCCCTTTTTATTTTTTAGCTTTGCACGCCAGTTAGTCATGCTGCCTCTTGCAAAGCCTTGTTCATATCCTGATTCTTTTCTCTCACTCATATAGGATCTAGATGTGCCTATATGGGATCTTACTGGCCTCCCCTCTCCTTACATAGCATTGTGGTGCTCCTTCCTTAATATTCCTTCTAGAGAACCAACCCCAGTGCCACTGGTCCCATTTCAATACTGCTCATGTATATTCTTTTCTACTTTCGTAATATAATTGTTTGAATGTTCTAAGCTCTGGCCTGTTGTATTCTTAATCATTCCCCACTTAGACACCCCAGTTCCTGCTGCTGCACGATGTGACTGTCACCGCCCCCTTGGTTCCACAAACTCATGCCCAGTGCCCCCGACCCTACACTATAAAAATCATTATTCAGAATAGTGGTTTTCAACGACCCACTAAGGAAAATAATAACAATAAAATTATTATTATTATTATTATTATTATTATTATTATTATTATTAATTTATATAGCACCATCAATGTACATGGTGCTGTACAGAGTAAAACAGTAAATACCGTGCCGCATAGGCTTACATTCTAATAAAATCATAATAAAACAATAAGGAGGGGAAGAGAATGCACCAAACAGGCACAGGGTAGGGTAAAACTAACAGTATAAAGTCAGAGCAAATTCAAGTTTTAAAAGCTTTAGGAAAAAGAAAGGTTTTTAGCTGAGCTTTAAAAGCTGCGATTGAACTTGTAGTTCTCAAATGTTCTGGAAGAACGTTCCAGGCGTAAGGGGCAGCGGAAGAAAATGGACGAAGCCGAGCAAGGGAAGTAGAGACCCTTGGGCAGGTGAGAAACATGGCATCAGAGGAGCGAACAACACGAGCGGGGCAATAGTGTGAGATGAGAGAGGAGATATAGGAAGGAGCTAGACCGTGAAAAGCTTTGTAGGTCAACAGGAGAAGTTTATATTGGATTCTGACGTGAATTGGAAGCCAATGAAGAGATTTCAGAAGTGGAGTAACACGGTCAGAGCGGCGAGCCAAGAAGATGATCTTAGCAGCAGAGTGGTGAACAGAAACCAACGGACTGATGTGAGAAGAAGGAAGGCCAGTGAGAAGAAGGTTGCAGTAGACCAACCGAGAAATAACCAATGCATGAACAAGAGTCTTGGCAGAAGAGACAGACAAATATGGTCGAATCCTGGCAATATTATACAGGAAAAAACGACAGGATTTAGCTACTGTCTCAATATGAGGAATAAAGGAGAGCGAGGAATCAAATATAAAGCCAAGACTACGAGCTTCCTTGACTGGAGTAAGCGTAACATTATTGACAGTAAGAGAGAATGGGAGATGAGGAGAAGGTTTAGGAGGAAAAACAAGCAATTCAGTCTTTGCCATATTAAGTTTCAAACGACGATGAAGCAACCAAGCTGAGATATCTGAAAGACATGCTGAGATACGATCGTGAACATCAGGAGAAATCTGGAGATGAAAGATATAATTGTGTATCATCGGCATACAGATGATATTGGAGGCCATGAGATTGAATAAGCTTGCCCAAGGGCAACATGTATAAGGAAAACAACAACGGGCCAAGCACTGAGCCTTGCAGAACCCCTACTGAAAGGGGAAAGGAGGAAGACGAGCTGCCATTAGCCAACACGCTGAAAGAGCGACCCGCTAGATAGGAGGCAAACCAGTTATAGACAGAGCCACAAAATCCAAGGTCATGAAGGGAATCTAAAAGAAGATCGTGATCAACCGTGTCAAAGGCTGCAGTTAGATCAAGGAGAATAAGAACGGAATAAAGGCCTTTAGACTTGGCAGTAAGAAGATCATTGGTAATCTTAGTAAGGGCTGTTTCAGTGGAATGCAAAGGACGGAATCCAGATTGAAAAGGATCCAGAGCAGAGTTACTAGAAAGAAAATCAAGACAACGAGCACACGCTCCAGGATCTTTGAAACAAAAGGCAACAAAGAGACAGGTCGGTAGTTAGACAGAGATTCAAAATTCAAAACGACCCACTAAGGAAAATAATAACAATAAAATTCAGAGAGCTTCGGCTATTGGGCGGTATAGAAATGTAATAAATAAATAATAAATAAAGAAATAAAGAAATAAAACAGTAACAATTAATTGAATATTTATTCAAAATCCGAAGCACCCACCACAGGCTTGCCGAGGGAGGGAGGGAAAAGAGAGTGAACGCCTCAGCCGTCGTGGTGGGGCACACCAAGCAGGGTATGTCTCTTCATTAGCGTTTTGGTGCTTTTGAAACATTTCAATTCACCGTTAAAGGGACTCTTCTTAAACGGTATTAATACATGTGTGGATTCTTCCTCTATATGGCTTGGGACCAAACAACCTTCTCCCATAAAAATGTCCCTGGGTTTTAAGACCTTCTGGAGAGGCGCTTCTTAGAAAAGGCCACCTCGAGCACCCCCCTGCTACCCCCTTGCCTCTTAACGCCCCCCCAATGCAATCCCACCGCCCCCAAGGGGGCAGTACCACCCACTTTGGGAACCACTGCTCTAGGCTAAAGACCCAAACTTGGGTCAGGTGGTACACGTGTACATAAAGACACATGGTAACAATAATCAAGTATTTGTAATTGTGTAAACTGAGCCCTAAAATGATCAGAAAGTTTTCTTGCTCTTTATTTACAGATATTAGGGAATCAGCACTATAGGTATGAACACCAGATTGCAATATATTATTGTCACAAAAAAGAAAACGAAAGTATAGGAGAAGAGCAACAGGCATGGTAACACTTTCAGTCCTGGTGGAATAGTACAGAACAATCGGCCTTCCAGTTGAAGGAAGGTGGATTCTACCTTCCCATGCCATCCCAAAACTGTTCTGGAAGATTCCCTCCAGAGCAAATTTTCAGGGAGCACAGGGGAAATGAGGAATCATTAAAAAAAAAAACTTCTCCCTGACTTCCTCCATCATAAGTACCCCATGGTCCAAATTCTATCCACAAGAATCTAGCCCACATAGGTTATTACTGAAGTTTGCCTGAGAATTGATGTAGTTCTCTATGTCTTCAATCAGGCTATTTAAGACAAAATATTGAAAACTGAAGAAAAAAATTCAATAGCATCTGGGCATAACTGACAAGACAATTAATGCCAAAACCTGTTGTGAGAAAGTTATTTTGACATATTTCAAATTCTTGTTGAAGTTAAAGGACACTGACTAATTTAGGAAAAAACTTATTCAGTGGGCTTTGTCAGCACAAGACCGGTATCTGGTTCCTGACTTGGAGCTAAGCAGAAGCAGGGAAGAGCAGCTGGCCCAGCTCAAGTAGGAGATATAAAAGTAAGCCAGATTCCCAGGGAGCGAGCGAACAGGAGTTTGACGGGGTGTGTAGGGGAAGAGGAGACCAAGGAAAGGGGAAGAAGAGAATATTATTATTATTATTATTTATTTATATAGCACCATCGATGTACATGGTGCTGTACAGATAACACAGTAAATAGCATGACCCTGCCGCATAGGCTTACAATCTAATAAAGTTGTAGTAAACAATAAGGAGGGAAAGAGAATGCAAACAGGCACAGGGAAGTGTAAACAGGCACCGGGAAGGGTGAAGCTAACGAAACCCAGGAGGCTGCCAATTCAAAGAGGCTGTGTGCTTGCCATGTGCTCCTGAGTGCTGAGTGAGAGGTCGGTGTTTACAGTTGCTGCAGGAGCTGAAGGGGGAGTGGCCTGATTGTCAGTTGGACTCAGCAATCAGTGCCTAATTGCTGTTGATTGTTGTTGGCATTTCAGTGACCTCATTCTGGTTCCTGACTTGGAGCTAAGCAGAAGCAGGGAAGAGCAGTTGGCCCAGCTCAAGTAGGAGCTATAAAAGTAAGCCAGATTCTCAGGGAGCGAGCGAACAGGAAGCGCAAACAGGAGTTTGACAGGGGGAGTTCGGCAGGGGAGGTCAAGGGGGAGGCCTCTTAAAAAATAAATAAAATAATAATAATAATAATAATAATAAAAAAAAAAAGAGGAGGGGAAAAAAAAGAAAAACATAAAGACAAAACCCCCCCACAAAACCACCACCAAACAAAAGCAAAAAACCCCCAAAAGATTACTTTCCCTTAAGACATACTCATATAGTTGTGTACCTTCAGAGAGGACACAACAAAGCAAAGGCAATTCTACTATAATCAGAAAGGAAAAAACAAAGCAGAAATAGACAGTATGGATGGAAAGGAGCCCCTAGAGGTGGTGACCTGCAAAGGGTGTGCAATGTTCGTGTTTCTGCCTGAGCTCAACATGGCGTATACCTGCAACAAGTGCAAGCTGGTGGCACTTTTGGAAGAAAAAGTGAGAGGACTTGAGCAGCAAGTGTCCACCCTCCAAGGAATAAGAGAAGTCGAGGAGTTCTTAGACCGAACGGTGGAACTGCAACAGCAACAAGAAGCACATGAGATTGAAGAGAAACAGCCAGCTGAAGCAGAAGTGGAGTATGCTGAGGGGAGGAAAGCCAATGAAGAGGAAACTCCCTGGAAAAGAGTGACAGTTAGGAGAGGAGGAATTAGAGGGCGTTCTGCACCGGTGGAGCCATTGGAGTTAAGCAACCGCTTTCAGCTTCTGGAGAATGAGACTGAAGGACAGTTTGCAGAGGAGGAAGTACAGGAGACACCATGCAACAGTGACCAAGAGACAGAAGGTAGGTCAACCAAGAAGAAGAGAAGAGTAGTCGTTGTGGGAGACTCCCTGCTGCGTGCGATTGAAACCCAAGTATGTCGTGAAGACCCATGGACTCGCCAGGTGTGCTGTCTCCCTGGAGCACAGATTAGAGATGTGACTGAAGGGTTACCGAAGCTCATAAAGCCCACGGACACATACCCCTTTCTTCTCATCCATGTGGGAACAAATGATGTCGCCAAGTAGAGCTACGAAGAAATCATTTCAGACTTTGAAGTTCTGGGAAGGAAACTGAAGAACTTTGGGGCCCAGGTAGTTTTCTCATCCATCCTCCCGGTTCTTGGAAGAGGATTAGAAAGGGAAAGAAAAATACTCCGGATGAACGACTGGCTTCGAAGGTGGTGCCGTCGTGAGAGTTTTGGATTCTGGGACCACGGGCTACACTACTTGGAACATGGACTGCTGGCAAGGGATGGATTGCACCTCACAAGGGCTGGAAAGAATGAGTTCGGCCACAGCATGAAGAACTTCATCAGGAGGGCTTTAAACTGAATCTTACGGGGGTGGGAGACGTAAATTTTGAGGCAACAATGGATGAAGGCCAATGCACCACAGTACAGAGAACAGCTCCAACAGTGTCCCAAAATAGTGTCTGCAACAAGGTAGGAACAAAGCCAGACTATAAAACACATGGTCTTCAATGTCTATATACTAATGCCCAGAGCATGGGAAACAAACAGAATGAACTTGAACTCTTATTACATGAAGGCAAATACGACTTGATAGGTATAACTGAAACTTGGTGGGATGACTCCCATGACTGGAATATAGCAATTGAAGGATATAACTTGTTCAAAAAGAACAGAAGAAAGAGAAAGGGAGGTGGAGTTGCACTATATGTTAAAAATACCTATCCCTGCACAGAAATACAGGCGGATGAGATTGGGAGCCCTGTCGAGAGTGTCTGGATTAAAATAAATGGGGCTAGGAATAAAAAGAATATGATAATCGGAGTCTACTACCGACCACCCAATCAAGGAGAAGACGAGGACGAAACTTTTGAGAAACAAATTACCAGTGTTTCAAGGAAGTGTGATGTAGTAGTGATGGGGGACTTCAATTACCCTGATATCTGTTGGGAGACCATTACTGCCAAAAGAGGCCCTTCCAAGAAATTCCTGACATATGTGGGTGATAACTTTCTCCTACAGAAAGTGGTGGAAGGAACTAGAGGATCGGCAATCCTTGACTTGTTATTGACCAATAGGGATGACTTAGTGGATAAAGTGGCAGTTACGGGAACTCTGGGGGAAAGTGACCACGTCATACTTGAATTCTTGATTATGAAGGAGACAAAAGTCGAGCGTAGCCATACACGTACTCTGGATTTTAGGAAACCTGATTTTAATAAACTCAGAACTATAATAAGTAAGGTCCCGTGGCAAGGGAGCCTAAAGAGAAAAGGAGTGCAGGATGGGTGGGAGTATCTAAAAAATGAAATTTTAAAGGCACAGTTACAAACAATTCCAACAAGGAGAAAAGATAGAAGACAACAGAGGAAACCATGTGGCTCCACAAAAAGCTTATTGATGAACTGAAAACAAAAAGGGATACATATAGGAAGTGGAAGGAAGGCCAGGCTACAAAAGAAGAGTACAGACAAGTGGCACAGAAGTGCCGAAATGGTGTCAGGAAGGCTAAAGCTCAGAATGAGCTGAGATTAGCGAGGGATGCTAAAAGCAATAAAAAGGCTTTCTTCAGATACGTGAGTAGTAAAAGACAGAGGAAAGAAATGGTGGTTCACTGCTTAATGAGGATGGCAAATTGATAACGGACGACAAAGAAAAGGCTGAAGTGCTCAATTCCTACTTTGCCTCGGTCTTCTCCCAAAAGCGGGTCTATGAACCCCCTGGAAAAAGTGAAGCAGAAGTTGAGGGGGCAGGATTGCAGTTTGAGATTGATAAACAAATGGTCAAAGAACACCTAATTTCCTTGAATGAGTTCAAATCTCCAGGGCCCGATGAACTGCATCCAAGAGTAATGAAAGAGCTAGCGGAAGAACTCTCAGAACCTTTGTCTATTATCTTTGCAAAATCATGGAAGACGGGTGAGGTGCCGGACGACTGGAGGAGGGCTAACGTTGTCCCTATCTTCAAAAAGGAGGAACCTGGGAACTACAGACCAGTCAGTCTGACATCCATCCCTGGGAAAATTCTGGAGCAGATTATAAAGAAGTCAATCTGTAAACACCTTGAAATCAATGCAGTGATTACTAGAAGCCAACATGGATTTGTCAGGA
This sequence comes from Elgaria multicarinata webbii, assembly GCF_023053635.1. Classification (NCBI taxonomy): domain Eukaryota; kingdom Metazoa; phylum Chordata; class Lepidosauria; order Squamata; family Anguidae; genus Elgaria; species Elgaria multicarinata. The sequence continues at coordinate 148,080,045 of NC_086174.1, forward strand.
ACAAATCCTGTCAGACTAATTTGATCTCATTTTTTGATAGGATAACCTCCCTTGGGGACTGTGGGAATGCTGTGGATGTCATATATCTTGACTTCAGCAAAGCTTTTGACAAAGTACCACATGACATTCTGATTAACAAACTAGCTAAAAGTGGGCTAGATGGAACAACTATTAGGTGGATCCACAGTTGGCTACAGAATCGGACTCAAAGAGTACTTATCAATGGAACCTTCTCAAACTGGGGAGAGGCAACGAGTGGGGTGCAGGGAACGCTGATAAAATTTGCAGATGACACACAATTGGGTGGGATAGCTAATACCCTGGAAGACAGAAACAAACTTCAAAGTGATCTTGATAGGCTGGAGTGCTGGGCTGAAAACAACAGAATGAAATTTAATAGGGATAAATGCCAAGTTCTACATTTAGGGAATAGAAACCAAATGCACAGTTACAAGATGGGGGACACTTGGCTCAGCAATACTACAAACGAGAAAGATCTTGGAATTGTTGTAGATCGCAAGCTGAATATGAGCCAACAGTGCGATATGGCTGCAAGAAAGGCAAATGCTATTTTGGGCTGCATTAATAGAAGTATAGCTTCCAAATCACGTGAGGTACTGGTTCCTCTCTATTCGGCCCTGGTTAGGCCTCATCTAGAGTATTGCGTCCAGTTCTGGGCTCCACAATTCAAGAAGGACGCAGACAAGCTGGAGCGTGTTCAGAAGAGGGCAACCAGGATGATCAGAGGTCTAGAAACAAAGCCCTATGAAGAGAGACTGAAAGAACTGGGCATGTTTAGCCCGGAGAAGAGAAGATTGAGGGGAGACATGATAGCACTCTTCAAATACTTAAAAGGTTGTCACACAGAGGAGGGCCAGGATCTCTTCTCGATCCTCCCAGAGTGCAGGACACGGAATAACGGGCTCAAGTTAAGGAAGCCAGATTCCAGCTGGACATCAGGAAAAACTTCCTGACTGTTAGAGCAGTGCGACGGTGGAATCAGCTACCTAGGGAGGTTGTGGGCTCTCCCACACTAGAGGCCTTCAAGAGGCAGCTGGACAAGCATCTGTCTGGGATGCTTTAGGGTGGATTCCTGCATTGAGCAGGGGGTTGGACTCGATGGCCTTGTAGGCCCCTTCCAACTCTGCTATTCTATGATCTTTTTACATAGTTTTGTTAAGTTATCTGGGTAATACATAGCCAGTGTGGTGCTCTGGTAAGAGTGTTAGACTGGGATCTGGAATACCTGGGTTCCAGTCCCCACTTGGCCATGAAGCTTACTGGATGACTTTGGGCCAGTCACTGACTCTTAGCTTAACCCATTTCACAGGGTTTTTGTGAGGATAAAACAGAGAGGAAGAAGATCATGTACACTGCCTTGGGTTCCATGTGAGAGCAAAAAAATGTGGGTTATAAATGTAATAATAAAACTCTAGACTACATAAATGCCACTCTGTTTGAAAACCTCAGTGCATCACAAGTTATATTGCAGGCAAGACGCTGGATCTAGATTTAGGCACATGCAACAGGCCAGTGGGTAGCAGACATCCCCGCCCCCTCATGCCCACAGCAGTCCCTCCAGCCCCCTGAAAAGCTAGAAAGAGGGATAGGGGACCCTGTTGAATGAGGTAAGCTGTGGTGAAAGAAGAATCCCTGAAAATCAGGCAGCGGCATCTCTGCCCAATTTACGGGGATCTCCCCTTTCTTCTGTATCCCATTCAGCAAGCTCTCATGTCCCTTTATCCACCATTTTCAAAAGGGTGGGGTGGGAGCTGCTGTGTGTGTGTGGGGGGGGGGGCTGCCATCCTCAGTCCTGTAGCATACAACTAAATCTGGATCCAATCCAATATCCCAAAACTCTCCAGAAACAAGCTCTGTTTTGACACTTTTCTCTGCCCCAATTGTAAAGGGCAGAAAATTTTATTTATTTATTTATTGCATTTCTATCCCACCTTTTTTCCTCCAATGAACCCAAACTGGTGTACACAGTCCCCCTTCTCTCCATTTTATCTTCACAACAACAACAACCCTGTGAGGTAGGTTGGACTGAGAGTCTGTGACTGGCTCAAAGTCACCCAGTGGGTTTCCATGGATGAGTGGGGACTAGAACCCGGATCTCCTGACTCCCAGTCCAACACTTTAGCCACTTCACCACACTGTTATATAAAAAGCTTTGGTAATCTTCTATGCTGCTTAATAAACTATGTCAAAGATACAACAGCAACAACAACAGCACAACACACACACACACACTGCTATGGTGAGATTTCTTAGATCTGCTTTTCCCTCTCAGTACTTTAGGTCATACTATCTTCATCAATCAAGAAAATCCATTGAAGTATGTGCAGAAAACTAAATAAGGGGGAGGGGGGACACTATATTATGTATACATAGCACTGTTGTGAATAGCTTACTGAGAAAATACAGGTGGTGCCAAAGCAGTCCAGACATCAATAGACCTCCAAAATGAATGTCAATTAAAATAGACAGATGTAGCATGCAGCTCTGTCCAAATGAGAAACTACTGGCGTAGCGAAGTTGAAATGATGTGCAATTAATGATGCCATTCATTTCAGAGTAGTGAGGGGAAGGGAATTACATACCCATTATAGATCTTATAAAGGCAGTTTGCTCTTTTCATTATTTATTACTTTTTTCTCCCATAAATTGTTTGAGAACTTAGCCATACAAATATTGATGTTTGTTAACACATAGAAATTATTATTGCCACACTGACGAATACTAGCATTATTAAATGTTCTACTAGCATTTTTCATTATAAAAACCTCAACAGTTACAAATAACGTTGCAGAAAACGTGGCCTTAATTTTTAGTGATGTGTACTAAATTAACAAATGGCTTTTTAAATACAAACTGTATTTGCACAGGCAAATCTCTGATTAATTTCAGTAACGATTTTCCTCTTGCATAAATGCAACAGAATATCCACAAGAAGAAATTTTCCAAGAGGGAAAGAGTCAAAGCAAGGAATTTTATGGAAGAGCAGCGGAGCTGGAAGGCATCCTGTCTCCCTAATGCATACTATTTCAGTGTGTGTGTGTGTGTGTAATGCTTTGCCAAAGTGTAGCCATCTGCACTGCAAGAGAGGCTTTCAATGCTAATAACTTGAATAATAGAATAACCTATAATCTAAGAAATCAGAACAACAGCAAGGGGTGAAGAAAAATATGCACCTTTAATTTGTTTTAATGGGGGAAAGGAGAGTGAAAGCAGATTAAATTAAATTTGCTCTGCCTGCGAGAATGAGACCTGTAAACATTAAATCTTGTTTCTGAAATAAATTCTTCCTTTTCACCAAACCAGTAGAAAGCTCTCTTTCAATGTGTGCTGCTACTTAGCTATTTACAAATCCTAGGGAAGCAGGCATTGTGTTCCCCTGCCCCTCCCTGATGTCAACAAGAGTATCATATGACCAGAGTTTCCAAGCCATAGTACTTTTTTCTTCCAAAGGAGGATTATGTTATGGTCAGTGGGACCAGCCATCATTCTGCAAAACAAAGGGCAGTATCCAACCGTGTCTTACATAATTTTTCCATTATGCAAGGGGTTGTGTCTTACATTTGCCCAAGCTTGATGCGCAATCAGTTGCACAAGTGTAATGTGTGACTGCACTTGTGCAATTGTTTGTGCAAGCGTAATACACAACTGTGATTCCACAAATGTAACTTTAGCTGGATTCTCCTCTTGCACGTACTTTAGAACCTAGTTTCCACTAGCGCAATGTCATTTGCACTAGTGGAATGACATAGTTGGATATTGCCCCAAAGAAAAGAATATCCCTGAATTGGCCAGACTCCACAAGCAGCTGTACTTTAACATGCATTTTTTTAAAAATGCAAATAGCATCAATGGGTCTCTCTGTGTGATAATTATAGGGAGCACAGACAGGGGGAGTTTAACCCTTTCCTCCTGTTTTGGTCCTCATGAAAATCACTCCTTAGAAGCTGCTATTTGCACTGGGTGGAAAACTTCCATGGAGGGAAGGGTTTTCCTTTCTATGAATATAGCAGCTTCGGAAATGAGAAATAGGTTTCCTGATAATAACACTATTGCAAAATCTACCAATAGAATTTGGAATGAGTTTCTTTTTTAAAAAAAATATATATTTAAATTTTTAACATTATATAACAAACACCAATTTAAACTACTACATAAACACAATATAATGGTAATACATAATATTGGTAATAAAGTAATAATAAGTAATTCCTATATAAAATAGTCCCACCCCAGGGACTACTATTATTATTATTATTATTATTATTATTATTATTATTATTATTATTATTATTTTGTATCCCGCCTTTTGCCCAAAATTATTCTACTTTCCAAAATTGTAATGACTCTTGAGGTTTACACCCATTCCCCTTTATTAATATAAACTCTACAAATAATCTCCATATCTCTTTAAAATCATTGATTCAATAATCCTCTTTTAACTTTAATACAACAAGTTAGCTTATCGTTAATAGCAATATCCCAAACTTCCATATACCATTCTTCTATTTGATAATCACCTTGCTTCTTCCATTTCTGAGATATCATTAGTCTCACTGCTGTCAGTAAATTTGTTATTAAATCTTTAATAGCTTGTGTGCAGTTAACTTTCTCATAAATTGACAGTAATGCAATACTTGGACATACCTCTAAGTTCATCCCAATTATTTCATTTATCTCCTTAAACACCATTTGCCAAAATTTCTGTATATATTCACAATTCCACCACATATGAACGTAGGTGCCAGTTTCCTGGCATCCCCTCCAGCATAACATGGAATATTTCTTATCTATTTGATTTAATCTTGCTAGTGTTAAATACCACCTCCAAACCAATTTATAATAATTTTCCTTTATCGTTTTCAAAATACACAGATCCCATATCTTTCCCCAGCTCTGATCGCTTATCTGCCTTGTTAAATCCTGATCCCATATCAATTTAAAATAATCTTGTTGATCTTCAATTCCCAGCAATATTTTATATAGGAATGAGTTTCAATGAAAGTAATTTCATCTGTTTGTGAAAGCATATGTGTGTTGCAACAAAAAACAATAGTGGTTTGCATGTTTTTCAGCCGGAATTACATTATCTTGTTATAATCTGCACCCATAGCAGTGTTTCGCAATTCTTCAAACAGCTATCGTGATGGAACATGAAGTCAAATTATTCCAATCCATTTCCCCTTTGATATAGCCAAAGCTCTGCATACAAAAAAAAAAAAAAAAAAAAAAAGGGGGGGGGGAAGGGGGGAAGCCAAATACCTGTATCTGCAGTGACATCTAGTGCTGAGAAAAATAAAGCGCAGACAAGTTTTGGGAAATTAGAAGCTATATTTTCCTCATAGCTGAACAGTACAACAAAACCACATACAAACACAACCTTGATGTGTGTTTTTCAGAAGTTACGCGCTCTCCCGCAGAGCTTTTAAGGGCTGAAAATGAGGTACAAAGAGAAAATAGAGAATATAATAAAATAACTGTAAATAACAAGAAAAGTTCTCTATCTGTGGAGGGTGTGCCCCTGGTTTTCACGTAGGGCTAAATAGCCAGAACTTGAAAGTGGGCAGGGAAAGTAAGTTTGGAGATGTAGACAAATACAAGCCAGAATAATTTCGTGGGATTTGCAAATCTGAAATCAATCTTATTTATTTATTGCACTTATATCCCGCCTTTTCTCCTCCAAGGAACCCAGGGCTGTGTACATAATCCACCTCCTCTCCATGTTATCCTCACAACAACAACCCTGTGAGGGGTTATTACATTATCTATCTCACACTTAAGAAATAGTGCATATGGGGTTGGATGCAAGTATTCCCTTCCTTTGACAGAAGGCCTTCTGGAGGGCTCTCTCCATCAGAAGAAAGCTTAATTCTTATTGAGGAGGCTTATGGGCCAAGAAAATTTTATAGATCATAAAGAGAAAACACCTGCTGGGATGCAGAAATGTTCATGTTTAGGAATGCATTTATTAATGCCCACAGGAAGAAGTTTCTGTACAAAAACAATATATATTTGCATGTGTGTCCACACATATCTGCATGTGATCCTTTGCATCTCTGTATCTTTTCAGAGATCCTGTTCCTAGATTAAGAACTTATGAATACCTTCAATTATGTTAAATATCAAACACATACGTAAGATTGGTCTTGAAGAAAAAATGTCACTTGTACTTATTATATGTCCACATTACATTATATAACACACACACGGTTCACATGGTCACAGAAAGGAAATAAGCCATGATGGCTTAATTTCACCACTATGTGTGCTGGGTGGGGTGGGGGGATTGGTATCATTACCTTTGGCAGTGCAGCTTGTCATATCATGTGAACCTGGCCAGGATGGCCTATTGCCATAGGTAATAAGCCATCCAGAACTCTACAAGAGGCCATGGGTTCTGCAAATTTGACCAGAGAGAAGAGTAGAAATTATAGAACTTGAAAGTGAAATGCTGTGCTTCAACAGACTATCATTAGCTAAGCTCAGCATTAGTATGCAAATAGCAGTGGACCATTCAAGTACTCGTTGTTGCCAATAACATGACAGCCTCAAATCATTTATTAACATTTAGAAGAAAAGTCTTCACTACCATCAACAAGATATGATCTGCAATTACAAGCAACATACAGGGCTATGCTTTTAACAAACTTTCAAACACACTGGGATCAATTTACACAGCAATTCCGCAGGTTTATAATAGGGGCTGCTGTTTACTGAATAGATTCTGAAGCAGGTATCTTATAGCTTAGCTCACCACATCCTTTCCCAATCTATTTTTGCAAAGACTGAGAGGCCATGGCAACCTGCATTTTGTGCTTGTGGTAATTTAGCCAGTTTCATGGGCACAGTAACCAACTTTACAACATGCAAGAATGGCTACTTGTTTTGCCCTCAGTTTTAACAGAAAGAGACATTTGTGCTTATTCATCTGGAGAGGCAGCCATCCTTTCAGAGATCTGACTGTTTGGCAAAGAAGAAAGCTAGAACACCCTGCCTTGCATTGAACAGTTGACCTAATGACAATAAAGCCCTATAAATGCCCTTCCCACAAACATAACATATTTGTGGGAAGGGCATGTTTTGATTGGAGAACATCTAGACAAAAGTTTGGAGAAGACGAAGAGGAAGGCTTTAAAGCTTTAAATCCCAGCTTTATATTCCATCTTGTTGGCATTGTCATCAGAGTTATCACTACTATTGTTGAGCAACAAAGGGAGGCTGCATGCTGGTGGGAGGACAAGCAAGCATGCAGGACTTCCTAAGGTGAAGACAGGAGGTGGGGAGCCAGGACATGGATGATTGGGCATTCCAAATCAGCAGAAGAAAAGAGCGAGGATAAGAAGAGGAAATTAGATAAACTGGGGTGGGGTGGAGAAGAGAGAATTGGAGAAGGTAACCAACAGAGTGAGAAAAGAGATTAGGTGGAAGGTGGGGAGGAGAAACTGAATATTGAAACAATTATGATCAAATTCAGAAAGTTCAGCATAACTAGATAATCAGACCTACTGCTTAAGTACAATTGTAATATGACAGGGCAATTAAAATTTGAAAGAAAAAAATATACTCATATTAAAAAGCTTAAGCACATGAGAACAGGTAAAACAAGAAACAGGAATCTTGATCACAAAGAAAGAGAAGAGAAGAGAAAAAAATGCTCCTTTTAAGAAAAACTCTTCCTTTGCTCTTAAAGATCTGGATTCTCTCCTAAACGATTCCATGCATCTTTTGGTTTCTTGCTATTGTTTTCTTCATAATTTGCAAAATAAAGAACTTTTAAGAAATAGACCTGGGAGAATAAAATAAGCTGCATTTTTTTAAAAATTGGTTGATTCCCTATTTCTGAGGCCTAAAATCTGAGGCACCATCAAAAATTCTTCCCCACCGAATCCTGTTATTCAAGGAACGCTAATTCAGTTCATAGTGCTTGAGGTAAACTACTTCTTTCCTGTGAGATCAGATGTGAAGTATCCATAATTGCTCTAAGATTAAAATGTTCAGTTCTGTTACCTGCATATTAAGGCATAGGATACTCATCTCTGATTGGCTGGTTGTGTGTATTAATAATTAATTAATTATTAAAACACTAAAATAATGTCAGAAATATGAAGCAGTACTAGTGAGGCCTCTGAGATGTCCAGTCATTTAAGCACTGGGCGGATTCTTCATTGTTGGGAGACTGACATATCTAGTATGTCTCTGTGTTTTGTGCAGGTGGGTGGGAATGAGTAGTGACATCATAGGGGAATCCAGTCCCTCATGTTGAAGAATGTGGCCATCCCTGATTCAACCTATCAAGATGCATAAGAGGGAAAAATACAAGTTTGAGTGGTCTAGAAACGTAAAGGACAGGATATAAGTGTTTGGGACAGTTGGGAATACCCACTACCAACATTTAGTTCAGTGCTCACAAACATTTAGATCAATGGTGCAATGAAATGTTTTATTTCTCAGATATGCTAAAACGTTGAGCGATTTGGAACAGAAAATTTACACCTCAAATTTACACCTCCTTTCATTGGAACCAAAGCATTACAACATTAAGCCTGAGCTATTAAACTAGTGATAATAATTAATTAATTAATTAATTAATTATTAAAACACTAAAATAATAGTGTAATAGCTCAGGCTTAATGTTGTAATGCTTTACAACATTAAGCCTGAGCTATTAAACTAGTGATAATAAACAAAACCATAAAATGTTACCTTTTCTTTGTCTTGGGAACCATTATGAAGCAGTTAATACTCTAGGACCTAAGAAACTATGACTTAAAGCATCCCCTTGTAAACAGACAGCCAAGGAAGCATTCTGCACAAGTCAAAACTCAGACCAATTTAAAAGTAGTCTTATTTGTCACAGTAAGTTTCATACAGACTTCACACAGCATGTCCACCTGGTAAATAAGCTTATGAACAGGAAGATACCCTCGACTCTTAACAGGCAATGCTGGTTCTAGCGGATAGTCTAATTATTTGATACTTCTATATTCTCACATGGTGAATACACTCAGAGCAAGACTTAAACAGTTTAATGAAAAGTTTTAGACCCAGTTACCCAAGTCCCAGAACATGAAAATCAAAAATCTACTTGCTTTGCTCCCCAAAAGGTAATCTCACTGCAGTAAGTCAAGTTTGCTGAGCAGTTTTAATAAGACACCTGTAAACACAAACACATTTTCCCCCAGATGCACAGTTTATGGTGTGTATATTTTGTATTGACAAAGCTGGTGACATTTGGGAAGGCAGTACACAGCAGATGGGGGTCAAAGCAGTCAACATCTTACTTGGATTTTAAAGCTAGGCAGCTTTTCACACAATCCTAAACAAACACATGCACAACTTACGGAGATATATAAGCAGGAAGATGAACTTACAAAGGTATATTTAATACTAAACCATCATGGTCAGCTGTAATAATAAAGATCTGTAATTCTACAAAATAAAAGGGACTACAAAAAAAAAGCTCTTTCTAGTTAGAAAATTGGAAGATGGTTTTTCTTTTGACAAAATTTGGTCAAAATTTTATCTAGCCGAGACATCCTATTCTCATGCACATAAAACAGAAAATGAATGCAAGAGAGTAGATTCTGGCTCCAAAATATAAATTAAGCTTCTTGTCAAAATGAAGACATATTTAACTTGATTATGGGTATGTTTCTCCACACTTTTAAAAAAATATTATGAGGGCCAGGATCTCTTCTCGATCCTCCCAGAGTGCAGGACACAGAATAACGGGCTCAAGTTAAAGGAAGCCAGATTCCAGTTGGACATCAGGAAAAACTTCCTGACTGTTAGAGCAGTACGACAATGGAACCAGTGACCTAGGGAGGTTGTGGGTTCTCCCACACTAGAGGTATTCAAGAGGCAGCTGGACAACCATCTGTCAGGGATGCTTTAGGGTAGATTCCTGCATTGAGCAGGGGGTTGGACTCAATGGCCTTGTAGGCCCCTTCCAACTCTGCTATTCTATGATTCTATGTACAAAGCAGCATTAATGACACTACGTTGATCAAAACATGCATCACTTAAAACTTATGTATCTTCCCAATTTCAACAAACATTGTTATTACAGTGGAAGAGCAACTTCAACAATGTTTTCATGGGCCTTGCAGTGGTATCTCTATTTACATAGGGAGCAGGTAATTGTTCTTAAATTGGAGTCCAGATACTCCAAAATGCTCACTGTGGTCAACTGGAAGCAACACCCTGCAACTAACAGAAAACATGGGTGCCTGAAATTGCAACTTATATCCTGCTCTCACACTGCAGTTATTTCAAAATGTTGAAAATTTCTTGCCTTTCATATCAGAAAAAAAAATCTAAACCAAGAACTGCTTCAAATATATGATAAACTATGGTTTATTGTGATGGGAAAAGCCACAGTGAGTTTCAGACCCCTCCCCTGTTCTGCTTGGCCACGAGGGAATCAAAAGCTTTTGCTTTCATTTTTGTTAAAACCTGACAAACTGTGGTTAACCTTAACAATGATTTGTTAAAACAAGTTGTCTTCGTAATCCATGCTTGGACTTTTCCCATTTCAAGTCAGGTGGTGATGGGGTCAGTTTAGAAATAAACAGGTTAAGGGTGTACACTGCCACGTCAGAAGTAGACAGATGTGTCCATTTCACCCAGTTATCCATTTCAAGATAGGTATGCACTGGAAAGCAAATGGATAGCAAGAGAAAGCAGAGTTGTATCTACAAGTACATGAGGAGCCAATATAAGTTTTGGAAAGCCAGCGTTTCCAGCTGTTTTATGTTCCAGCTGTTGCAGAAGCAGTGTGTTTTATAGCATACACATAAAGTTTGCTTCGTCCAAAGGCAGAATTTAAGCATGCAGTAGTAAAGCAGAACAGATAAATTAGCTGTAGTTTCCATTTCCCCTGAAGCAAGCATGTTGTGCAGATGCAAGTTAAAATCAAAATGGTCGGGGGCAGGACAAACCCACAAAACAAGCTGATAAAAAAGAGAATATACTATGGTATATATGGCACAATTTGAAGTAGATGAATATTTTAATTTCCAATTTGATTTCTAGGCAGAAACTAAACAAATCAGTTCATTCTGCCATGCCATCTGCCAGGTAGTTTTCAGTTCATCACTGCATTCCAGACTGTGTGTACTTTGAAGTATGAAGTCATTATGTTATTGGCAAGTCAGGTAACACCACAAATACTAACACTGAACTGCTTACCTTTTATTAAATCCCACTACGGTAGAGTTGTGAATGGGGAGGGGGGAGGGAAGGAAGCAGCACTATCAGTATGTTCCAAAGATGAATAGGGACCACAATTCAGTGAGGACCTTTAGGCAAGTGTAACACCACAACAATCCCAGCAGCTACTGGGACAACACTCCCTAACGCAGCCTAGCATTGCCATTTGTGGAGAAGAGAAATAAATTCCTTCTGAGCTATTTAATATAGCAGCTTGGATTTCTGGGCTGCAATTAGGGTGGGAGGGTGAAAAGAGAGAGTGTTACCTCTCCAAACATCCTTCTTTCCTTTGTTTTACTTATTGAGGATATAGCATATACAACAAGGTACTCATGCTGTGCAGGACAGTTTTTGCAAGGGAATTCACTGGGCCTCTGCTAATTTGACACACTTATAGAAAAATGCACCCCTCCTGCTAAGACTGACATAAAAAGAACCAAAAACAATGCAAGCATATGTTACGAATGATGGTGTATTTTGCTACTATAATTACAATGCATATGTTTGGCTTTATGCCATTTTGGGCATATTTTTCTTTATTTCTGCTCTTTGCCTTACAAAAGACCTGATAATTTCGATCATTGCTAAAGACAGATCTAAATACTTCTGGCTTTTATCTTTTCTAAGACACAGGAGCCAAGCTTCTCTGTAGCTTTCTGGTACAACCTTTAGTAGCAAGTGTGGTTTAACTTAAGCTTGCTTATCATCTCCTTCATTCCATCTTCAAACTGTAGTACAAACTATATTACAAATTCTCATCAAGCCCAGCAATATCTATTTCTCTCCCATGGCTTTTTTTTTTTTTTTTTTTTGCACTTAACATCCAAACTGATGAAGAATGTTGATGAACTCAAAAGCTTGCCCACTTCTTTGGAACTTTTAAGTTGACCATCATAGTTTCTTCCTTATACTGAAGAACATATTACTCAAGTTATTTCTTAAACCATTAACAAGTTTAACATAAAGAAAGTTTAAATAATGGACTTGTTAAATATAACATGAGAAAAGTCTATAAACACAAATACAGGAACCCACTCCTTATAGAACTGAATGTTGACAAAGAAGAATTTAATGGACTCTTACTTTTAGAATGTTTTGGGTTTCATTCCACTTGTTAGTCCACTCTTTGGTTAGCTCTTGCACCTACAAAATAAACCAGCATATTACTCACAAACAGAATTCCATGTTTAAAATAATCTGTTATTGTTATTTTCATTTCTATGCTGCCTAATAGCCCAAGTGCTCAAGGCTGTTCACAACAATTCACAAGATAATAAAATGTAACATATTTTTTTCGATATACAAAATTTAAAACAATTTAAACAGCTAAAAACAATTTCAATAAAATATTAGGCCTATTAAGATAGCTGACAGACATGCCCCATCATATGCCATTCAATGCCTGGGAGTAGAGGACAGTCTTAACTTGATGCTGAAAAGATAGCGTTGGTGCCAGGTGGGCTTCAATGGGGAGTCCATTCCATAAGTGAGGGTCACCACTGAAAAGACCCTCTCCCTTGTTGCCACCTTCTGAACCTCCTTTGGAGGAAGGCCTCAGATGTTGATTGTAGTGTCCAGGTAGGTTCCAGTCAGCAGAGGCGCTCCATCAGGTATTGTGGTCCTGAGCTATGTAAGGCTTTATAGGTTAAAACCAGCACTTTGAACCGGGCTTGGAAACATACAGGCAAACTCAGACTTGGCCCAAGCTGCCACATTTTCTACAAGCTATAGAGTCTGAACAGTCTTCAAGGGCAGCCCCATGTAGAGTGCATCACAGTAATCTAACCTGGAGGTTACCAGAGGATAGATTACTGAAACTAGGTTATCCCTGTCCAGATAGGAATGTAGTTGGGCTACCAGCTGAAGCTGGTAGAAGGCACTCCATAACAATGAGGCCACGTGAGCCTCAAGTGACAGAGATGACTCCAGGAGGACCCCCAAGCTACAAACTTTCTTCTCGCCTGGCACCAACGCTGCTATCTTTTGGGCGCCAGGTTAAGACTTTCCTCTTTGCCCAGGCATATGGCGGCACATCCTAATTACCCACATGTTTAGTTTTTAATTGGTTTTTAATGCTTTATGTGTGTATGTTCTGTGTTTTAGAGTTTTAAATTTTGTATACTTGTTTTTACCTCAATTTTAGAATTTCTGTAAAACGCCCAGAGAGCCCTGGCTATGGGAGCGGTATATAAATGTAATAAATAAATAAATAAATAAATAAATTCTTCACAGAGAGTGCAACCCCAACCAAAACAGGGAGAGTGAAACCCTAACCACCCACTAACAGTATCTCAGCATTGTCTGGACTGAGCTTCAGTATATTAACCCCTAAGCCATGGGGTTCCACAGGGCTCTATTTTATCCCCTATGCTGTTTAACATAAACATGAAGCCGCTGGGGGAGGTTATCCGGAAATGTGGACTGAGGTGTCATCAATATGCGGATGATACCCAGCTCTACCTTTCCTTTTCATCAAACCCAGGTGAGGCAGTGCCTGGGCACGGTAATGGACTGGATGAGGGCTAACAAACTGAGACTCAATCCAGACAAGACGGAGGTACTGTTAGCGGGTGGTTCATCTGTCCGGCGAGGTGATGTTTGCCCTGTCCTGGACGGGGTTGCACTCTCCCTAAAGGATCGGGTCCGTAGTTTGGGGGTGCTCTTGGATCCAGAACTGTCACTTGAGGCACAGGTGAACTCAGTGGCAAAGAGCACCTTTTATCAGCTTAGGTTGATATACCAACTACGCCCTTATCTGGACAGAGATAGCCTAGCTACAGTTATCCACGCTCTGATAACCTCTCGTTTGGATTACTGCAATGCGTTATATGTGGGGCTGCCTTTGAAAATGGTCCGGAAGCTTCAGCTGGTACAAAACAGGGCAGTCCGTTTACTAACAGGGACTGGCTGGCGAGATCACATTACGCCAGTCCTTTTACAACTTCATTGGCTGCCAGTCCAGGTCCGGGCCCAATTCAAAGTGCTGGTATTGACATTTAAAGCCCTAAACGGTTTGGGGCCAGGTTATTTGAAGGAACGCCTCCTCCCATATGTACCTACCCGGACCTTAAGATCATCTACCGGGGCCCTTCTCCGTGAGCCCCTGCCAAAGGAAGTGAGGCAGGTGGCTACTAGGAGGAGGGCTTTCTCCGCTGTGGCACCCCAGTTGTGGAATGAGCTCCCCAGAGAGGTCCGCCTGGCGCCTACACTGTACTCCTTTCGTCGCCAGCTGAAGACCTTTTTATTCACTCAGTATTTTAACACTTAATTTTATCTTAAATTTAAATTTTACTGTTTTAACTCTGTATTTTAATCTTATATCAATTTTGCTGCGTGGTTTTATTCTAGTTGTGCTTTTTATACTGTATTTTGTATTTGTGCTTTTAACCTGTTGGTTGTTTTATTATGGTTTTAATTTTTGTGAACCGCCCAGAGAGCTTCGGCTATTGGGTGGTATAAAAATGTAATAAATAAATAAATAAATAAATAATATTAGCCCTCATCCAGTCCATTGTCTCATCCAAGCATTGATTCAGCACATCCACGGCCTCACCTGATTATGAAAAGGAGTTGCATGTCATCAGCATACTGATAACAATGCACTCCAAAACTCCGGATGACTCCACTCAGTGGTTTCATGTAGATGTTGAATAGCACAGAGCAGAAAACTGATCTCTGAAGAAGCCCATACTGGAGAATCCACAGGGCCGACCAATATTCCCCAAGTACTACCTTCTGGAGCCTGCCATCCAAATAGGAGCAGAACCACTGCAATGCATTACCCCCCCCCCCAATCCCATCTCAGACAGTCACCCCAGAAGGATATCCATGGTCGATGGTATTGAAAGCCGCTGAGAAATCCTGGAGTATCAACATGGTCACATTCCCCCTATCTCTCTCCCAACATACCTAGGTCACATACACAGCAACCAAGGCTGCTTCTGCGCCCAAACCTAGCCTGAACCCTTACTGAAATAGATCCAGCTATTCAGTCTCAGCACTACCCCACCACAACATTCAAGGATCTTGCCTTGCTGCCGCCTCTTTCAGACTGCAAGGGACTATTCCATCTTGTAAGGCGGCATTAATCACTTCCCTGGCCAGGCAGCTGTTCCCTCCCTGTTTGATTTTATAAGCCAAAAGGGGCCAGGCATCCAGTATGGAAATGGTTGCATGAACACGCCCAAGCACCTTCTCAATGTCCTCGAGTTGTACCAAATGACTGTGCTCTGGATACCTCAACCTGATTTACCTGCTGAATCACTGGAGGCTAAGCCCTGGTGGATGCAAGAGATTTTATCCTCGAAGTGCCTAGCAAATGTGTTATAGCAGGCCTCAGATGGATCTACAGCATCCTTAGGACCAGCATGTAATAGGCACCGTCCGAACATGAAAAGCTCTGCTGGGCAGCAAAGAGAAGCAGTGAGATATTGTTTCTTTGCTGCCCTCACTGCCCCTGAATATACTTTACCATAGGTACATACTGGTGTTCAATTGCCTCTACTAGGAGTTTTTCCTCCATCTGCACTTAAGCTGTCTCCTATTTTGTTTACCATGGAGCCATACAAGTATTACAGAGAGGGTGCTCAGGAGCAATTGTCTCAACTTACCTGGTTATTTCTGCATTCCACAGATCAACCAGGTTTTCAAAAGGAGCACCAGCCGTATTAGCTAGAAACACCCCTTGAGCCCTCTGGAAACCACCTGAATCCATTAACTTTTAGGGGCAGACGATCTTAATAGGACCCCCACCCTTGCAAGAGGGAAAAGCCTCTGTCCGTCTAAAACTCAGCAGGAAGTGATCTGACCATGACAAAGGGAGTGATTCAAAGACACACACACACAAACACACACCTTCAGATCCCCATCCCCACGATCAGTGGAATAAAACTAATCTGGAGTGTGACCTGCTGCGTGCGTTGGGCAGGTGACATTCTAAAAGTCCCATGGTTATCATGGAGTCCGTCAGCATGAATGCTGATGTCCCCCAAAACCAGCAACACAGGGGATCAAAGCATCACATCTGAGATCACCTCTGTCAGCTCAGGTAGGGAGACTGCTGGGTAGGCAGGAATCCTCAATGTGTCCCGCTGGCCCAACACAAAAATGCAAACATTAGCATTCAGACAGACAGGGAACCTGTACAGAGAGATAGAATTCTTATAGACCATGTCAACACCCACTCCCCGGCATTCACATCTACCCATATGCTGAACCAAATACCTAGGTGGACACAACTGAGAGATACTAATTCCTTCCTGTTTGCCCACTCAGGTCTCACTTATGCATGCCAATTGTTTTATGTCTATTCTCTAAGGAATTCAGGGTAGTCTACCAATGGTTCATCTTTATCTATTTACACCTGTATCTGTGTTCCTAGTAATCACATTAATAATCCTGTGGTTCTGACCCTATACTAATTATTTTTAGAGAATGGTATTAAATAAAAAAATGTATTCAATTAAAAGAAAATTCCTCTTTTCGGTTAAACATGTCTCCATAAAGGGTTTAGTCTACAAAACCAATTAATTACTACATTAACCTGAAGAGCTTCGCCTATTGGGCGGTATAGAAATGAAATAAATAAAATAAATAAAATAAATAATAATAAAATAAGACTATTATAAATTACAGATAGAATTTCCTGTAGTTACGCTAGTTGCAATTAGCAAGGATCTATCATGCAACATACTAATGAGAGGTTAACACAAGATAATAAAAACAATACCCGGTATTCTTCTTATGCAGAAGTACATTTCTGAACAGGGCAAGGAATGATTACTACTAGATCATGAATAATATATTCCAATCAGCACCTTTTTGAAGTGTTTATACTAAACAGTGTCCACCACAGTTATTAGCCAATACAATCTGATCTTACATCGGAAGAAATGCAAAACTACATTTGAGGTGTTTTAAAGAAAATACAAGTTAATGAACTTGCATTCTTTGAGATGACACCTATTCACTGCTCTATTTTTTGATGTCTGTCAATGCTGCACATCTGAGTTTGGGTGCAAACATACGTACAATTTTGGAGGGGCTTAATGCTTGAGTAAAAGATGGTAGATATGAGAATGATGTTAAGTTTTTTCTTATGAGTTCTCGTCTCTCTCTATGCCATTTCACACATTACGCAGAGGTAAACATGGGTTTGCTACTGAATCTTCATTCAGTAGAGCTGTGCCCAGTCATAGCTTTGTGACAAGTATTTGCGTAGAAGACCTGTTTGCAAACATATTTGTCACATTCACAATTTATTTTATGTCTAGCAACATAATATATAAGTGACCTATAGACGTGAAGTTAAGAGTGCAGGTCATGCACACGAAATAGGCCAAGACCTATTGTTATTTGTTTTTAAATATGTAACGGACATAGGAACATAAGAAGAGCCATGATGGATCAGATCAAGGGTCCATCAAGTCCAACATTCTGCTCATGCAGTGGCCATCCAGCTGTCGACCAGGAACCAACAAGCAGGACACAAGTGCAACAGCACCCTCCTACCCATGTTCCCCAGCAATTGGTGTACATAGGCGTATTGCCTCTGATACTGGAGGTAGCATATAGCCATCATGACTAGTAACTATGGAGAGAAAGACTGAATTCCTATGCACCCTGATGAGGGAGTAACTCGCACTGAATTCAATGGGATTTACTTCTAAGTAGACATGCATAAGACTGTGCTGAAAGCATTGGGGGTTTTAAGTCATGTGTCAAAGTAAAACTTACTCTTGCTTCATTCTGCTGAAGCTTTTCTTCCATACTTAACGCTGTTGGTGAATCCAGAAGTGCGATCTAGATAAAGAAACACTATTATACTGCAAGCTATACGCTACCCTGTACCACATTTTTATACCACTGTCCTGAAACTAGTCTCATACCAATAAGTTCTACTGGTTTAGCTAATGTTACTAACTTAAAATCATCCAGACATGCTGAAACTTCAAGGGAGGGAGAGAGATCCCAATGGAGTATTAAAAGAATGGCGAACACTTTGTTTTTATGTGAAAAACAGGGTCATTGATTGCAGTTTGCGCCATAACTCTCAGACGGCATCTCGCAGAAGACAAGTGCCTTTATGCAAGTGCAAAAGTTGCCAGCTTTCCCTTTCCTTTAGGAAACAGGCATACATATGAAGAAGGTTTAAAAAATGTACATAATAGGTACAAACAAATTCGGCAGCATCTTGCTAGACATTTCCTAGCTCCTGTTCAAAGTGCAGAACGGAACATTGGTACTTACCGAGAAGGTTCCTTCTGGGTTGGTGTGCGGAAGGCATCCCACAATGGGTTAACTCCCCCTATCGCCCAGGAAAAGCAGGGACTCACATGACTGAGTTTTAAGCCCTCTATTGGTCTGAAGCTCCTCCTAGCCAGTTCCGTCCATGGCTAAAGCTCAAAAATTGAGAAAGGAAGCATCTCTTTGTATCATAGGTAAGGAAGAGAACAGATAACTTATTAGTAAGTACTTAGAAATCAATCTGAGAGTACAAACTTTGAGGATCCTTAGGAAAAGGTCTGGCCGGCTAAATGCAGAGACAAGTGGCCTGATAGGCTCGGTGGTGTTTCAGGGTGTGGTTGGGATGCCTTCCGCACACCAACCCAGAAGGAACCTTCTCGGTAAGTACCAATGTTCCGTTCTCCAGGTTGGTGTGAGGAAGGCATCCCACAATGGGATATGCAAAAGCTAAAACCCCTTATCTGGGTGGGAAAATCTTAAGCCGAGTCTATTGTAGTCCTACAATCTGCTGGAGGACTCTCCTGCCAAAGGAGGCATCCGCTGAGGCATATGTGTCTATTTTGTAATGTCTTATGAAGGAATTAGGACTTGTCCAGGTGGCCGCCTTGCAGATTTCTGCCAGAGGGGCATTAGTACTTAAGGCGGCTGATGTGGCTGCTGCTCTAGTGGAGTGAGCTGTGACTCCTAATGGCTTGGGGAGGCATGAGGCCTCATAGGCCGAAAAAATACATGCTTTTAACCACCTAGCTAGGGTAGATCTGGTAACCTTCTTGCCCATAGCCACAGGGTGAAAAGAAACAAACAGTGAATCAGATTTTCGAAAGGACTCCGTCCTTTTTAAGTAAACTTTAATGGCTCTGCGGACATCCAGCTTGTGCCAGGCCTTCTCCTGTGGATGAGAAGGGTTAGGACAAAAAGATGGCAGAATAAGCTCCTGTGACCTATGGAATAGCGTGTTGACCTTAGGGATAAAGGTCGGGTCTGTTCGAAGGACGACAGAATCCTTATGGAAGGTGATGAGGCCTTTTCTGATTGAGATGGCAGATAACTCTGAGATTCTGCGAGCAGATGTTATGGCCACAAGGAAAAGAACTTTTTGTGACAAAATGCGTAGTGGAATAGAGGCAATTGGTTCGAAGGGAGGTTTAGTCAATGAAGAAAGTACAACATGTAGGCTCCAGGAAGGAAACCTATGGACAATGGGAGGACTCTTGAGTGCTGCTCCACGGAGGAATCTTTTGATGTGAGGGTGTGAACTTAGTGGCTGCCTACCAGGCCTGGAAAGGACTGATGACAGGGCTGACGTTTGCCTGCGCAGGGTACCCGGTTTTAAACCCATCTGAAGGCCTTGTTGGAGAAAGGCTAGGAGTTCCTTGACACCTGTTGCACGTGGAATAAGCTTCTCCCTTTCACTCCACCTGCAGAAGGACTTCCAGGTTGTTTCGTAAATTCTGGTGGTGGAGTCCTTGCGGGATGCCAGCAGGGTGGATATGACATCCTCAGAATAACCCAGAGTTAAGTAGATGGACCTCTCAGCAGCCAGGCGGCTAGTTGGAGCCAATTTGGGTCTGGGTGCAGTACTGGTCCCTGAGACAAGAGATCTGAGATCTGGGGCAGGAACCATGGACCTTGCACTGCTAGGGCTAGAAACTCGGAGAACCAGGGGCGTCGGGGCCAGAAGGGGGCTACTAGGACTACAGTGGCTTGTTCCTTTCTGAATTTTTGTAGAACTCTGGCTAAGAGGGGGATTGGAGGGAATGCGTAGAGCCTCTCTTTCGGCCAGTTGATATATAGTGCATCTATCCCTTCGGCTCCGTAAGACTGGAATCTGGAGAGAAATCTTGGCAGCTTGTGGTTGTGCCTGGATGCAAACCAGCGTTAGTGGGCCGAAATGGTGTATGATTCTCTGGAAGACTGCTGGATGTAGGCTCCATTCCCCTGGGTCTATTTGTTGCCGACTCAGATAGTCTGCTGTATGGTTCAGGGTCCCTTTGATGTGTTGGGCTGATATAGAGGCTAAGTTCTGTTCGGCCCATAATAGCATGCTCTGGGCCTCCAGGTGTAGGGAGAGGGATTTGGAACCCCCTTGACGTGTTATGTGGGCTCGTGTTGTTGTGTTGTCCGTTCTGACTAGGACATGAGAATGTTGCAGATGGCGTGAGAATGCTTTTAGACCCAGGTGTACTGCCCTGAGCTCCAGCCAGTTGATGCTGTGGCATTTTTCCTCTGCATTCCATTTTCCTTGGGCCAGGAGAGAGTTGCAGTGGGCTCCCCACCCTTCGAGGCTGGCATCTGTTGTCAGCAAGATCCTCTGAGGCTCCTGGAAGGGGCTGCCCACCTGCAGATTTTGGAGGTCTTGCCACCACATGAGGGAGTCTCTGACGTGCAGAGGGAGAAGTATTGGGAGGCGATCCCTCCTTGCTATTTGAGCTTGGAAGGGTAATAGGAACCACTGAAGGGGGCGAGAATGCAGCCTGGCCCATGGGAAAATGCCGAGGCATGAGATCATTAAACCCAGAAGATGCGCAGCATCCATTAAGTTGGTTATTCTTTGCCGATGAATTGCCCTTGCGCGGTCCTGAAGCTTGACTATTCTCTCTGGGGAGAGGAATATTAAACCCTTGGAGGTGTCGATGAGTGCTCCTAGATGAGGGAGGACCTGGGTGGGTGTGAGATGGCTCTTTTTTCTGTTTATGACAAAGCTGTGTCTTTCTAGGCCCTCGACAGTTGTCTGTAGATCCTGCGAGGCTTTCTGACTGGAAACAGAACGGATAAGAAGGTCGTCCAAATATGGATAAATATGCACGCCCTTTAGCCGGAGATGAGCTATTAGTGTCACCATGATCTTGGTGAAGATGCGGGGTGCCGAGGATAGGCCAAATGGAAGTGCTTTGTACTGGTAATGATAGTTCTGGTACATGAAGCGTAGGAATTTTCTGTGAGGTAGTGAGATGGGAATATGCAGATATGCCTCTGTGAGGTCTATGGAAGTCAAATATTCTGCTTTGTGAAGGGCTTCTTTGATGGTTTGCAATGTCTCTATACGGAATTTTCGATATTTGACAAACCTGTTCAGATGCTTGAGGTCCAGAATTGGTCTCCAGCCTTTGCCCTTTTTGGCTACTAGAAATAAGATGGAATAAATACCTTCGTATTTTTCTATGGATGGTACTGGTTCTATCGCTCCTATTTGAAGTAGATGCTGTATGGCGGTAGATATGATGTGATTCTTGGTGGTGGATTGTGATGTGGGGGATGGGATGAACCGAGAGAGAGGTTGTTTCCAAAACTCTATGAGATAACCATGGGAGATGGTGTCCAGGACCCAGCGATCGTCTGTGGATTGTTCCCATGCTGGGAGGAAATGTTGAAGTCTCCCCCCGATGAAGGTTTCCCTGGCGTCAGAACTGCTGTCGTCCAGACTTTGAGGTCTGGAAAGTAGAAGGGGGTTTGGCAGAAGCGCTAGAGGAGTTGGCGCTTCTGGGCTGAAAGCGGGATCTGGACCATGCTGGTTTAGGAAACCTGTAGCTTTTGGATTGAAAGGAAGATTGGTTAGTGGTCCGGAATGGGCGAAAGGATGTATAAGACCGGATGAGTTTTTTATCTTCTCGCCGGAAGGATGAAGGCATAACTTTTTTCTTATGCTTAGTCTCTATGAGGACATCTTTTAAGGCCTCTTCTCCAAAAAGGTGTGCACCTGTGAAAGGTACAGTCGCAAGATTTCCCCTTGAGGGAAGGATCAACATTCCAGTGCTTAAGCCAAATGGAACGTCTGGCCACATTAGCAGCTGTTATGGAGCGGGCTGAAAACTGAAGAGCATCTTGTGTAGCATCAGCCAGGAAGGCAAAAGATTTAGAGTTTGAGCAGTCCTCTGTATAAAGTAGGCTGATCTAATTCCTTATTGTTTATTATGTCTTCCACCCATAAGATGGAAGCTCTAGCGAAAAAAGATGATACTGCTGAGGCCCTTAAAGCTAATGCTGAAGCTTCATGCGCCTTTTTTAAAGCTGTATCTGATCTTCTTTCCCCGTGGTCTTTTAGGGGAAAGTCACCATCTTTTGGCAATACAGCACCTGAGAGCAAGGCCGCCACAGGGGCATCTACTAATGGGATTTTTAATTCTTCCATCACATTGTGAGGAAGAGTATAAAACCTCTGCGCTGTACTGACTCCCTTTTTTCCCTGGAGGGGAGATTTCCACTCCTCCTTCATTAATTTATTAAAGGAATTGGGAAAAGGTACCTCTCTGGTGGTTGGCTTGGGTTCTGGAAACATCGCTGCCCCTCTAGATAAAGATTGCTGTTTGTCGGGTTGTACTGGCTCACTAGCTAGAGAGACAATTGCTTTGGACAATAAAGGTAAAAAATCCTCTTTGTTAAAGAATCGATCAGCCGAGATATGGTCTGTAATTTCTATGTCTGACCATCCACCCTCCTCTCCTTCTGAAAAGAACTCCTGCAGTGACATTATGGAGGAATCACTGTCATGGTGGGGCTCAGCCAAGGGGGTCTTGGATTTGTTAGAGCGACCTTTGGCTATGGAGTGTGGGTCTGGAGAGTCGTCCCCAGAGCCTGCTGATGAGTGCAGACTATGGGAAGAATTGGGCTGTTTTGACCTGAAAGCCTTCTTTTTGTTTTTTGTTTTATCATTGTTTTTATTTTTGTTTTCTAATTGTGGAGGAGGAGAGGAGGAAGACTCAGAAGTGTGCAAGCTTCTGGTGCGTTTTGCAGAACGGCTTGATCTCAAGGTTTGCTTGTCTAACAAATGGTCAGACAGATTATCCAGTACTGCCTTAGTGATCTGTGCTAAAACAGATTTATCTATTTGAGCCATGCTTAGGATAGGCGTTGGGGCTATCTCATTATTCTGTGTCTGAGCAATGGAGGAGGTGGAAGGAGGAGGGGCTTCCCTTTGCAAGTTGGAATCGAAACTGCAACTCAAAATGGCCGCCCGCTTTGTTTGGCGGGAAACATCCACGTGGGGGAGAAAGAATGGATTTGATCTCACCCTTGATGCTGTTGGAGCATCTAGCTGCTCCGTTGCTTCCTCCTCTTGTTCTGAGTGGAGAGGGTGGCGTGCTGAGCCCCCGACTCCCTCAGTCTCAGCCGCATCTTTTGAGGCTGGGATCACACCATTCCTGGTGTGTAAGAGACTCAGCGAGGGGCCTTGGCCTCCGGGCTGGTGATCTCTTTGATCCTCCGTGGCTGGGAGACTCAGTAGGCAGCCTAAGCCGGCAAACTGGTTGTCTCCTTGACCTTTCTGGCAGGTCATCCTTTTGTCTGCTGATGGCTTCCTAACGACTCTCACATGAGTCGTTGTTTTCTTTTTCTTTTGAGGCTTCGAAATGGTTTTCTTTTCTTTGCCGGAGGGGTCATGGAGAATGATAGGCAAGCGGCAGAGAAAAAGAAGCAGAAAAGGTTTTGTTGTTGTTGTTGTTGTTTTGTTTTTTGGTAAGAGAGGATGAAAAAATAAAGCCTGGTTATAAGAAAGAAAGTCAAAGAGGTAAGAAGTTTAAAAGGTGTTAGAAATAGAGATAAGTATAGGCTTGAGATAGGAGGAGATGAGAAGTAGCTCTGTCCTGGGCGAAAAGCAGGGACGAACTGGCTAGGAGGAGCTTCAGACCAATAGAGGGCTTAAAACTCAGTCATGTGAGTCCCTGCTTTTCCTGGGCGATAGGGGGAGTTAACCCATTGTGGGATGCTTTCCTCACACCAACCTGGAGAACAGGCGGTGCAGGTCTGTTGGGTATCCATGTCTAGCTTGCCACTTTCCCCACATTACCCAGTCCCACACTTTGTTTTCTGCTCCCCCATACCACTTGGTCCAATTTTCTTCTCTCCAACCCACCTTCTCTTTCTACTGACCAATTCTCTTGTTCTTTTCTTTTACCCACAACCCCCACGCTATTTACACATCCTTTGACCTCTGCATGTCACTAATTCAACTCTTAATCTCTGCTTGCTCCTTTGAAATCCTTTTGTTGCCACCCCAACCTATTCCTCACTGTGAGGCCCAACCCTTATGCAAAGGATATATAGTGCTTCCTAGTGGAAGATTTAGTGGAAATGCTTGGTTCTGGAAGGAGGCAGGTCACCGGAGTTCCTTTATACGAACTCCACTGACCTAACTCCTTCCAGAAACAAGTATTTCCACTCATTTGGGGTTAAACTTGGAAGCACTAAATCTCCCTTGTGTAAGCAGTGGGTGTCACTTGCAGAAGGGAATCTGCAGGGCAGAGAAGTATCAGCAGGCGGGTAAGCACCCAGATGAATACAGCCTTCTGTACTATAGCATATGTACTGGAGTGTACAGACTATAGGGTATATACAGAAGAGCAGAGAACTGGACTCTTTAATAAGCAAAATTACAAAATGTTTACTTTTAATGTGTTTGTGTCAGTTAATCCTCAAAAAGTTACAATAAAAAAAGAAATAATATGAAGACATTGCCTTAGATTATTCACTAACCAAAGGCAAACAGTGTTAAGAAAATATCTGACCTAGACTGATTTATACACACCAGTGTAATTTAGAAAGAGCATCTTCCTTAATTTATAGAAACAGATGGTGTCACGCAAAGAAACCACTCATGTCTCAAGTGCCAGCTAACCTGATTCCCCTGAGCAAGAAGAGTTTTCAGTCGGGCTATTTCAGCTCGAAGCTCACGAATTAGCTTGACGTTTGGATCCTCATTAATAGTAGGCTTGTTGATTATGTTTTTAGCTCGGTTTGCATAGCGAAGGGTGCTTAAAGTTTCTCCATAATTGACATCAGCAGGTGAAATAGCTGAGGAGAATGAAGTCATAATTATGTTATATGAATACAAGGTTCCATTTAGAAGTCCTAAAAGCCCCTTGTGAGTGGAGAGAAAGCAAATGATGTATTTCACAATGATTAGGATGACATTTCAGAAAATTTGTATTAATTTGCTTGATATTTGTATACATGGCTTTAATAGCAAGCATATGCTTCACCATGAACCATTTCAACCTTCTATGAGAAGGAAGGTGTAGTATCCCTATAAATGTATAATGGCCTAATTTGGTCTTATCTAGATCAAAGAGTTTTATGACACCTTAAAGACCAATAAATTTATTGTGACATAAATTTGAGGAGTCCTAATATTGACACAAATATTTTGTTTTCTGCCTTGCTTCAACTAATGAAACAGGTTCACTTTCTAGTATCTTGTATAATAATGCCTAGATCAAGCAACAGGCAGGCTTCAAGGCACTCTCATGCAGCTCTCAACTGAAGAGCGTTATTGATGAAAACAAGGCACCTTGTGCTTTCTGAGTGTTGCGCTTTGTGCTGTGGTGTGGTGTGGCAGTGGGTGGGAGGAAGCATAGCCTAAGTGAGGGTCGTAGCTCAATGGTAGAGCACATGCTTTTCATGCAGAAGGTCCCAGGTTCAATCTAAAGTATTCCAGATAGGGCAGGAAAAACTCCTGCCTGAAACCTGGGGAGCCGTTGCCAATCAGTACTGACAATACTGGGCTACATGACTCAGTATGAGATAGCTTCCTATGTTCTTCTGAGCAGTGCAGTAGTCTATGTGCTGCAGCAAGAGCAGGAGCAGGCCAGCCACTTCACTCACTTGTCCCTCTCCTAGACAGACACTACAATGAGTTGTAGCCCAGACCTGCCTCTCTGCCTCTTGCTTATGAATTCAAAGTAATGTCTCATGGCCAATATCGGTCTGCAAAAGCTTATGAGCTGCACTTCCTCCAGTGACACTTTCGCAAAGACAAAAGGGAGGGAGTTGGCGATCACGCGGAAGAGGAGGCCGGCGATTGTGTGGAGGAGGAGGCAATGGCGACAGCTACTTCCGTAATTCCTGCTGCTGTATGTACAGCCCTCCCCGGCACTGGATGCTGGGAGGTGTAGGCTGTATGGGGGGGGGCCTAGGGCTGTGCAATAAAATGGCGGATCCGTCCTAAAATGGAGGATCCATCCTAAGACGGCCTCTGTGATTCTGATTTCCAAATCTGAGTCCTGCAGCTTGCACAGCACTAGTTTAAAGATACCTTTTTAAATCCACTTTCATGTTTTAGCTGCTTTGATACTTACCTCTCTTTTCAAAAGTTATTTTAAATTATTGTTGCTGCTTAATGTGTTATCAATGGTTTTATTGTGTTTGTTTTACAATGCATGTTGCCCTTGGCTATAGGATGACTCATAAATTGAGTCAGTAGGGTATTTTGAAAGTTTTCCTGTAAAGACAGCAGTATTAAACAATAAATAGCACCACTGCTTAATACAGGGGTCCCCAACGTTTTTGGACCTGTGAGCACATTTGGGAATTGAGAAACTGTTGTGGGTGCCACCACAAAGTAGCTCCTATTGAGGATACGGCTAGTCACATAATGGCTGCCGTGGGGACCTGGCTGATCAAAAGAGGTGTGTTTGTGTGAAGAACTGGCAAGGCTAGAGGGAAGGGGAAATAGCAAGGCAAAAGGGTAGAGGTCAGAGAAAGAGCAAGGAGAGGAGGGGGGGACAGCAAGGTAAAGAGGTGGGAGGTTGCCCACTTTCACCGGTTTTATTTGTATTGGTTATAGAACTATTGGTGAACGTGATAAGAGAAGATGACGCGATTGAGGAAATAGGATGGAAGGAGGAAATTAAAATAAATATGTTTGCAGATGATACGGTATTAACAATTAAGAATCCATTGAAGAAAATGGATAGAACAAAACATCATCTGAGGGAATTTGAGGAGGTGACGGGATTAAAAATAAATTGGACAAAGTCAGAGATGATGTTGTTCAATTATAGTAAAAAAGAAGAGAGTCAGAGAGTAAAGAGAAAAATATGAAAGTTAAAGAAATAATAAAATATCTAGGAATCAGGTTCACTAGGAATTTAGAGGATTTGGAAAAGGAAAACTTAAACAGTTTGAAACAGGAAGTTATGAGTAAATTAGAAAAATATAAAAAGTTAAATTTATCTTGGTTTGGAAGAATAGCCCTTATAAAAATGAGGATTTTACCAAAAGTATTTTTTTTATTTAGAATGATGCCAATAAAGATATCAGAAAAAGAATGAAAAAGTTGGCAAAGTGTAGTAAATAATTTTTGTAATGGAGATAGAAAGGCGAGACTTAATAAAAAAAGTTGGTATGTAACGCAGAAAAAAGGAGGGCTAGGGCTCCCAAACCTAAAGTTATATTCCGTAGCCAATATGTTGAGACATGTGGTAGAAAGTATGATAGGAATAGGAGATTTACGTTGGTTGGAAGATGGAAAGGGAGATGATATAGAATGGAAATTAGAAAATATATTTTTTAGAGATTATGCAAAAAAATGGGGGGAAGAAATAGAGAACCCTCTTTTAAAAAATCACTGGGAAATACGGTGAATATATAAAAAGGACTTAGCTCCGAGTATTTCCCCAATATCACCAGTGATAATAATGAGGAACTTTCCGGAAAATTTAAAAAAAGAGTTGGGAAAAAGTCTAAAAGAAGGAAAGGTAATGAAGTTAAAAGACTGGTTAGAAAGGATGAAAACTAGGGAAGAAATAAAGGAGAGGTTAAAAGAAGGAAATATATCGTGGTTAAATTATATTCAATTAGAACAGTGGACGAAGAAATGGTTAAAAGATAATGGAGAGTGTAGAGGAATTACCAAGTTTGAGGAGTTGATTTTAAAAAAAGAAAATGAGAAAAGAGAAAATAAATCAATAAAAAGTCTAACGAGCGAAATATATAGACTATTATTAGTGGAAAAGGGAGAGACGGAAAGTATAGGCAAGATGGTATGGTAAACTGATTTGAAGGAACAAATAGGGCAACAGAGTTGGAAAGGGATATGGAAACGAGTGTTGAGAAACATGTCCGTGAGGATAAAAGAAAATTATTACAAGCTTGTCTGGAGGTGGTACCTAACCCCTGTGAAATTAAATATGATAAATAAATCGAATTCAGCATTATGTTGGAGAGGTTGTCAAGAGAAAGGATCGTATTTACATATATGGTGGGAATGTGAATTTGTACAAAAATTATGGAAAATGGTGTTTAATGAGATAAAATAAATTATAGGAATGGAGATAGAAGGGACACCTACTGTGGCATTGTTATCAGTTTATGGAGGATTGAATTGTAATCAAGAGAAAAAAGAATTGATAACAAATTTGTTAACAGCAGCAAGATTAATGATATCCAGGAACTGGAAGGTTCAAGGGGATTATCATATAGAAGATTGGTATAAAGAAAAATGGGATATTGCTATTAACGATAAATTAACATGTAACATGAGAGTCAGAAGAGGAATAATAAAAACGAATGATTTTGAAGAAATATGGAAACAGTTTTTAGATTTTGTACTATTAAAGGGGAGAGGGAAAACACCTCCAGAGGAAGTAATGAGATTTTGGAAATATGAATAAGATCCCGTGGTTGGGGGGAGCACATTAATGTTAATCATAGACTATATGAATTGGAATCAAGTTAAAATATGTTTATTAAATTGTTTATTTTATAATATTGTGTATTATGGGGTAGTGTTTTATATTGTATTGTTTGTATTGTTTGGAAGTTTAGAAAAATAAAAAATTATTATAAAAAAAAAGAGGAGGGGGGAAGAGAAGTAGCTAAGCTAGAGGCTGGGAGTGGAGAGACAGAGAACGAGCAAGGGGGGAAGTTTGTGCAGTGCAGCCAGGAAGCAACTCTTTCCTTCTTTTCTTGTCTGCTCAACCTGCTGATTAGCAGCAGGTTCAGGAAGGAAAAGCTAGCACCCTGAAAGAAGCAGGGGTGGGTTTTTTTTATTTTTAAAAATAAATTTGAGCGGGGAGTGGAGAGCTTCACAGGTGTTGTTGGACGTCCACACAGGTGCTGCGTTGGGGAACCCTGGATTAATGAATAATTTATAATGCGAATCAGCTGGATTTGCAAAAAGCCTTTTGTCAAAGCTAAAGCACTGAGAATTCACGTAATCTGAAAGTCACTCACTTGCAATCATTATTGTTTTAGAGTTTCCTCCTAGGCTATCTTTCAAAAGCCATGTCAAAACAGAATCCCTGTAAGGCACAAATACTTGCTTCTTCTTTGTAAGAGGGTTTGAGGCGTCCTGAGATAGATCAGCTGTGAAGGAGGAAAACAGTAAGGCAGCATTTACATTGGAGATGGCTAGATAACAAGCTCAGTCCTCACTTTAGCATGCAACAAATTCGAACAAAAACAAAGAGACATACCTAAGGCAGAAATTACGTTTCCCAGAGTAACTAGGGATTTGTTAATATTTCCTCCTTCTTTTAATCTAACACCTGTAGCACCAGTGGCATCAGCTCTCTCACTTCCAGCAAGGTCTACCAGATGTATTTTGCTTACCGTCTCGCATGGCATTTCAGCATCAAACTTAGCCTACAGAAAACAACAAGAACATGTTTCCCTATGAAACTATGAAGTGTTTAAAAATGGGAGGGATGGGGAAAACTTGTTTTATTTCTCAGAAATGCAGGTGTACTAGGAGTATAACATCCTTGGAACAGTTCTATTCCAAACGCTCAAGTAACACACTAGATCAAATAAACGCTTCTTCCTTTTCCAAAACACACATGTGCCAGCAAAACAGAAATACCTTGAAATCCAATAAATCCACATTTTCAACATATATATTTCTCTTTGCAGCTCTTTGGGTGGGAGGGGAATTATTTTAGTTTAGATTTAGAAACTACATGTATAAAGCTGCATTACCATTCTGCCAAGATGAGAAAGTGCCCCACACGTGTTCTACTTATATTTTCAAATAGCAGTATTAAAATGCAGAGTTTGTTTTCCTATCAACTGGTGATTGTGGCTGATCAAGTTATTTAGCCATACCTCCTTCCACCCTTGCCTAGAGGAATGCAATCCTGCAAACTTCATCCCCCACCTGCTCCACCCCAAACCTATGAAGCTCACAAGCACAAGATAGCAACTTAATATTCTGGCTTGAACCACAGCTCCTAATACAAATGGGTCATGAGAGTGTTAACTAATCTTCTCTCTAGAGTAGTCAGAGTTTAATCCTTCATTTATGAAAAAGGGATCTGTGAACACTTAGTAAATAATATTGCAGGAAAACAGGAGATGAAAGAATAGAAATACAGCCATCTTTCCCTTTGGGCTCTAAATCTACCTTATTTGTGTTTGCCAAAGAGTGCACATACTCATCTGAGTTTAGAAGAACATAAGGACTGGAGAAAGACTATCAAACAAGGTAAGACCACCAAACAATTCAAGGAATTTCATAGGTCACTAATAACTGTATATTTTTGCTGGAGTCAAGTTGAGCCACTCTTTGCTCTCTGTTCAGTACATTGACAAAGAGTTAGGTTTAGTTTCCCTTTGTTTGTTTGTTTGTTTGATTATATTTACGAAGGTAGTGCCCTCTCCTTTATTAACTTAATTCTCAATCTCTGCTCCCAGTGCTTAATCACAGGGCCAAAATAAATATTAGACTGTGATCAGATCTCCCAACAACTTTCACTCTAAAGGAGGTTTTCAGGCCTCCAAATGTGATCAGATTAGCAACACTGGAAGAGGGATCAACTGTGCAGTTCTCCTAACTTAAATACCTTCCCCAAAGGTGCTCTTAGCCCCATAACTAGAAAATCGAGGCTAAAAGTAGCTGGGGGGGGGGGAGTAGACCGGGGAAAAGGCAAGGAGAGAAGTGTTAAATTCCCCTCCCAGAGTGCCACTCTCCAATGAAGCATGGAGCCCCGAGCCCAATTTAAAGGTACATTAAAAAAAGAAGAAAAAGAAACCTCTGCCAAAGCTGATCCTACAAAATCATTGTCCTGGCAGAGTTTTGTGCTTGAACAGATGAAGATGAGAGTGCCTCCTCCCCAATGTAAAAGAACCAGAACACCTGTATTTTGGATTGGAAATAACATCTAGAGATTAACAGTGCAATCCTATGCATGTTTAGACAGAAAACAAGTCCTAGAACTGTCAGCATTCCCCTGCCAGCATGGCTGGGTGGGGAATGCTGGAAGTTCTAGGACTTTTTTCTGTCTAAACAGCATAGAATTATGCCTCAGGAGATTTACATCTGAAAAGGCTTCAGCCAAAGCACCCCTCTTTTCTGAAACACTGCATTAATTATATGTGTCTTCTTCCCAAACTGGAGTGAAATGTGCTGCCATTTAATTCATTAGGCAGGGGAAGGCCATTTTTCAAGTCCCTTCTCATTCTCAATGGGACCTGAATCTGAGTTGCAACTTGATAACGCTATTCAAGGAATTTCATAGTCCACTAATAACTACTTCTTTTACCTGAGTAAAGTTGATTGTGAAAATGGCATGAGATCTGCTGCTAACATCATTCATTCCAGTTGCAGCAGTGGTCCGATTTATGTTTCCTGCTTCCATAAGCTCTTCTACATCGCTATAATTTTGAACTAAATGCTTAGACAAATCTAATAAAAACACAAGAAGGATGAATACTTAGGCTGCAAGCTTTAACCGATTAAATATGTTACACACATATGTTATATCTGTGCGTATGTTATAAACAGATGTTATATCTGAACTAGAAAGGTCAAAGAAATCCGCAATGGAGCAAAATGAGTTTGGATTTTTATTACTTCAAGACACAGATTCTACAACAGATCGGTTTTATCCCATCTGGATGTATTCTGTAGAACTGTGGGCCATTTTCTACAATTTTCCAAAATTTTGAACAAATTTAGTAATAGAAAATATGCAAAATAAAAAATGACTGAAAATGCGCATTTGCTAAAGCGTGAAAATGTGCATGGAGGGGGAGGATGTGCATTTTCACAAGCAGAAATATGCACAAGTGCAAATTTGCACAAAGCAAATTTGGAAACTAAACAAAAAAATCCAATGATGGAATGAAAGGTGTCTGAAACACAAACAGAACAGGTTTTGCACATCCCATACTCCTTTAATCTAAACATCGCTTAGAAATGTCTTTAATATGAACAATTCTTAAATATTGTTAAATAAATAAATAAATAAATAAAAGACTACAAGGGCAGCTGCAATTAATTAGGCAACGGATATATTTTTAAACTGCTGCTTTTAATAAGTTTTTAAAAATACTGCAGATGGCAGACATAATCGTAGAAGAAACAGTCCCACACAGAAGGCAATCCCTCTTCTAAGATGGCACCTGATGCAAAATATGCATTCACCATCTAAAACTAAAATATATTTATTCGTCAAAACTATGGCTTAGTCTATGTAACTGATTTAAATTCATTTGATTAATTAAGATTGCTTGAATTGGCAGTTTGCGCTAATGACTACCAAGTTAAATAAAACTTAAGAACGTATTTGAGAGTGGGGGGAAACACCCTAAGCTCATTTTTATAATGCACAATAGAGCAGAAACCAGATCACAAGTATAAGATTACCATAATTCTTTTAGCAGCAGAAAGACTGCTAGGCATCTTAAAAGTACGGAAGGGCAGCCTGAAGAGAAATCTGCAGTCTTCCTCAACATTTTGTACCCTCAAGACACTATGGCATAAATTGGAAGGGGATGGATTAAGCCAATTAAATTCTAATATGTGCTCTTCCATCACAAGTTCCTTTGATTTATAAGTCAGACCCATCATTAGTCTCAAATTAGTTAGTAGGACATCACACACCAGAAGAAATCTTTAAAATTTACATAGTGACTGGGGACAAACTACACACAAATTAGCAGACCCAAATAGGGATCATAGAGTTTTATAACTTCATTTATACTGGCCTTCAGTTTATAACCAAGACAAATTTATTCAATTAATCATATGACTGGATACCAAAGCATATTAGGCTGTTTAAATCCCACCTTCAACATAAGGGCCTTCTTTTGGATGCTCACGAATTCTTAAATTATTTGTTTTTGAAGATTTGCGCCTCAGTAAATCTCTAACATGTTCATTGTAAATTTCCAGGTAACTGAAAAATGAAAAGAAAAAAAAAGTACTTTAAATTAGAAGGTCAATAAACACAAATCTTCTACCTGAATCATATACAAACTTCATACAAATATATATGGACTTCAGTCACAAACCTAAATGAGTTGTAATCAACTTTCAGTTGTACAGGTGAGGTGGTCTTAAAGACTTTACTGTTAAGTATTTGAGAGCCAGGGTAGCCTAATGCATAGAAATTTGAACTCAATTCTGAGTTCGTCCCAAATGTCATCAGGTGATCTGTCCAATTCACTATCCTTCAGCAATCCCAGCACCACCTCAGGAGGATCCTAACTGTTTGGGACAGCTTTCCAATGGGCTGCAGGGGGAGAGGAGAACAGCAAAATCTGTCTCTCCCCATTCCTCTAGCAGGAGAGTCTTGTGGAAGACATGGGTAATTTAGAACCAACCCTATGACACATTTTAAAGGAGAAGGGGCCAACTTGTGGCCCTCCAGATGTTTCAGCTTTTAACCACTGATGCTATGGAAAAAATATCTCTTCTGAACCTATTCCCCTAAAAAAATATTTTGTGCCAACTTTACAATGTGGATTTTCTAGAAAAGTTCGAACTGGAAAATGCTTATATGGAATTTAAGGTAATTTGCATTAGTAATTTTCTGATGCCCTAGAGAATGGTTGGATTTAGCATGTTTATTTTATTTGTATTTAGTAAAAAAATAACATGCATATACCCCATGTTAATGTTTTGTCCCAATTTGAAGAGCAGCTGCAATTAAGCTCAGCAGAGAAGCTGCAATTAAGCTCAGCAGAGAAGCTGTTGAGCAACATTGATTGGTCTGTTTGAATTTGAGCATCTGCTCCGCCTCTTTTAGGTTTTCCAGCCTCCAGTTTGCTGGAGGCGCGAGCCTTTGGCGCGAGCACAAGGGCTCTCGGCCTGAGGCTCTCTGCCGTGGGCGCGAAGCCGGTCAAGCGGAACTTCTACTCCGGAGGAAAAACCCCAGCCGCGGTCCGGTCGCTGCTACTTTCTGATTCAGGACACAATCTTCTCATTTTCTCCTCTCAAGTCTTTTCTCCTCATATCTGTTCCTTATGGCTCGTTCCAATTTCGTCTCTCCTAACTTAGTTCCTATTCGGTGTCTCCCCTCTTCTCAGCTGCCTTTTTCGTGTTCCTTATGGAACTGTCGATCTGTTGCTTCCAAGGCCCCTGTCATTCAGGCCTTGTTTGTCTCTAGGTCTCTTCACCTCCTTGCTCTTACTGAAACCTGGCTTCCTGCCCATGATACCGCCATCTCTGCTGCCCTCTCTCTTGGAGGACTCTCTTTCTCTCACACTAGTCGCCCAGAGGGTCGGGGTGGTGGCGTGGGTCTTTTATTATCTAGTTTGTGCCAGTTCCAGCCTCTTTCCATTCCACCGTCACATTGTTTTTCCTCCTTTGAGGTACATGTGGTGAGGCTTTTCGCTCCATTGCGACTGCGGATTGCAGTTCTGTATCGCCCCCCCAGGCTCATCCTCTAAATTTATCTCTGATTTTGATTCGTGGCTGTCCTTTTTCCTCTCTGATAACTGTCCTACTCTTATTTTGGGTGATTTCAATATTCATGTGAATGACCCTCAAGACGCTGCAGCTCTACGATTTCACTCTATCTTCCTCTTATGATCTTAAGCTTTGGTCTGATGTACCCACACATTCCCTTGGACACTGTCTGGATCTTGTTCTCACTTGGAATTGCTCTGTTTTGGACTTTTCTACTGCTCACTTTCCGTTGTCAGATCATCACCTAGTTTCTTTCAATATTACTCATAATCCTCCTCCTTCACATCCCACTTCTCGCTCTTGTCGTGACTTGCAATCTATCAATTATGAGGCTTTTTCTCAATCTCTAGCCTCCTCTCTTCATTCTGTCTTTTCGGCTGTCTCCTTGGACTCAGCTGTCTCCTTCTTTAATTCCTCCTTATCTTCAACTCTTGATAATCTTGCTCCATCTACAACTCGGATAGTTCGCCCTTCTCAACCCCAACCATGGCTCACCTCTTTCCTACGCTACCTTCGCTCTTGTTCCCGGGCAGCTGAACGCCTTTGGTGCAGGACCAGGGACTGGGCGGACTTTGTCCATTATTATTATTATTATTATTATTATTATTATTATTATTATTTATTTATATAGCACCATCAATGTACATGGTGCTGTACAGAGCACCATGTACAAATTTGTACATGTACAAATGTGCTGTACAAATTTGTACTCTCCTCTTTCTCTTCTGCCATTTCATTGGCCAAACAGCAGTATTACTCAACGCTGATCCAGTCAAATGCTAGACATCCTCAGCGGCTCTTTGCGTCCTTCAATTCTCTTCTGAAGCCTAATCCACCATCTCTCCCCGCCTCTCTGTCTGCTAATAACTTTGCCTCTTTTTTCAATGCTAAAATCCAAACTATTCGCTCTGAGCTGGCTAGCTCTGCTCCTCTTCCAGTTCCTGTTCCTCATCTGTCAGTTCCTCCTGCAAATTTCTCTGCGTTTCCTTCGGTCTCAGCTGATGAACTGTCTACAATACTGCGCTCTTCGAAGCCTTCCACTTGTTCTCGTGATCCGATTCCTTCTCGCGTCTTTATTAATCTGATCCCTGCTATCCTCCCTTCCTTGCTTCATATTATTAATTTTTCTCTGTCCTCTGGTTCATTTCCTTCTGCTTTTAAACATGCTACAGTCTCTCCTATTCTCAAGAAACCTACTCTTGATAGGCTATCTCTGTCTAACTACCAACCTGTCTCTTTGTTGCTGTTTGTTTCAAAGATCCTGGAGCGTGTGGTCTACTGTCGTTGTCTTGATTTTCTTTCTAGTAACTCTGCTCTGGATCCTTTTCAATCTGGATTCCGTCCTTTGCATTCCACTGAAACAGCCCTTACTAAGATTACCAATGATGTTCTTACTGCCAAGTCTAAAGGCCATTATTCCGTTCTTATTCTCCTTGATCTAACTGCAGCCTTTGACACGGTTGATCATGATCTTCTTTTAGATTCCCTTCATGACCTTGGATTTTGTGGCTCTGTCTATAACTGGTTTGCCTCCTATCTAGCGGGTCGCTCTTTCAGCGTGTTGGCTAATGGCAGCTCGTCTTCTTCTTTTCCCCTTTCAGTAGGGGTTCCCCAAGGCTCGGTGCTTGGTCTGTTGTTGTTTTCTTTATACATGTTGCCCTTGGGTAATCTTATTCAATCTCATGGCCTCCAATATCATCTGTATGCCGTTGATACACAATTATATCTTTCATCTCCAGATCTTTCTCCAGATGTTCACGATCGTATCTCGGCATGTCTTTCAGATATCTCAGCTTGGTTGCTTCATCGTCGTTTGAAACTTAATATGGCAAAGACTGAATTGCTTGTTTTTCCTCCTAAACCTTCTCCTCATCTATCATTCTCTCTTACTGTCAATGATGTTACGCTTACTCCAGTCAAGGAAGCTCGTAGTCTTGGCTTTATATTTGATTCCTCGCTCTCCTTTATTCCTCATATTGAGGCAGTAGCTAAATCCTGTCATTTTTTCCTGTATAATATTGCCAAGATTCAATCATTTTTGTCTGTCTCTTCTGCCAAAACTCTTGTTCATGCATTGGTTATTTCTCGGTTGGACTACTGCAACCTTCTTCTCACTGGCCTTCCTTCTTCTCACATCAGTCCGTTGGTTTCTGTTCACCACTCTGCTGCTAAGATCATCTTCTTGGCTCGCTGCTCTGACCATGTAACTCCACTTCTGAAATCTCTTCATTGGCTTCCAATTCACTCCAGAATCCAATATAAACTTCTCCAGTTGACCTACAAAGCTTTTCACTATCTAGCTCCTTCCTATCTCTCCTCTCTCATCTCACACTATTGCCCCGCTCGTGCTCTTCGCTCCTCTGATGCCATGTTTCTCGCCTGCCCAAGGGTCTCTACTTCCCTTGTTCGGCTTCGTCCATTTTCTTCTGCTGCCCCTTATGCCTGGAACGCTCTTCCAGAACATTTGAGAACTACAAACTCAATCACAGCTTTTAAAACTCAGCTAAAAACTTTTCTTTTCCCTATAGCTTTTAAATATTGAGTTTGTTCTGACTCTATACTGTTAGCTTCACCCTACCCGGTGCCTGTTTACCCTACCCTGTGCCTGTTTGCATTCTCTTTCCCTCCTTATTGTTTACTACAACTTTATTAGATTGTAAGCCTATGCGGCAGGGTCTTGCTATTTACTGTTTTACTCTGTACAGCACCATGTACATTGATGGTGCTATATAAATAAATAATAATAATAATAATAAATACACTAGTGACATAGATTTTGGGTGGAGTTGAGGGTTGAATTAAATCACATGTGATTCAAATGTTAAATCATGTAGAGATTTGTATTGAAATACCTGTAAAAATGTAAAGACAACAGCACGTATTATTATTTATTACAATTTTATACCGTCCCATAGCCGAAGCTCTCTGGGTGGTTTACAAAGGTTTGCCCGAGGGAGGCATGCAAGATTTCCTGGCAGACTAGAATGAGTAACTGCACTACATGAATTTTACAGATTATGTAGATTGAGTGGAACAATTCTTACGGGTAGTACCTAATAGAAGTGCACTTAGTGAAGCCTTTTGGGGGGCTGGACAAGAAATTAATGTTTAAAAATCACTTTTAGTTTCTAAAAGGAAGAAATAAAACAAACAGTTCAATCAAATTGTCATATAATTATAAAAGTTAATGAAACTCAGACTGAAGTGCTCTATTTAATCCCTGTTCTGGTACAGTCGTTAATTCTTTCGTCCTCCTGAGTAAATAATATGCCCCATGAACGTCTAGACTGACCTAACATTCTAATAAGCTGAGGCAAAAACAGAAAAGAAAAAAGGGAAGGAAATAGCAGACAACTTTAGCTGTATATAGCATTGCATGTGCTACACAAACATACCTGACCTCTGTCCGAAAAGAGGCTTCATTCCATCTTGTTTTCTCATTTATTCGGTTGAATAATCCTTCACAAATCCGCGGTATTAAACCAGCATCCCCCTACAACAATAAGAACCTTTGTTATACTGCTACATGCTCAGTACAGTAACTACAATCTGAAAAATCACTGACAGAGATAATATTCGAAGTCAACAAAATGGAGTTGGACTCATAAAATGAGGTACTCTCTGATCTCATCTTCCATTTCACCCTGCATTCACTTGCACCCTCCTAAAATCTGTTCTGGAAGGCTGGGGGACATTCTGGAACAGTATGAGAAGCAGGGTAGAGGGAATCGGCAGAAATCATCCTCCTCCTTGCTCTTTACAGGAGAGTCACATTCAGACCCAACTCACAGAGTTTGGGGACTGTATCTCAGACAGAAATACCTTTAAAAATTAATTCACCAAATATGACTTCCAATAGTCTATTAGGGATGCTTCATATGCTACTGTTTCCAACTTTGAGATTAGACTTTATACCAGAGCGTGGCAGAGCTTTTGTCCCTAGGTACATAATCTGGGCAGGCCACCATGTTCACATATGCATTAGGCATATCCAGTTCTAACCAAAGAAATGTAAATAGGCCAACCAAGTCAATTTTGTACATTCTTGTCTTCATCTGGGCTAAAGCAAAATTAGAAATGGCTAAATGTAAAAGCCCCCTGAAATTACTCTGTTCAATATAAGATTTCTAGAAAATCCAAAGACTCCTAGTAATAATTTAGAATATACGTTGGCTGTCTTGTATACACTGCAGAAAAACAGCACACTAGAAACTGCCAAGTAAAGTAATATTCTGAAAAGTATGACATACAGTATTCCCCATCATTGTATAAGATTTTCCAGATCCAGTCTGTCCATATGCAAAAATACAAGCATTGTAACCTTCAAAAGCTGATTTGAGGACATCAGTGCCAAGGTTCTTAAAGACCTGGAGAAACAAGATCATCAGCATTAACAACAACTACAACAACAACAACAACAACAGAAAACTTTGACAATGTTTCATAATATCATTTCATTTGTTCTCTTCAGTAAAATACCATGACTGCTGAAGTAGAACATTCTACAGGAATTGCTACCTTACAGAAGTGTTTCCAAAGTATAATCAGCTCAAGTGTTTATAAAAAATAACAATTCAGCAGTTCCTCAAAACAGACTACACAAGTGCACACTAAGCTAGTGGTTTTACTTTTTGTGAACTGCCCAGACAGCTTCGGCTATTGAGCGGTATAAAAATGTAATAAATAAATAAGCTATCTATGGTACTGCACAACACCTGCTAGAAGTTCTTCCTAATCGTCAGGTTCAGTTATTACCTTTTATATTTACTGGAAAGCCTGCTTGTATTACAGAAAGAGATATTTCCTTTCTGAACTGGCATAAATACATGGAGGTATTGTAAACAAACTATGCTTAAACTTGGCTTCAACAACTTATCACCCAACAATCTGAATTGAGCATACCGATTGTGTATGGTGTCCCACCAGTATGCTCTAAGATAGTAACGCAGTCAGCAGCAGATAGACTGAAGTTTGCTCTATTGGACAGAAGGGAGTGACATTGGCTACCCAATTCAGGGCTTTTCTATTAAGTCAGCCCGTACAAGTACATTTTACAGGAGCTCTGTGAAGCCTGGGGTCACTGAAGAAGACACCCCCAGTGTCGAAACGCATTTGACCTGTTTTTTAATTTCTCTTTTGGTATTCTTGTATAACATTAATGCAATAAGATGTATACAGTAGATGCCAGTGCACTTTAATTGTTTAATACAGTTGTTGAATTGTATTTATGTGATAAAATCTTGTTAAAATTGTCTTTTTCCTTAACCCTTTGAATCTGGATAGTTGTACATTTTGTTAAGGACAACACCCTTTCTTTTTACACAATATTTGGGCATATCCCATGAAATTTTTCATTCCCCCCCCCTTTTGAACAGCAGATCCTGTTCTGCATCACAAACTGCTTTTGAACCTGACACACCCCATTTCAAGAGCCATCCGTCACTTGGCCTAGAATGCTGCTGTTTAAGGGAGGGATAGGAAACAAGGAACCCTCCAGATGTTGTTCGACTGCAGCTCCCCCCAACCACCATTGCCTAGGCTGTCTGGAGCTGATGGGAGTTATGGTTCAACAACATCTGGAGGGCCATGGGGGTGGTGGTATTGGACTGTGTGCTAGGTTTAGTTAGATAGATCCCAAGAGATCACAAAAAGTATTCAGTTATAAGACTGCAACCTTACTTTCACCTAACAAATAAAAAGAGGGTGGTTGCCAAAAAAGAAGAAACTATTCTAACTACAGAATTAATAATGTAATAAAAACAAATATTTCCTGATTAGCCTAAGAGTCCAAGTATTGCAGAAAATATTGCCGGATCTGACCATGCATGGCTCCCCACTTTCCCCCTTCTAAGTTCAACACATGAGCACCTCTCTATTCTATGAAAGCAGCACTAGTCTCAATGTCATTCTATATTATCCAGTGTGAAGGTTTGTCTTAGAAATCACTTGCGTCTTAGCATGCCAGAAAAGGGATACTTCTTGTTCTATGGATACAAATTATAAAGTATGGGCAATGCATAAAATGGTTAACAGCTCTGTGTGTGTGTGTGACATTAGTAATACTATTTACTCACTTTCTTTTATCTGTGACGTGATATACCTTGATACCTTCTACTTTCTGCTAATGGTTAACAATAGCCTATATCACTTATTAGGTATTGGAGGATCCTGTTTCTCTGCACTGGACTAGATATCCTTTGGAGGGCAAAGCATGGCCCATTCATAGTTCTGCCACTGAAAACGCTGTGAGTACCAAAGTACATCTGTTCTGTGTTCATTACAGTTCAATCATTATAGTAAGGGGTACACAATTGGTTGTAGCAAGCAAACCATTTGATATCTCCCCTACTAGGCTGAAGAATACATGCTTAATGACTACACACTCCTATATTCAGATTTATTTATTTTTTTGTATAAATAATTCTGAAGGCCACTGGGCAGTGACAAGTAAGGAGGGTTAACTAAAATAGAGGTAGAAATGAAAATATTATAAGAATCTAGGATTAGGTAAATTTCCCAAATGTTTATTTATTTATTACATTTTTATACCATGCAATAGCCGAAGCTCTCTGGGCGGTTCACAAAAATTAAAATCATGAAGAGCATAAAAACAACCAACAATCTAAAAACACAAATACAAAATACAATATACAATATAAAAGATATTTCTGCTAAGGTATAGAAAGAAAGATACGCTACATAGCTTCTTCCCTGACGCAAAGTGTATAATTATTAATTAAACCTGTCTCTAAGGCATATGCATAGCCTAAACCTATGTAGTAGTAAACATTTATGGCCTTCCTTCCCAAGTTAACTGTGGATAGAATTAAAAAGCAGATCCAAACAGGCATATGGCGTGCATCTTAATCACCCACATGTTTAGTTTTTTAAAGGTTGTTAATGCTTTATGTGTGTATGTTCTGTGCTTTTGAATTTTAAATTTTGTATACTTGTTTTTATCTCAATTTCAGAATTTCTGTAAACCGCCCAGAGAGCCCTGGCTATGGGAGCGGTATACAAGTGTAATAAATAAATAAATAAATAAATAAATGTGTTTCATTTCCATCAAATAGACCAGGGAGAAGAGATTCTAGCTTAGAAATGAAAGAAACATCACATTGTTTATAATTAGATTCCCAAGTGCTCAAGAGATGTTTTGAAAGACTTGGCAGTTTAAATATAAGGTTCAGGTTTATTTGAATTATTTGATATCATTGGCTACCCAACCAATTAGAGGATAAGGGGCCAATCCAGACATAGCTAGCTACTTTGATATGTGCCTTGATATGTGCATGTATACACACACACACACACACTACAGATAGATGTAAATATAAAATAGAAATCAAATCAACCAGGTGGGTTAATCCCACCACCTGCTGATTCAGAGGTTTTGGTTAAACACAGGTTATTTGATTTTTGTCCTCGAAAGTGCATGGTCAATATGCACTAAAACCAGCTAATTTATAACTATTTTATAAATGTTTGTTGCAGTTTAAGGATTTAAAATCCTCTCTCAAACATCTCTGTCAGTCCCAGTATGCAGCCAGATTAGTAATGAAGAACTAATTGTGGCATTATGTTTTCATTCTGAAAGAGAATCACAGGCATCTAGCTGCTTACCATTTCTTGAGATGTATAGTTTGGACTTTTAGTATCAGCCGAAAAGTAAGAGAAATCATATGTAAATGTTTTTGTCCGTTCTCTTCCAATGTCTCCGGTTCCTCCCTCTGGAATCTAAAGAAGAACAAGCAAATTATTACTGTATTCCATGCTAAGATAATAACTATGTGCATTTCCAGCACCTTCTCTGGAGAACACAAGATACTAACAGTAACTTAAACTAGTCTATCTCCTTTATTAGTCCAACAAAGCTGATATTTAAGAATAAAACATAAAGGCTGCTTGAGTACGGAATACTCAGGTATTGAGTTAGGAATTAAACATTTCTCTCTCTATATATATTCCATAAACAAAAAACCTACGGTTTACAAAACAACATTAAAGGCTCTACAGTTTTCAACCAAACTCCAAAAAGCAGGGAAATTGAGAGTTAAGGCTCACAGGCCTATAACGCCACATCCTCCCTAAGGAGGCAGAAAGTGCCAGTGAAATTCTCATTCTCCCAAAGCAGATATAAACCATGAGGACAGGATGGACAATAGGATATACAGAGGTGACTGTGGGGTTGTGGAAAACTGATGACAAACAACTTAGGGCCAACTACTTCTCTTTTTTTTGTTTATTTATTTATTTATTTATTACATTTCTATACCGCCCAATAGCTGGAGCTCTCTGGGTGGTTTAGAGCAGCCCTTCCCCAACCTGGTGCCCTCCAAAGGTGTTGGATTACAACTCCCATCATTGCAAGTCAGTATGTCCCATGGACAGGAATGCTGCGACTTGTACTCTCAAACATGTGGAGAGGTGACTGTGGGATTCTGGAAAACTGATCGGGGAATGTTATTATTATTATTATTATTATTATTATTATTATTTATTTATTTATATAGCACCATCAGTGTACATGGTGCTGTACAGAGTAAAACAGTAAATAGCAGGACCCTGCCGCATAGGCTTACAATCTAATAAAATCATAGTAAAACAATAAGGAGGGGAAGAGAATGCAAACAGGTACAGGGTAGGGTAAGCAGGCACAGGGTAGGGTAAAACTAACAGTAGAAAGTAACAGTAGAAGTCTGCACAACATCAAGTTTTAAAAGCTTTAGGAAAAAGAGAAGTTTTTAGTTGAGCTTTAAAAGCTGCGGTTGAACTTGTAGTTCTCAAATGTTCTGGAAGAGCGTTCCAGGCGTAAGGGGCAGCAGAAGAAAATGGACGAAGCCGACGAAGCCTGTTCTAGAGCAAGGGCAGGCAAAATGTAGCTCTCTAGATGTTTTGGCATTCAATTCATAAAAGTCTCTGTCAGCATGGACAGTGATCAAGAATGCTGTGACCGCAGAGGATTTTTCTTAGTGTTCAGCAGTGTGAGATCAAAGGCAGAGCTACCACCTAATAGATTCATGTGTAAGGAAGGATTATTTTAAAAACTATTGATGAAAATGATTTTTGTCCTCACCATAACATGGGAGTTGCAGCGCAGCACATCTGGACAGCACCAGGCTGGAGAAGGATGGTTTATACTTGGATCCTATACATGTCTTCTCAGAAGCCAGTGCCACTTAGTTTACTAGGGCTTCCCCTCAAGTGGCATAGGATTGCAAACTAATCTCATCTGAAAGGAGTTCAAGACACCCAAACTAATCCTTTTCTGTTCCTCTGTCACTCTGATGAGATGATGTATTGTGGAGGGATTGTGGGGAGTGAACAGTATATTTTGTATGAATACATTTTAAGGAAAAACATTGGTTCTTTGAAGAGCAGGGTACTTACGAAAAGCTGAAAGTGCCAGCTCTTGCTCTGGTTCTACATCTCCAACAAATAGTGCCCCTTCTGTTATCAATCGTGCTGCTCTATGCGAGATGTGTGTGAGAAAAAAATATTGCGCAGCCCCTGTATTTGGTAAGGATATAGAACAGCGTTCCCTATCCTGCTGTCCTAGCTTTCCTGACCATGGGACATACTGACTTGCAATGATGGGAGTTGTAGTCCAACACCCTTGGAGGGCACCAGGTTGGGGAAAGGCTGCTCTAAACAAAGAGAAGTAGGTGGCCCTAAGTTGTTCGTCATCAGTTTTCCACAACCCCACAGACACCTCTGCATATCCTATTCTCCATCCTGTCCTCATGGTTTATATCTGCTTTGGAAGAATGAGAATTTCACTGGCACTTTCTGCCTCCTTAGGGAGGATGTGGCGTTATAGGCCTGTGAGCCTTAACTCTCAATTTCCCTGCT
Organism: Elgaria multicarinata webbii; assembly: GCF_023053635.1. Classification (NCBI taxonomy): domain Eukaryota; kingdom Metazoa; phylum Chordata; class Lepidosauria; order Squamata; family Anguidae; genus Elgaria; species Elgaria multicarinata. Next base: position 148,124,776 of record NC_086174.1, read on the forward strand.
TTTTGGAGTTTGGTTGAAAACTGTAGAGCCTTTAACGTTGTTTTGTAAACCGTAGGTTTTTTGTTTATGGAATTTCATGGCTTTGTGTAACGGATGACCACACAGGAAAGAAGCCATATAAATGTATGGGATGTGGGGAAAGTTTCACCTCTTGTGGGACCTTGAGTAGACATCAAAGAACCCACACAGGAGAGAAATTATAAAAATGTGTAGAGTGTGGAAAAGCTTTAAAATTATGTTCACACTTACTTTACATCAAAGAATTCACCGAGGTGAAAAAACATTTCTGTGTACTGAGTGTGGAAAAAGCTACAATCCCCTACACACTTACCAGGGAATAAGACCATTACATTCAATGGGACGTACTTCTGAGAAGACACTGACAATATTTGCTAGAGGAGGCAGCCATTTTCTCTCAATGTTCCAATATAGCTGAGGCAGGAGGGAGGGGGAGGAGGCACTACTGAGCATGCTTACAAATCAAGATGGCCACCCTATATATTATATTCAATAAACAAAAAACCTATGGTTTACATAATAACATTGAGGCCCTAGGGCAAAACAATAATAATTAAAAATCAACCAAAGGGATTTTTTTAAAAAAAGAAAAGTCATTCCACCAACTACAATGAAGGAGGAAGAAGACACCACCACTGGATGAATGAGTAAGGGGCTCATTCCATCAATTGTCATGGTTCACATGACACTCTAAGCCATAATGTTTAGCTCAAAATGCTTAACCACTGTGGTTTAGCATGCCTTTTGAACAGGGTTAGTATGTAATAAGCGACACACAGGAATAAAAGCCACACAAAACTACTCCTTTGGACCTGCATTCTCCCATTCCACAAAGAATAAAGTGACTTTGAGATGATGAGTGGGAGCAAAGAATCCACACAGCCAAAATAATGATAATAATTAAAATAAGTTGTAATAGTCCGAAAGTCACAACAAAAGCAGGCTTTGGAATACAGGAACAAGTTCCCACCGCTGTCCCAGCAATCCATACTGTAGAAATAAAATGGAATTTACATCTGCTTCCATGAACATGTTTACTTCCAGATAAGCATTTTCTTGTATGACCATAAAATAGATGGGTATATAAAGTCACATCTGAGCCTTGTGGAAAAGCAAATTGAAATTTGTCCCCTGTAATCAGTTAATGTTTTATCGTACTAGGGTTTATAGCTTACACTACTCTGGCTGTTGCTAGACGAGGCCTTAGTGTCTAGCCTTAGTGAGGCCCGGTTTCCCTCCTGTGCATCCAGATGATGCACAGGGGAATCCGGGGTCAGGCCACACTAAAACCTCCCTTTAACCCGGCATAAGCGAATTCGCTTATGGCCCGGTTTTTCCGCAGCCCCGGCCTGAGCTGTGGAATGTCTAGCAGGGTCCGTGGCTTTTTGCAGCTGCTCGCTTACTCGCAAGTAGCTGGGGAAAGCCACGGAGTGGGCAGGGTCCGTGGCTTTTTGCAGCGGCTCGCTTACTCACGAGTAGCTGGGGAAAGCCACGGACTGGGCACAGCGCTTATACGAGCGCTGTGCCCATCGGGCCGGGGGGGATCCCCAGGGGGGGAGAGAGGGGCCGGGGGAAGGCCGGACCCGGCAGGAGAGGGTGGGGAGAAGGCCAGGCATCGGGGATGGCAAGGCGGCGAGGGAAGGAGAGCGGGCATCGGAGATGGCAAGGCAGCGAGGGAAGGAGAGCAGGCATCGGGGATGGCAAGGTGGCGAGGGAAGGAGAGCGGGCATCGGGGATGGCAAGGCGGCGAGGGAAGGAGAGCGGGCATCGGGGATGGCAAGGCGGCAAGGGAAGGAGAGCAAGGGACACGGCATTGGGCATGGGGGGAGGACAGCCGAACGGGCGGGGGAGCATCAGGAATTGTGGGGGGGGGTCAGGGGCAGAGGGAGCGGGTGGGGCTTAATTTTTTTTAAAAAAAAACCCACTTACCTTGTCCGGCGGCTCTCCAGCGCACATGGCCCCTTTAAACCAAAAAAAAATATGGCCGACGCTACGGGGCTTCCCGTTGCCCCGTCACGTCGTAGGTCTAGAAGCCAGCGACGGCGCGCTACCTCTAGCGCGCCGTCGCCCCTCCTCCCTGCCGGCTTATCCGGCAGGTCTAGCAATGCCCTGTGATAGGAAAGTGTATTCAAGAATTCCAAAACCTCCGGAATGTTTAGTTTGCCTTGCATTTTATTTTACAATAATAATTCCCATACATGTTGTAATATGTATCTTCTGTTTAACACCAAAATACAAAGCAGAAAGATAGAGATTGCTTCATAAAATTAATTAATATAATACTGAACAGATACCAGTCAAATTCGATAGCTTTAACATTATACTTAACTTTCTTTTCAGCTGCTTAACCCTAGGAAATATGTATGCATTTATAATATCTATAAATGTGCAGCTCATTTTCAGTGTTTTTGCCCTCTTAAAATTTAAGAATTGTAAGACATTAGCATATCTCAAAATATTTACAAGTATTCCGATAAAAAATAATTTCAAATAAAGTCTTGAATTTGTCTGAATATAATATTTGAATCATATAATATGATTTAATGTTGTAAACCGCCCAGAGAGCTTCGGGCTGTGGGGCGGTATATAAATGTAATAAAATAAATAAATAAATAAATAAATAAATAATATACATGTTATTTAACGTTCTTCCTAGTCAGATATTACAGTTAAATGCTTTTTCATTTCTTGAGGGGGGGAAAAGGGGCGATATTTATACAGCACGTAAAATTAACATGGCATACTTTTCTAGTTCTTTACAAGTCAAACATGCTAAATATTTATTTATTTATTTATTTATTACATTTTTATACCGCCCAATAGCCGAAGCTCTCTGGGCGGTTCACAAAAAGCTCTCTGGGCGCTTCACACAAAAAAAATCAGATTCCAATTGATTTAGGGCCTCATTCAAAACTTCTGAACATTGTTCTAATTCAGTATTTTTCAGCAAAGCCATAATACTGCTCTAGATCCATCTTGACCCACTAGTCTTAAATTCTGGCACTGTCCTGTCCTAACAATTTGCCATGAAGTGAATGAAAGAGACAAAGTCAAGCAAGAAAAAATATTTCCATAGAGGTTGAACACACTCACCTTCATATTTGTAATTGTTGTTATATTTTTTTCCATTGATATAATAAACTTAGCATCCAGATCCTTCTCCCTGTAAAAAATTATATAGTATAGTAGGTTAAAATACTACATAAAATAATTGTAGGTATCAATATGTATTTTTATTAATACAAATATTTTCATAGATACTAGTTTTATTTTTCATTGAGCCCTCTGTGATGTCCCTAGGACCTTTCCCAATGTGGTGATCTCCAGATGTTTTGGAGTACAACTCCCATCAGTTTGAGCCAGCATAGTCAGATAATCGGAGTTGTTGTCCAAAACATCTGGAGGACACAACACTGGGGGAGGCTGTTTTAGAGTAGAGATTGGCAGAAAGTAGGTCTGGAAGACGCTGAATGGGGTGAGGGGTAACTTTCATATTGACTTCTGTGGCTAACCGATAGGAATAGCCACAGTGGTGTTCTCGCTCTGGAGGGTACCAGGTTGGAGAAGGCTGGAGTGTGGATTTTTTTAAAAAAAATCCTAAAAAATCAAGGCATAAACTGATTTAATTCAAAGTTGGTGGAGCTAAATCCCTCCTTAAGAGCTATCACTTTGCCATGTTTCATCTCTTTATCTATAAAAATTATACAGATGTAAACATTTTGTTAATTTACATTTAAAAATTCCTTAAAAAATCAAAGCATGAACCGATGTGATTCAAATTTGGTGGGGCTAAAGCTCTCATTATGCGCTATCACTGTGCCAAATTTTATCTCTTTATCTTTAAAAATGAGGGAGCTGTAAGCATTTCCGTTAATATCAGTTATCGGAATACTGAATGGTTCTTCAAGGGTAATTCAACAAGGCGGAGAGAGGGCAGGGGCTCTGAAATCGATACAGAGAATCACCTCTACGGAGCTCCAGATCAGATTTTGAGGCAGAGAAGACCCACTTTGCACACCCCTACTAACAAGGCCATGTTGCAATCGGTTATGAATGGATGGACAGGCAGAAGCAGGTTGCTTCTTCAAGGGTGTGCACGTATGCAAGTTTAGACCACCAACAACAAGAACAAGCTGTAAAATTCCTACATGCTGGCTAGAGATGCTGAGAATTATAAGACTTTTTTCTGTTTAAGCATGCATAGGATTACCCTCTAAGTTCTATAACTGAAAAACCAAAGTGGGAGGAGGGAATGGGGAAGAGGTTTAAGAAAGAGTTCATCCCACAATATATTAAACAAACACAAGTAAAACACAGTAAGATATAATTAAAATAACGCAGAATTCACCTCCAAAAATGTATATATCAAACACGTGCAGGGTGGATAAAAATCAATGATTTTTTTAAAAAATAAAAAAATCGGATTTTTTTAATTAAATTGGATTTTTTAAATTTAAATTAGTTTTTTTATTTAAATTGGATTTTTTTAATAAAAAAAATTCTATTTAAGATACATTATAGTTCAAAGGTTATTCATCATGAAATAAGGATTAGTTTTTAATTACATAGCATTAGGCTGTTTACATGTTTTGGTAAATCAATTCCATTAATCCATTCACAATGTCATGCTCTTCCAGAGGTTTCTGTAAGATTAATTTTTTCCTTCCAATAAAATACAGCAGAAAAGTTGTCCAAATATGAATGATTAACCTATTAAACTGAAGATAGATAATTATGAAATTGTTGCAAGGTGACAACAATTCGAGCAGCTACTAAACCTAAATGTGATGGGAGAAATCATGCCTCTTTTTGTCCCGAACAATCCCTTCCACATCTGGTTCAATATTTCCTACTTTTAATCTCAAACCTGGATCAACATCGAGCCGATTTCTCTGCTTGTTCTTCATATAACAAAATGTCGAAAATGTTTGCTCACAAAGGTATGTGGAACAAAGGGAACTAGATGTTTCAAAGCTTTTTCGCCTAACTTCTTATAATCAGGAAAAACCTTCACCCAGAATTGGTTCAGTCTATATTCTTTGAAAAATGATTTCAATGAACCATCACAAGTCACATCAACAAGTGCATCTTGCTCTTCCGCAGATAGAGTTGTTAGTTGTGCATCACCACATTCAAAAGGATGCCTTATCCATGAGTTTTCAAGATTAGGTGCAGGGAAGTAATCTCTGAAGCTAATCGCTAAATCATGCAGGTACTTTCGCGCATGACGTCATCGTCGAAGAAAACGGAGCACGGGAGACAGCGTTGTTGGTTTTTTATTAAAATGCGGACCTTTCAGAACTAATAAGTGAATGGTGCCACGGGAGAAGCATTAACCACTGACCTATGATGTGTTTCTAAGAGTATAACCAAATCAATATTTTTTTGATATAACTGTAAAACCAATCTGAAAAATTACTATTCTAAAAATGAAACCATCAACTGGTTGCAAATATTAAGATTATACCAGCAAGAATTAGTCTTTGGTAACTCTGAGTTGGGGGGGCGGAGCTTGACGGCAATGAAAGGTTAAGACTTCTTGGGAGGCTCCCAGACGGGACATTCGAGAATCTAATTATCTCGTTTAAAAAGGCATGGGTTTCTAATGAATATTAATGGAAATGCTTATGACTTCTAACTGATGGTGAAGATGTTTTTTTTCAAAGCAAAATAAGGAGTGAGGAAATTAGCCCGGTCTCCGGGCTTGTAAATCAGTTTGGTGGAGTGAAGAGACTGAAATCGAAAGTGAAGATTTGTTATTGTTGGAGCTCTTCCATCGCCTGCTGAGTTAAACTACTGTGAAATATCACTCCTTATCTGGGAAGAACGAGTAATTGGCAATAAATTCACCCATCAGAAAGCATTGAAAGAGGAAAGTTGTTTATATGCATGGAAAGAGAGACGGTGTTGGTTGTTATTCGGGACATTAAGCAATAGATATAAGCTCTATGCCGAACGTTAGAAAATTAAAAAAAAAGTTGAAAAACTTATCTGGCAGCTTCAAAAACGCCCCTCAAATCATAATCTTGCCCGTCTTGAAAAGGTGCCCACAGAAGAAGTTACACAAAGCAGTGAGAGTGGGAACGGGAGTGACAAGATGGCCGGGAAAGCTGGCAAGACGCCAACTTCTATGGACGAACTTAAGAGCTTGATATTAGGAAGCAACACAACTCTCATTAAAAAGATGGATGAATATTCAAAGAAGGCAGATAAGAGACTGGATGTGTTAACTGACAGGATTGTCCAGAATGACAGAGCTATAAAGACATTAGAAGTTGGAGTAAAATCACTGGAGAAAAGGCAAGATGTCTTTGAAAAAAGCTGTAATGTAAAATTCCAGGACCAAGAGTTAAAGCTGATCCAATTACAAGATCAAGATCGAAGATCTACACTACGAATTAAGAATTTAATTGAAGAACCAGGAGAGGACTTGAGAAAAATAATTTTGAAGTGGTTTAAAGACATGATGCCTGATCTGGAAATAAAAGACTGTGAGCTGGATAGGATTCATAGAGTGGGAGGAGTAAACTACAGAGGAGCAATTAAAGATATCCTATTGAAATTTGGCAGCTATTACAAAAAAGAGCAAGTTATGAAGAAACTGAGGTCTATGGCTCTGATAAAATACAAAGGCAGAGCAGTGCAAATCTACAACGATCTTTGTCAGCAAACACACCAATGGAGACGCTGCGTTAAGCAAATAACTGAAACATTAACGAAGAATGAAATAAAGTATGCCTGGGGTTACCCTGTTTTCTTAAGATTTTCACATGGTGGGAGGCAGCACAGAGTAACCTCTTTGGATCAGGGCAAGGAGTTGCTGAAGAGTTTGGGTTTGTTTAATGATGCAAGTCTGGAAGCTGCAGTCTGGGATGCAATAAATTTGATAAGTTGACTATGAGATAATAATACATAAAAGTTGTTAAAATATAGAGGTCTTGCCGGTCAGGCAGAGCACTGCCTTTCCCCCCCCCCTCCCTTAAAGGTAGATAACGGCCGGAGTGGTAGACTTCCGGGGATTTGGGGGTGGGAAGAGGTGGGGGGTGGGATGGGAAGGTGGGGGGTGGGATGGGAAGGTGGGGGGGTCTGATTGGGTGGCAGGGAGGGATTTGAAGGGGGTTTATGGTTTTTGTGTTTTTATGTATGTGATTATGAGTTGCAGAACACACGGGGTCGGAAAGAGTACCAAAAGGTTAAATATGGATAAGAAAATTAAAGTATCAACGCTTAATGATAAAGGTCTGGGGGCAGTCGTGAAAAGGAGGAGAATTGAACAAATGTTAAATAGAGAAGGATCTGATATTATCCTGCTGCAAGAAACACATCAGGGGTTTAATGGAGTAAATGAAATACGCACAAAATGGTCAGTTTATTATGAAAAGTCACTGGGGACATTAAAAAAAAATGGAGTGGCTATTTTGATTGCAAGAAAAAGCGGTTTTATATTAGAAACTATAAAAAAGGATGATAATGGTAAATATCTTATGATAAAGGGACAAATTGAAGGCAAAGCATATACATTAGTTAATGTTTATGCCCCCAATGAGAGACATAGAGAGTTTTATATGGAATTATTTAAAGAAATAGAAGAGTTTAAGGAGGGGTATGTTATTTTAGCTGGGGATTTTAATATGGTAATGGATAATAGATTGGACAGGTCAAACCCCACTAATGCGGAAAAGAGAAATAATATTACTATATTGAATAAATTAGTAAAAGAAAAAGATTATGTGGATTGTTGGCGTTTACTTAGTGGGGCGAATCCTGGCTTTTCTTATTACTCGCCAGTTTATCATACATACTCTAGGATAGATTATATTTTTGTTTCAAAAGAGTTTGCAACTAAGGTTTGTAAAATGGAAACGGGGTAATAAAGGTAACAGATCATGCATTGCTAACTTTAGAGTTTACAGTTAGAAAAAATTATAAAGAAGCGTTTAGGTGGAAATTAAATACAAAAATTTTGAAGTATAATAAAGTGGTAGAAAAAATGCAGAGGGAACTGTCAGAGACTTGGGAAATTAATGAGAAGGGAGGAACGACAAGGGCAGTTGTTTGGGATACCATGAAGGCAGTAGGAAGAGGGATTTGTATTAGAGAAATGTGTAATTTAAGGAGGCAACAGTTTGCAGCGCAGGAAAAGTTGGAGGTAGAGATTAAGAAGTTGGAGAAAGACTATTGGCAATTTAAAAATAAACATAAATTAATAGAAATACAAGCAAAGAAAAGAGAATTAGAAAATATAAACCTGGAGGAAGTTCAGAAAAATTTAATTTATATGAAAAGGGAGTATTTTGAAAATAGCAATAAAAATTCTAGACTGCTAGCCAGACTCACTTCTAGCAAAGGAGATCGTTACCTTGTCGCGGTGCTGGAGCTTGAGCACCTCAAGGATGCCATGAGCTAAACTGTGAAGGGACACCCAAGACGGGAAGGTCATGGTAGAGAGGTCAGACTAAATACGATCCCTGGGGAAGGTAATGGCAACCCACCCCAGTACTCTTGCCATGAAAACTAAATGGATCAGTACAACCAGAGATATGTCAGTATACCATCGGAAGATGGGACCCCCAGGTCGGAAGATGGTCAAAATGCTACTGGGGAGGAACAGAGGATAAGTTCAACTAGCCCCAGACATGATGACGCAGCTAGCTCAAAGCCGAAAGGACGGCTAGCGGCCGACGGTGCTGGTGGTGAACGACGATTCCGATGTTCTAAAGGTCAACACACCATAGGAACCTGGAATGTAAGATCTATGAGCCAGGGCAAATTGGACATGGTTATTGGCGAGATGTCAAGATTAAATATAGATATATTGGGTGTCAGCGAACTGAAATGGACCGGAATGGGCCACTTCACATCAGATCAGCACCAGATCTACTACTGTGGACAAGAGGATCACAGAAGAAACGGAGTAGCCTTCATAATTAATAATAAAGTGGCTAAAGCAGTGCTTAGATACAATCCAAAAAACGATAGAATGATCTCAATTCGAATTCAGGGTAAGCCATTTAACATCACAGTGATCCAAATATATGCCCCAACCACAGATGCTGAAGAAGCAGAAGTAGATCAGTTCTATGAGGATCTGCAGCACCTACTGGATAATACACCAAAAAGATGTTATTTTCGTTACAGGAGACTGGAACGCTAAGGTGGGCAGTCAAATGACATCTGGAATTACAGGTAAGCATGGTCTAGGAGAACAAAATGAAGCGGGACATAGGCTGATAGAATTCTGCCAGGACAACTCACTGTGCATAACAAACACTCTCTTCCAACAACCAAAAAGACGGCTTTATACATGGACTTCACCAGATGGCCGACACCGAAATCAGTTTGACTACATCCTTTGCAGCCAAAGGTGGCGGACATCTATACAGACAGTAAAAACAAGACCTGGAGCTGACTGTAGTTCAGATCACGAACTTCTTATTGCACAATTTAGAATAAAACTAAAGAGAATAGGGAAGGCCCACAGATCAGTTAGATACGAGCTCACTAATATTCCTAATGAATATGCAGTGGAAGTGAAGAACAGATTTAAGGGACTAGATTTAGTAGATAGGGTCCCGGAAGAACTATGGACAGAAGTTCGCAACATTGTCCAAGAGGTGGCAACAAAAAACGTCCCAAAGAAAAAGAAAACCAAGAAGGCAAGATGGCTGTCTGCTGAGACACTGGAAGTAGCCCAAGAAAGAAGGAAAGCAAAAGGCAACAGTGATAGGGGGAGATATGCCCAATTAAATGCAAAATTCCAGAGGTTAGCCAGAAGAGATAAGGAATTATTTTTAAACAAGCAATGTGCAGAAGTGGAAGAAGACAATAGAATAGGAAGGACAAGAGACCTCTTCCAGAAAATTAGAAACATCGGAGGTAAATTCCAGGCAAAAATGGGTATGATCAAAAACAAAGATGGCAAGGACCTAACAGAAACAGAAGAGATCAAGAAAAGGTGGCAAGAATATACAGAAGATCTGTATAGGAAGGATAATAATATCGGGGATAGCTCAGATGGTGTGGTCAGTGAGTTAGAGCCAGACATCCTGAAGAGTGAGGTCGAATGGGCCTTAAGAAGCATTGCTAATAACAAGGCAGCAGGAGACGACGGTATCCCAGCTGAACTGTTTAAAATATTGCAAGATGATGCTGTCAAGGTGATGCATGCCATATGCCAGCAAAAAAATCAACTTATATCCCCATACCAAAAAAGGGAAACACTAAAGAATGTTCCAACTATCAGACAGTGGCACTTATTTCACATGCCAGCAAGGTAATGCTCAAGATCCTGCAAGGTAGACTCCAGCAATTCATGGAGCGAGAATTGCCAGATGTACAAGCTGGGTTTAGAAAAGGCAGAGGAACTAGAGACCAAATTGCCAATATCCGCTGGATAATGGAGAAAGCCAGGGAGTTCCAGAAAAACATCTATTTCTGTTTTATCGACTATTCTAAAGCCTTTGACTGTGTGGATCATAACAAACTGTGGCAAGTTCTTGGTGGTATGGGGATACCAAGTCATCTTGTCTGCCTCCTGAGGAATCTGTATAATGAACAAGTAGCAACGGTAAGAACAGACCACGGAACAACAGACTGGTTTAAGATTGGGAAAGGAGTACGGCAGGGTTGTATACTCTCACCTTATCTATTTAACTTGTATGCAGAACACATCATGCAACGTGCTGGGCTTGACGAATCCAAGGCTGGAGTTAAAATTGCAGGAAGAAACATTAACAACCTCAGATATGCAGATGACACCACTTTGATGGCTGAAAGTGAGGAGGAACTGAGGAGCCTTATGATGAAGGTGAAAGAAGAAAGTGCAAAAGTTGGGTTGCAGTTAAACCTCAAAAAAACCAAGATTATGGCAACTAGCTTGATTGATAACTGGCAAATAGAGGGAGAAAACGTGGAGGCAGTGACAGACTTTGTATTTCTGGGCGCAAAGATTACTGCAGACGCTGACTGCAGCCAGGAAATCAGAAGACGTTTACTTCTTGGGAGGAGAGCAATGACAAATCTTGATAAAATAGTTAAGAGCAGAGACACCACACTGACAACAAAGGTCCGCATAGTTAAAGCAATGGTATTCCCCGTAGTAACCTATGGCTGCGAGAGCTGGACCATAAGGAAGGCTGAGCGAAGGAAGATAGATGCTTTTGAACTGTGGTGTTGGAGGAAAATTCTGAGAGTGCCGTGGACTGCAAGAATAATAAAGATCAAACCAGTCCATACTCCAGGAAATAAAGCCAGACTGCTCACTTGAGGGAATGGTATTAAAGGCAAAACTGAAGTAGTTTGGCCACATAATGAGAAGACAGGATACCCTGGAGAAGAGGCTGATGCTAGGGAAAGTGGAAGGCAAAAGGAAGAGGGGCCGACCAAGGGCAAGATGGATGGATGATATTCTGGAGGTGACAGACTTGACCTTGGGGAAGATGGGGGTGGCGACAGCCGACAGAAAGCTCTGGCGTGGGATGGTCCATGAAGTCACGAAGAGTCGGAAACGACTGAACGAATAAACAACAACAAAGCCAGACTCACACAAAAGGAAAAAGCTAGGAATGGGATAGGAATAGTGAAAGATAAACAAGGGAATTATTGTCATATAATGAAGGGCAAAATAAAAAAAATTCAAGAATTTTATCAAGAATTATATAAGGGAAAGGATATCCAAAAAAAGAAGTTGGAAGCTTATATAGAAAAGTATATAAAGAAGGGAATAAAAATAGAACATAAAGAGTTAATGGAGAAGGTAATAACTCAAAGAGAAATTGAGAATTTGAAAGTGGGTAAATCACCTGGGGTAGATGGTTTAGGACCGGAATATTATAAGGTTTTTAAAACCTTCTTAGTACCCAAATTATTGAAGCTGTACAACTCCATATTGGAAGGAGAGAGGACACCAGAATCATGGGAACATTCATTAATAATTTTAATTCCAAAACCAGATAAAGATTTGACTGTCCCTGATTCATATAGACCTATTTCATTAATAAATCAAGATGCTAAACATTTTTCAACTATTTTAGCAAAGCGGTTGAATAAATTTATAGCTGAATGTATAGGGGAAGAACAATGTGGATTTGTAGCAGGAAGACAAATGCATAATTTAGTGGGAAGAGTCTTAAATGTAATACAGGTGATAAAAAAAGTCTAAAATTAAAGCAGGAATCTTGGCATTGGATATTTTCAAGGCTTTTGATTGTGTGAGCTGGCAAGCTTTAAAGATTGTTTTAAATAAAATGGGATTTGGAAATAAATTTAAAGCTATAATAGAACAGTTGTACTCTCAAAATACAGCCGTAGTAGTAGTGAATGACGGAGTTACGGACAAGGTACGACTAGCCAGAGGGACAAGACAAGGATGTCCACTCTCGCCGGTCCTGTTTGTAATGGTTATGGAATTATTGGCGAATGCAATAAGAGATGATGGGGAGATAGAAGGAATAGGTGGTATTAAAAGAATAAAACTGAATATGTTTGCAGATGATACTTTGTTAACTATTAAAAATCCAATAGGAAATATGGGAAGAATTAAACAGCAATTGAGAGAATTTGAGGAAATTACTGGGTTAAGAAAAAAATGGTCCAAATCAGAGATGATGCTATTTAATTATACTAAAAAGGAAGAGAAGGACTGGGAAGAAAAGGGAAGAGAAATGAGAGTTAAGGAACAGATTAGATATTTGGGAATTAAAATTACACAAAATTTAGAGAGTTTAGAAAAAGAGAATTTAAATAGTTTAAAAAAAGAGATTTTAGTAAAATTGGAAAAATATAAAAGATTAAATTTATCCTGGTTTGGAAGAATAGCATTAATAAAAATGAAGATTTTAGCAAAGATTAATTTTATGTTTAGGATGTTACCAATAAAAATTTCAGAATCAGAGATAAAAAGTTGGCAAAATATCATAATTATTGTAATGGAGATAAGAAAGCGAAGGTAAATAAGAATAAATGGTATTTAAGTCAAAAAAAGGGAGGATTGGGTCTCCCAAATATTAACCTATATTACGTAGCTAATAGGCTAAGACATATTGTGGAGGAATAGAAGAATTAGATTGGATGGATGATAAAACTACAAGTAATATAGAGATTAATTTGGAAAATGTATTTTTTAGGGAAGGGAAAAAAATGGGTTGAAAGTATAGGTAATACACTCTTGAGGTTTCACTGGGAAATTTGGAGTAAATACAAAGGCGAGTTGCTCCCGAGCAACTCACCTTTATCACCGGTAATAAGAATTTCCCGGAGGAATTAAAGAGTAGATTAAGTAAAGTTTTAATAGAAAAAATAAAATGAAACTAAGGGAATGGTTAAGAGAAATGAATACAAGAGAGGATATGGAAGAGGCTTTAAAAGATATAAAATTAACTTGGTTAAATTATTGGCAATTAGAACAGTGGACCAAAAAGTGAGTAAGAGAAAATGGAGATGGTAGAGAACTGACGAAGTTTGAGGAATTAATAGTTAAGAAAGAAAATGATAAGGGAAAAAGAACAGTGTCAAAAGGGTTAATGAGTGAAATATATAGAATACTGTTGGAGAAAGGGTCGATGGATAGTTCAGGTAAAATGGTTTGGGAGACAGACTTGAATGTACAAATAGGACAACAGTGCTGGGAGGGACTATGGAAACAAAGAGTGTTGAGAAACACGTCAGTAAGAATAAAAGAGAATTACTTTAAAATTATATGGAGGTGGTACCTAACCCCGGTTAGATTAAATAAGATAAATAATCAGCACTCAGCAAATTGTTGGAGAGGATGTGGGGGGAAAGGAACGTATTTACATATGTGGTGGGAATGCAAATATGTTCAAAAATTGTGGAAGATGGTGTTTTTGGAGATTGAAGAAATTGTGGGAATGAAGATAGAATGAACACCAAAAGTTGCATTACTGTCACTATTTGAAGATTTAAAATGTAAAAAAGAAATTAAGGAATTGATATCGAATTTGCTGACTGCAGCAAGATTGATTGTAGCTAGGAACTGGAAGATTCAAGGGGAATATTATATTGAAGAATGGTACAAAGAAGTATGGGATATAGCTATTAATGATAAATTGACTTGTAATATTAAATGGAGAAGAGGTATAGCTAAAACAAATGATTTTGAAGGAATTTGGAAACAGTTCCTAATATTTGTGTTTTCAAAGGGAAGTGGGAAACCACCAGCAGAAGAAAGTATGAGATTTTGGAATCAGGAATGAGATCCCGAGGTGGGGGGTGCACTTATATGTTAAGTTTGATTATGTTATATAGATATGATATCGATGTTATTCAACAGTTATGTAGTATGTTGTTTTTGTTTTAATTGTAATGGTGTATGTTAAGTATTGTAGAAAATAAAAAATCTTTAAAAAAAACAACCTCTGAGTTGTGTAAAATACAGCGAGGAAGAGTGCACTTTTGTGTGGGGGGGGAGTCACACGATTAAATCAAGTCTTTCTGAGTAGTGATTTAAATCGTGATTTAAATCAAAGTGATTTAAATCAAATCCACCCTGAACAAGTGATTGTTTAATTATTTAGCATTTTACAGAACAGAAAAGCTACAGAAGTGGTGTGAGCAAGTAATCCTCTAGCACATGTTCCAGAAGAGTCACTGAGATGCTGAAGGGAGGAACCCCAGAAAGTGCACTGGTGGTTGGGAACTTTAAAGGAGGGCAAAGAGAAGAGATTTTGCCCCCATATAAACCCATATGACAAAACTTACGAACTATCACAAAAAACAACAAACTCCTCAACAATCGGTGGGTATATAGCCATCAGCAGCACTCTCAACTTTGAACAAAATCTTTATCTCTCTCACACACACAAAACAGTTTGGCTAATTAGTAGTTACCCTAATGAAATTTCAGCTTGAAGAAGCAGTTTAGCCTGGCTACTCTTTGTAATATTGTTCCGTATTCTTTGAGAAAGGGAGGAGCAGCAGAAACGGAGCATGATATGGGATCTGTCTAACCAGTTTAGCCAGTTTCCTTTATTTCCATTTCTTGATGTGGGAAGGTATTTTACCATGGTTCATTAAATTACTGACGCTGCCTTGTATCCATCTCTTTAGGATTATCTTTTGTTGAAGCAGTAAGTTGAACCTGATGGGCTCAACAGATCTGTCACAGTGATTCAAGCCCGAATGTTTCTTAGGGACAGTACCACAGATTATGGTGCCTCTCAGACATTACTTAAATTAATACATGAAGACCACTGCAGGAGAGCAAAAATGTAATCCTACGAGCAGTGATGTGAGTTAATCTGAATTAGGTTAATTTGCGTAGGGTCTATTGCATAAGAACATTTTCAGTATGGACTGGGAAATTTTGGAATCCAAATTAGGTTAATTTGCATAAGGTTGTTTTTTACAGGAAACTTTGCAGTTTGCATCAGAATATTTCTGATATTTCCCTAGAGCAAGGATGGACAACTTGTGGTTCTTCCAATGTTTTAGCCTACAATTCTCATCATCCCTCACCATTGGCTATGCTGGCCAGAGGTAATGGGATCTATAGGTCAAAATATCTGGAGTGCAACATGTTACCTACCTCTGCCCTAGAGCGATCTAATTTATCATGTTTATTTTCCTTGTATTTAATAAACAGCAAATCTAAAAGAAAAGTACCCTATTTAAAAAAAATTGTCCCAAAATGTCTCAAATATTTGATCTGAAATAGTTGAGGAAAAAGATTAAAGCACACTTAAATGTGATTTAAATGTTATATTATATAGATTATTTTATTGGAATACATGTAAAAACATAAAGACAAGAGCATGTACTTCCCTTACATTGTTTAAATATAAGAAAAAATGTAGGTACTAAAACTGTTTGCACACTAATTCATTTTAGCAACCCAAAGTACTGGGTTGATATGCTGACAACCAAATATTGAGTTTGTTCTGACTTTACACTGTTGGTTTTGCCCTACCCTGTGCCTGTTTACACTTCCCTGTGCCTGTTTGCATTCTCCTTCCCTCTTTATTGTTTACTACAACTTATTAGATTGTAAGCCTATGCGGCAGGGTCTTGTTATTTACTGTGTTATCTGTACAGCACCATGTACATTGATGGTGCTATATAAATAAATAATAAAAATAAAAATAATAATAATAATAATAATAATAATAATAATAATAATAATAACAACTATTTCAACAGTGTTCAACCCTCTTCCACTAAGGTTGTTGGGGCACCTTTTTTTGCTGTCACTATTTATTAGTTCCATTTCACTCTGAGATATATATATGTGTGTGTGTGTGTGTGTGTGTGTGTGTGTGTGTGTGTGTGTGTATCTCAATGACATATCCTCTCACCTACAATCCGCCCCGCAAACTCAGGTCCTCTGGGAAGAATTTACTTCAGCCAGCCAAAACTAGATTGACAACTGTTACCCAGAGGACCTTCTCTTCTGCTGCTCCCAGACTGTGGAATGGCCTGCCGGAGGAGACACCTCAACTTAATAGTCTATTAGCATTTAAGAAAGCAATTAAGACTGATCTCTTCCGGCAGGCCTATCCGGTGGAATTTTAGGATGTTTTTAGAATGTTTTAAAAATGTATGTTATGTTTTAATTCAGTTTTATGTATTTTATATTTGCTGCTGTTCCCCGCCTTGATCAGAATGGAGAGGTGGGTAAGAAATAAATTTATTATTATTATTATTATTATTATTATTATTAGGTAGGGATTTTAAATCTATATTAATCTTTGCACTGCTGCTCAGTTTTATCCTGGTTGTGCTTTTATATTGTACTTGTATACTGTGTTTTTATACTGTTGTTTGTTTTATACTTTGAATTGTTTTCATGGTTTTAATTTTTGTGAACCGTCCAGACAGCTTCGGCTATTGGACGGTATAGAAATGCAGTAAAATTAATTAATTGATTGATTGATTAATAAAGGAGGCAAGAGTCCTGACACACGTTTCTGGCTGCTAAACAATTATTTGGTGAGTTGGGAAATGTACATCCAAATTGAAGTAATTTGAACACTCTAAGGTGCTATATAATACTATATAAAAGTATTACTATTACTATTATTATTATTATTATTATTATTATGACCTACATTATCCAAAAGGATGTATTGCATAACAAATAACATCTTGTTTTTGGCAGGTAAGATTTCTGTAGAAAGCAGGGCAGCACTCTAATGTATGCATTCTGCAGATAATTTCAGTGCTTCAGGTAACCTCAACCTGACTCTTTTTCTTCCCATTTTCCATAATTTTTGAACAAGGGAGATGTGAATTACGGGACTGATGGCTCCATGCTTCTGCCAAATTAGATTTATGCTCGTACTTCACTTTTATCCTACTGTTCCTTCAAGGGGCTGATGATTAACTCCTTGAGTTCCCAAAAATTTCTTATTAGAGAACCAAACCTGCTTATCTGTATTTTGAATCTTTGTATTGCTGCTCAGTTTTATTCTGGTTGTACTTTTATATTGTGTTTTTACATTGTGGTTTAAGTTTTATACTTTAAATTGTACTCACGGTTTTGATATTTGTGAGCCGCACAGAGACCTTCTGCTATTGGGCAGCATAGGAATGCAATAAATAAATAAACAGCTCCAGTAACATCATGAGCATCATGTGCCTTCCATTTGCAGAAAGTTCAGCAATACAGGATTAGTCATGCTTCCTTCCAAAGGAAGACAGAGATCACTGAGCATAAAGATTTCAGAATGGAGGATGGAATGATTTAAATCAGCACAGTAAAATGTTGATTTAAATCAAGTTTCCCATTTCAACATTTCCTGAATAATGGTCCAAATACGACCACTAAACCATGCTAATTCACAATTAAACAGAGCAGTATATACACTGTTTCATTCTTACAAGCAGGCTTTGCATCTCACTGCATCTATTTTGCATACTGAACTTTTTATGTACAGAGGGAATGTTTTTAAAACATTTCTATGCAAGGTCTTCTTATAAGAAGCACCAATGACAGTTTGAGGTTATATGTACGGAAATATAGAGTAAAGTCCTACTTAGAACAGACCCACTGAAATGAATGGGACTGGAGTTAGTCTTGGCTAACAAGCCCCATTCATTTCAATGGATCTACTCTTAGGGCTTTAGTTGGATTCTACACAAAGTAACACAGCAGCAGTAATTGTAGTAATAGTTTTATTGTTTAGCTACAACCCAAAACAAATACAGAAGGAATATTCACAGGCAAGCAACAAATTCAGCTCTTAATTTCTTGGTTGCCAGTGCAAATACTTCAAGGACCATCTCTGCCAGTATGAACCTACCCAGTCCCTGAAGTTGGCTTCAGAGGCCCTTCTCTATATACCCTCTCCAAGAGAAGTGGGCAGGGGGGCAATTCAGGAATGGCCCAGGTGTTTATAGAACACTCTCCCCAAGGAAGCTCATCTAGTGCCAGCAATATCATCTTTTCAGTGTCAGACAAACACATACTTATTTCTGATTTTTTTTAAAAAAAACACAACCCACTGCTTTATTGTCTGTCTTAACTCTCCACTAGAGGCATTCAAGATGCAGCTGGACAGCCATCTGTCAGGGATGCTTTAAGGTGGATTCCTGCATTGAGCAGGGGGTTGGACTCGATGGCCTTATCGGCCCCTTTCAACTCAACTCTTCTGTGATTCTACCTTGCTTGGCCCAGCTCCACCACTACATAACCACAAAAAAACAATCCTCTCTAGCCTCTGTCTTTGCACATATAACTTTTGTCAAAGAAAAAGAAACTGAAAGCTCAGAAGAAGCAAGAGCAGGTACTTAGGCTGGCCATTCTCATGAGATGAAAACTGAAATGAATACCCATGTTTGATTGGTAGGTAATTCAATATGTGTGAGTGTGGCAGAGCCATTAAGAACACAATCCTATTGAATCTGTTGTTGATACTTGTAAGAATTCAGAAGCTTACAAGCATCCATTCCAGAGCAAGAGGAGCTATGGAGGCGATCTTCACCTCCGCACTACCCCCACTCTGCAATTTAGCTAGACAGGCATTTTCACCCATCTAGTTGAGGCATCAGGGAAGGGGAAGAAAGGAGTCTGGGGCCATGGCTAGACCAGGCCTATATCCTGGGATTGTCCCAGGATCATCCCTGTGCATCCAAATGACACACACGGGATTCCAGGAGCAGGCAGGGATGATCCCTCCATTTGCCTGGGATAATCATAGAATCAAAGAATAGCAGAGTTGGAAGGGGCCTACAAGGCCATCGAGTCCAACCCCCTGCTCAATGCAGGAATCCACCCTAAAGCATCCCTGACAGATGCTTGTCCAGCTGCCTCTTGAATGCCTCTAGTGTGGGAGAGCCCACAACCTCCCTAGGTAACTGATTCTATTGTCGTACTGCTGTAACAGTCAGGAAGTTTTTCCTGATGTCCAGCTGGAATCTGGATTCCTTTATCTTGAGCCCGTTATTCCGTGTCCTGCACTCTGGGAGGATCAAGAAGAGATCCTGGCCCCCCTCTGTGTGACAACCTTTTAAGTATTTGAAGAGTGCTATCATGTCTCCCCTCAATCTTCTCTTCTCCAGGCTAAACAGGCCCAGTTCTTTCAGTCTCTCTTCATAGGGCTTTGTTTCCAGACCCCTGATCATCCTGGTTGCCCTCCTCTGAACACGCTCCAGCTTGTCTGCGTCCTTCTTGAATTGTTTTAGCCCAGAACTGGACACAATACTCTAGATGAGGCCTAACCAGGGCTGAATAGAGAGGAACCAGTACCTCACTATTCGGCCCTGCAATCCTTAGGTCCAGCTAAGGCCTGGGAAGACCTCTGGATTTAGCCTAACCTAGCTTCCCCTATCCCCTCCCCTCCCACCAACATACCCCTTTCCTTTCCCTTCAAGGTCACTTTTGCGACATCAGAGAGGCAGGCAGCGCAATTCTCTTTGCACTGGCTGTGAGGGGGAGGAAACACGGAGCTCAGACTCCTGGGTCCAAGGTCAGAGCTCTTTCTCTGAATTTGGATCCAGAAATCCGAAATGTCCTATGGCCCACCAGATTCTGTCTAGGGCCCATAGGATTGCTCCCTAATTCCTTTTTATGAGGCTGTTAAGTGTAGATTTAGCATGTTTATGTGAGATTTAATTGTAGCTGTATTATTATTATTGTCTTAAATATGAGAGAAATATAGTATTAAATTTATGGTTTTAAAAAGTTAAATTTTAAAAATCTAATTTAAATTTTGAAATCTGGCGGTTTTGTTTCATGAAACAGCAACACTGATTTGCTCCGAACCCTGGTTCTGGATGGAGCATGCATGTCTTTTTCTCGGCGCATGTAGGAAGGGAAGAGAACGTTCCACCCATCACATTCAGAGCTGAGTCTCTGTCTTAAACAGGTCTCTGTGCCTTGGTTCACTTGTCACGGCAGCAGCTAAGAAACAAATCAGAATTACTGGGTTTGCACCTCACAAACAAGCAGAAATGGCTCACGGACTCCACTCATCCCCTCAATTCCTAGGTTAAGCAACCAGGAATTGCCGCCATGGTATGAAAACAGAGTCTTGAGTTGTATCCAACGTTAATCCTACTTACAAGCAGTCCCACTGAAATGAATGGGACGTAAGTTAGACTTTGGATATGCAACTCATTTAAGGAGACTGCCTGTCAGGCTATTTGTTTCCCCCATTTCTGCAAATGGAAGAGTGAAGGCCTTCAATAGCAGACTGCAGAGGAGCCGTGTTTGGTTGCCTGGATGCATTTTTTGCTCACCACAAAAATGAGCAATAACTGCCATTTCTCTTGTGACAAGTACAAGTTAACAACACATAAATTTTAGGGCTGCCCAGTGAAGGTCACTTCTAAACTCACCATGGGAGGAAAACTATGTGGGGAGAAGCTCACCTGTAGTATCTATCCACACAGTGAGGTTAATTTTAAGACACCTCTGGGACCCACTGATAATACCTTGTTATTAAAACTCGCCTCTCTACGTATCTCAATCCTGCTGACATGGTTCTCCCCAATGCTGACATCACATTTTAATGATATAACCAGCCACCAGGGAGCAAACATTCAGTCACCAGTATCAGTTTATATGACAGTGCAAGCTGAGGAAGAACTAAAAAGTCGTAAAACTTGCCTGGGTGGAATTTTACAGGTGGCATGATACTCAAGTTTTTCTTTAAAACAAACAAACAAACAAACAAACAAAAACACTACATGTGGGCATGTCTTTTATAGTAGTTTCTTTTGAACAGAAAATATACATTTACATTTGAATACTAGAGATATGTTTAGTAGTGTCTTCTTGTACAAGAAGAACTCTCAAATATTATAGTTTTTAAGATGTAATAGGTTATGATTCTATGAAAAACAGGCCCAAACCTTCTGTGCCTTTATCAGTTAGTTCTACATAAAACATGTGAAGATTTGGCAGGTGCACCTTTACCGTAAAGGGATACGAAAAACACACCTGATTAAGCACCCCTTCCCAACCAAGTCTTATTAGGCAAAGGAGCCTCCTTTGCCTCCCGCAGGCTCAACAGAAGCGGGAGTCGTTCGGCCATCTCGACGTCCCTCTGGGACTCCGCCAGCCGAAGCAGCGAAGTTGATCGGGCGCTCCAAGCAGCAGGCACACCCAGGTGTGGTATTGTACGCCAGCTTTCCCCAACCTGGTGCCCTCCAGATGTTTTGGACTTCCGGCTCTCAGCATTGCTGACCATAGGCCATGCTGGCTGGGTGCTGATGGGAGTTGGGAGTCCAAAACATCCGGAGGGCACCAGACTGGGGAAGGCTGATACACGGCACGAGGGAACAGGTTCAGCACCTGTGTGGGCGTGGGGACGGGCGAGGGCGACTGGGGAGGGGAGGGGAAGGGTGACTGGTGAGAGGAAGGAGGGGAGGGGCGAGGGCGACTGGGGAGGGGAGGGACACAAGCGCCCCTTCCTCGCTTTCGGGTTCTGGCTCACCTGCGGTCTATGGGCCTGACTCTGACGGCCACCTTCACCGAGGCCATGGCGCATCCCGTCCGCGAGCGACGAGCCCCCCTCGCCTGCCCCCCTCAGGGGCGCCCGCTTCCTCCGGCAGGCAGGCAGGCAGGCAGGCAGGCAGGCAGGCAGGCAGGCAGGCGCTTCCTCTGGGCTGAGCGGCTCACATCACCAGGCACGGGCCGCCTCCGCCTCCTAGGCGCTACTCCATGCTCTGGGACCGCGCCAGGATCGTCCTCCTGGCGGCCGCAGCAGCGGCGACGCCCCGCCCCTCCCCGAGCTCCGGCACCACAACACCGCCGCTACCGCACACGCACACGCACGCAGAGCCCTCGTAAGGGTGCTGCCGAGGGACAAACGGCTGTGGAACGCGTTGGCCCAACGAGAATGATATATGTGGAGACTGGGTGTTTAATTTCATAGTCCACTCCAGTTATTTTTTAAGCAGCTGCTTCTCATCCTTATGGTTAAGTTTTTCCAGTGTACAAGGCCATCGAGTCCAACCCCCTGCTTAATGCAGGAATCCACCCTAAAGCAGCCCTGACAGATGGTTGTCCAGCTGCCTCTTGAGCCCACAACCTCCCTAGGTAACTTCCATTGTCGTACTGCGTACTTTGTTAGAAGATGTTTCTTTTCCCCAAAATTGCATAAAAGTGGAGCACCTGGCCTATTGTTTCTGATATTACTCAGATGTATTATTTGTTTCTTAAGGGGTCTGATGGTTTTTCCCATGTAAAATTTTGGACACTTACATTGGATGGCATAAATTATATCAACACTGTTGCAAGTTGAAAAATGTCTTAGGGTATATGTTATATACCATTGGATGGATTTTTTAATGTAGTTCTAGATGTGTATTTGCAATAGTTGTTTTTAAATGGATATTGTCTGTTTTTGTTTGTTTTTTATGCTTTTTATGGTTTTAAATTTTGTATATTTCTTTTTAATGTTCACTGTTTTTAACTTTTGTAAACCACCTGGAGAGCTTCGGCTATGGGGCGGTATATAAATGTTAATTTATATAACATTAATTTATGGGAATTTATGGGAACATTAATTTATATTAACATTTATATAAATGTTAATTTATATAAATGTTAATTTATATATGTTCGTGGCCTGTTACACTCTGGGCCAGGGCGTGAGATAGTTGAACCCTCGGTAGCACGCTGTGACGAGTTTGCACGGCACTTTGAAGATAAAGTCGCTCAGATTCGTCATGAATTGGACACCACACTTAATGCAGCACCACTAGTAGAGGCGTTCAGAGCGCCGTCCGGCTCAGTTTTATTGGATGAGTTTCAGTTATTGAGGCCCGAGGATGTAGACAAGGTGCTTGGCCAAGTCCGGTCGACCACCTGTGTGCTTGACCCTTGCCCCTCGTGGCTCATTACATTAAATAAGGAGGGGATCGCCGGCTGGGTCCAGGAGGTTGTAAATGCCTCCTTGAGAGAGGGAGTGGTGCCGGCCTCTTTAAAAGAGGCGGTAATTAGACCACTCCTGAAGAAGCCTAATCTGGACCCAGAAGATGTTAACAACTACAGGCCGGTGGCAAATATCCCTTTCCTGGGCAAGGTGCTTGAGCGGGTGGTTGCAGGACAACTCCAGGCACTCTTGAATGAAACGGATTATCTAGATCCATTTCAATCGGGTTTCAGGCCTGGTTTTGGAACGGAAACTGCCTTGGTCGCCCTGTGGGATGACCTCTGTCGGGAGAGAGACAGGGGGAGTGCAACCCTGTTGGTTCTCCTGGACCTCTCAGCGGCCTTCGATACCATCGACCATGGTATCCTTCTGGATAGGTTGTCTGAGCTGGGAGTTGGAGGTACTGTGTTGCAGTGGTTCCGCTCCTACTTGGATGGCCGATTCCAGAAGGTGGTGCTGGGGGATTATTGCTCTGTGCCGTGGCTCCTAAGCCATGGGGTTCCGCAGGGCTCTATTTTATCCCCTATGCTGTTTAACATATACATGAAGCCGCTGGGGGAGGTTATCCGGAGATGTGGACTGAGGTGTCATCAATATGCGGATGACACCCAGCTCTACCTTTCCTTTTCATCAAACCCAGGTGAGGCAGTGACTGTTCTGAACCAGTGCCTGGGCACGGTAATGGACTGGATGAGGGCTAACAAACTGAGACTCAATCCAGACAAGACGGAGGTACTGTTAGCGGGTGGTTCATTTGTCCGGCAAGGTGATGTTTGCCCTGTCCTGGACGGGGTTGCACTCTCCCTAAAGGATCGGGTCCGTAGTTTGGGGGTGCTCTTCGATCCAGAACTGTCACTTGAGGCACAGGTGAACTCAGTGGCAAAGAGCACCTTTTATCAGCTTAGGCTGATATACCAACTGCGGCCTTATCTGGACAGTGATAGCCTAGCTACAGTTATCCATGCTCTGATAACCTCTCGTTTGGATTACTGCAATGCGTTATACGTGGGGCTGCCTTTGAAAACGGTCCGGAAGCTTCAGCTGGTACAAAACAGGGCAGCCCGTTTACTAACAGGGACTGGCTGGCGAGATCACATTACGCCAGTCCTTTTACAACTTCATTGGCTGCCAGTCCAGGTCCGGGCCCGATTCAAAGTGCTGGTATTGACATTTAAAGCCCTAAACGGTTTGGGGCCAGGTTATTTGAAGGAACGCCTCCTCCCATATGTACCTACTCGGACCTTAAGATCATCTACAGGGGCCCTTCTCCGTGAGCCCCTGCCAAACGAAGTGAGGCAGGTGGCTACTAGGAGGAGGGCTTTCTCCGCTGTGGCACCCCGGTTGTGGAATGAGCTCCCCAGAGAGGTCCGCCTGGCGCCTACACTGTACTCCTTTCGTCGCCAGCTGAAGACCTTTTTATTCACTCAGTATTTTAACACTTAATTTTAACTTAAATTTAAATTATACTGTTTTAACTCTGTATTCTAACCTTATATCAATTTTGCTGCGTGGTTTTATCCTGGTTGTGCTTTTTATATTGTATTTTGTATTTGTATTTTTAACTTGTTGGTTGTTTTATGATGGTTTTAATTTTTGTGAACCGCCCAGAGAGCTTCGGCTATTGGGCGGTATAAAAATGTAATAAATAAATAAATAAATAAAATTAATAATAATAATAATAATAATAATAATAATAATAATAATAGCTACAAAGTCCACATGGGTGATGGCCCCTAGGCGTGGTTGCACCTGTTAAAATGTTAGATTGGGCATTCCCTGTGCTCATTGAAATCACTCCTGACCAGCATATCTCTGATATTCCTTCTGAAAGAAACTAAAGGCCTGTCCTGACAACCAGGAATATGTTGTAAGATATGGCAGTGTTTTCTTATGCTTCCTTACAGGTGATTTGTGACATAATTATATGTCAAACTGAAGTTGGTCCATTTTGAGAGTGTTTTTTTCTGTTCTCTCAAAAGATCAGCTCATGGTTTTTTATCTGCCCTGTTGAAATTTTGGTAAATCACTCTTGCTGGGTAGCTCCCACCTCTCAGTTGTTTGAACAATGTGCAAGATTTCTGACTGAACTCTGTATCATTGGAGCAGTTACGCCTGAGCCTTGAAAACTGCCCACATGGGAAATTTTCCCTAAGCGAATTGGTGTGGCAACTATCGAATTTCAAATATGCTGTGACATCCGTAGGCTTTTTATAAACCGAGGTCTTGAGCTGTGGTCCCTCCTTTCTCACTTTTAAATCTAAAAAGAGGATTTTCAGGCTCTTTTAATGGATGTCAAATTTGATGTTTACATCTTTTGAGTTGACCCATGTGGTAAAAGCATACAAACCTTTATTCCCAAGTAAATTGTACTGCCACTTTGAGAATAAAGGGTGCTGCTTTTATGCATGTGCAGAGTGCACATGCATAAAAGTGCACATGCATTTAGTTTCTCTTCACTAAATCCCCATGATGCCCCAAGGAAGAGACCTGTCTTTTTGCTGCTATTATGTGAAACACTGCACACACAGACAGTGTTATATTAATTTAAGATATAAATTAAAATTATATTTACAAATGTTATATGCATGTAATTCTATAAATACAAATGTAACTAGGGTTAAAGAATAGAAATTTCAGATTCACTACATCAGAGTAGATTCCCACACACTGCTGCCCATTCCGAGAACACTGTTAAGTAAAGGAGAATTACACCTTTAGTTGACACAGATCAGAGTGTAGGGATGTGTCCGGTATAGGGAGTGAAGGATGGATGCTTTAATTTGTATATATCCCGTAAAGCTATGGCAAGCAAAGAATGACAAACCCAGGGATTAACTTCTGTGGAGCACATTACAGTGCTTTGTGCCTCAACGATTCCAGAGATTCTGCTACACAGCAAATCCACGATGTTTATAATACGAACTAAGCAACAGAGGATGAAATGTACAAAGCAGTTAAGTCAATTGTACTTGGATTTTTATATTGTACTTTTTATATTGTATTGTGTATTTGTGCTTTTAACCTGTTGATTGTTTTACTATGATTTTAATTTTTGTGAACCACCCAGAGAGCTTCGGCTATTGGGTGGTATAGAAATGTAATAAATAAATAAATAAAAAATAAATAAATAAATTATAGTTTGGTCTTGCTCAGTAGAATGGCCTAGTATGACATACAAAACTGGGTCCAGCTCCAGCTGGGAGCCCCCTCCCTCCTGCCACCAACTGTCTGCAGAGGCCACCAGTGAGGGAGGAAGCAGCAGCCAGGCACCTCTCCACCGTGCCTGGGTCCAGCTCCAGCTGAGAGCCCCCTCCCTCCTGCCACCAACTGTCTGCAGAGGCCACCAGTGAGGGAGGAAGCAGCAGCCAGGCACCTCTCCACCGTGCCTGGGTCCAGCTCCAGCTGGGAGCCCCCTCCCTCCTGCCACCAACTGTCTGCAGAGGCCACCAGTGAGGGAGGAAGCAGCAGCCAGGCACCTCTCCACCGTGCCTGGGTCCAGCTCCAGCTCAGAGCCCCCTCCCTCCTACCACCAACTGTCTGCAGAGGCCACCAGTGAGGGAGGAAGCAGCAGCCAGGCACCTCTCCACCGTGCCTGGGTCCAGCTCCAGCTGGGAGCCCCCTCCCTCCTACCACCAACTGTCTGCAGAGGCCACCAGTGAGGGAGGAAGCAGCAGCCAGGCACCTCTCCACCGTGCCTGGGTCCAGCTCCAGCTGGGAGCCCCCTCCCTCCTGCCACCAACTGTCTGCAGAGGCCACCAGTGAGGGAGGAAGCAGCAGCCAGGCACCTCTCCACCGTGCCTGGGTCCAGCTCCAGCTGAGAGCCCCCTCCCTCCTGCTGTCACCTGTAACTGCTGAACTTTCCAACTAAGATTGTAGTGCCTGAATTTGCTTTCCTTTCCCCCCTCCTCCTCCTCCCTCCCATTCCCCTTTCCTTTTGTGTCATGTCTTTTAGATTGTAAGCCTGTGGGCAGGGACTGTCAAGAAATACTTTTGTAAGCCGCCATGAGAGCCTTTTTTGGCTGAATGGCGGCATAAAAATCCTTAAATAAATAAATAAATAAATAAAATAAAACTACTAGCACAAGCTTCTGTATGCAAGTGCTCCTGTCTTGGTCAGAACATGCCGCAATTACATTTTAACTTTAATGTAATGCACCCACTGGAGCTATCAATGGATTAAAAACATTTTACTTAAATATTACTCATGTAATTTATAATTGCATTTAAATACATTTGCATATTACCAAAACCTCATTTTAGACATTAAGAAAATATTAAATGGTTTCATATTGTCTTTCATGAAAATATAAAAGACATATTCATATTTCATTAATAGCTGTAATTTCTCAACAGGTGGCACATTTGCTGCAAGACGATGTGTACTTCAGAAACCTATGCTCATGAGTCTGGAGATATCTCCAGACAGATATAGGAATGTGGAGAATTTTGATGGTTAGCAAGGCTATGCCCACCGGACATCACATTCCCACCACCTCTGCCCCCCACAGACCACACATTGGAGAAAAACGTCTGCAAATGGGAATCCACATTATGGCAGGAGCCCTACACATGTCCA
Source organism: Elgaria multicarinata webbii (assembly GCF_023053635.1). Taxonomy (NCBI): domain Eukaryota; kingdom Metazoa; phylum Chordata; class Lepidosauria; order Squamata; family Anguidae; genus Elgaria; species Elgaria multicarinata. Next base: position 148,152,706 of record NC_086174.1, read on the forward strand.
CCAAGATCTCTTCTATGGATGTTTCCCCCAGATATCGGGGGGAGGGGAGCAAGTGTGGCCCTGCTCTCCCCTCCACATGAATAGGACTGAAATACGGCTCTTGTGTATAATAGATAGATGGGGGAGAGGAGTTCTTGTAACATGTCCAAAGAATTCCATTCAGAAAAATGAAAGAATGGCAGGAAAGTGGGTGGGGGTGGGGGGTTCTCATGATACACTGGGAAGACAGAGGAAAGAAGACATTGTTACTGATTTCACTAGGTTAGGAGTGAGCAGCTTGTGGCACTCCAAATGTTGTGGGACTGCAACTCCCATCTGCCCTAGCCTGTTAGGGTAAAAAACCCAACCAGAAGGGAGGGAACAGGAAAACCAGACAAGTCCAGATTCAGTGACCATTTTTATTGAACTACATGTGTAGGAGGAAACTCACCCTCGACGGATTGAAGACGAGCTTCTCTACCCATCATCCACAACCAACATCTTTTATAAAATTCCATGCCCCTCCTGATGAGCTCATGGCTCATTCCCTCCTCCCATACCTTATAGATTGCAGAGTTATACATTTTCCATAAAGGAAACTATTTCTAACAGCTAAGCAATACATAATATTGTGCCAACTATGCCCTGTTTATGTAACTTACTGTGCCAGATAAGCCCCCCATGCAAGCGCGGGCGAAGCTAACTTTGCTGACCATTGGAGCAAGAGTGCCAGAGTGTCTAGAAATATGGAAGCTCAAATCCTGTGACCCAAGGCCCTGGTAGCTGCGGTTTAGGAAGTTTTTACCCTTGACCAGGCAGAATAGGGACTTGCTCTTAGAAAGTGCAGAGCAACCTTCAGCAACTTGCCAACTGCATTTCCGTCTTTATTAAATGGAAAGGGGGAAGGGAGGGGTTTGGTTGCCCGGCTTTGAGTGCTTGGTATACTTTTTCCCAGAAAAGGGGTCTTTTGAGTGGGGGTCCTTTTGGCCCATCCTAACAAGCCAACGGTGAGGGATTATGGGAATTGCAGGCCAACAACTGCTGGAAGGCCACAAGTGGCCCACCCTTGCAGTAGGTGGACAGGAAAGGTTGTGAAAAGAGGAGAGAAAAGGACTTATATGAATATTAAGATATAGGGGATAGAGGTTTTACACTTGGTGTCTGAAGGTTTAGAAAATCCCTGACAATGCAATCGCTTGAAAATCGAGTAAGTGCTGAGAGGCCATCCTTTTCTTAGATTAATGGTTTGCTAATAGTCCAGGAAGATCAGTTAATGTTTCATCCATGGGAGCTAATGACAGAAGCTCTCTACACTGCTGAGAATCTATCTCCATCTTATGGAATGTTGATACTCTCCAGCTAATGACAATGGAGAGAGAAACAATTTGGAGCAAGTTTGGAGTTCACTTTTGGAGAGAAGAAGAGTTGTGAGCTGGGTGAAGTTGAAGCACCTTTTCAATGCATTTAAAAGAAAGAAACAAAGATAATCTAAAGTTTCTCAACTCAGCCTTTATCCAATAATTGAAACTTAGATTTTCTGTATCAGGTTGATTTTGAGACCTTTTCTCCTGCCCTATTTTGTCATTTACCTCTGAGGTAAAGGACTAAGTGGGAATGAACATGAGGAACAGCCTGTGAACAGAATGTTTACACTGGGTGAATAAAGCCATGTCAAAATCAATTCTCCAACATGTCTAGTTGCCATAATCCAGGCCTTCCTGCAGTTGTCATAGATCACAGAAAGCACCATTCTGAGCAAGTGAATTGAGGATGTACTTCCTAATTTGCTCCAAAGAGCATAACAGCCATCTTTCTAAAAGAGAAAAGAAAAGATTGATCTCTAGTTCATGAAAAACCAGCAAGGCTTTGAAGGCAATGTCATCTCATCACAATTGCAGATCCGTTGGTCTCCAAAGCTATCCTTCTCTTTCATCCCCCTGAACTCTTTTGGGGAAGGGAACTGCAAATCAACTCTGTCTCTCAGTATTACGTTCTGAAAGTTGTATGTGACTCTTTTAAACTCCTTTGATAAATAGCATTGGGGTGTCGATATCCTTCATTTCTTGCTGCTGTTGTATCTTACTAATAAGCTTTTAATATTATTATTATTATGCTCTATGTTTACAATTTGGTTTTCTTCATTATGTCTCATGGTCAATAGACTATGGGAGGGGGCATAGCACAGTGGTAGAGCACATACTTTGGATGCAGAAGGTCCCAGGTTCAATCCCCAGCATCTCCAGGTAGGGCAAGAAAAACTCATGCGTAAAACTCCGGAGAGCTAATACTGGCCAGTGTCAACAGTACTTGGGCTAGATGGACCAATGATCTGACTCAGGATAAGGCTGCTTCTTATGTTCCTGTGAGTATTAAGAGTCAACCTTTTTTCAGACAGCTTCCCAGTGGAGGTGACATTAATTCCAAAGGAACCTGGTATTGAGGTGCTCATTTGAACCACCAGTAGAGCTCATATGTGCAGTAGGATGCCTCACAAATAATTATCCATAAGTGGATTAGCTTCATGCTGCAATGAGTCTCTGTTCTTGTAAACGTCTAGGTAACATGGCACATGGTGCAATCAGCTATTTCCAATGGATTGCTATAAGAGTTCTAGGTATTGTGCAGGATCCAAAGGTAACCACCTGCACATGGCCAGCCCTACCAATTCTGTTCTGTGAGTGGCACCCACTGCATGTGGAATGGAGATTTAGCACTTCCAGGGGCAATCCAAAACATGCATAAATGCTCGTTTCTGGAACGGGGCAGACTGGCGGAGCGTGCACAGCCTCGATAGCCATAGCTCCTGCTGCCCCCAAGATGCAGCAGAGGTGAACAAAGAGCCTGGAAAGGCAAAATAGCTCTGAAATCCTATGAGCAGCGCTAAAATTCTGCACACGTGGCCATGAAGACAATATCCAATTCTCGTACAGTTGCAGCAATACATGTTGGCGTGTGTCTCAGAAGGACTTTATCAACACTGAATATACTGTGTGGCTTTCATTTAACGTGTGCCCATGGTGAAGTGATTGTGCTGTCAAAAATACTGGCACAAGGCTGCCTCTGAAACCAAGGGGCCTGCAGTGTAGACTACCAAAGGCTGATGTTACTGTAGAATGTCCAGAGATTGGGGGCCAGAGCCTGACAGTTCCATGGAGCGGTAAGCTTTTTTCTCTGCTCCTGATAAGGAAGCCTAGAAGCGCATTTATCTCCATTTAATTGGCATAAAATGTGAGTACTATTTATGAAAAAGATTTGTGAAATCTTTCTGCATTTGGAAGAGGTTGAAACGTCTCTCAGAGAGCTGTAAAAGGAGCTATAATCTTTAGTTTCGCTTTTGGATAACAACGCAGCTTCTCAGCTCCAAACGCAGCTCCAAAGGGGGAGTTTCTTAAGTTGAAAATCAGCTTTAATGGAATGCAGAGACAGTAAACTAATCATTACCTAAGTGAAATAAATTAGTCGCGTTAAAATAATTTACTGGGCGAAGGAAGGGTCGTAAAAGTTGTAGATTGTTGGATTGATTGACTTCCGCCCAGTAATTAGTAGAGCGACGGGAGACTTCATGCCAAAGAAGAAAAATAATAAAAACAAAAAACCTATTTGGACAAGAGAAAAGTCACACCCCTCAGATAATTCAGCAGCAAGATTAACAAAGCTAGAGAGCGGTCAGGATGGAACGGATTTAAACGGTGTGGAGGCTCAGCACGGAGACGAAATGGCGGCAAAAGCTGGCAAGGAGCCAAAACCAGCACTTGATGAATTGCAGGCCAATTTGAAAGAGTTTATTAAAGGTAATGATGAAGCAATGCTCCAAGAAATGAAATCGATCAAAGAAGAAGTTATTAAAAAATGCAAATGCTTCAAACCTCAGTAGTAAAAGTTGAGAAGGATGTGGCAGAGATTAAAACAGAAATTAATCAAATATCAAAGCAAGTGGATTTGAACAAACAACAAATAACCCAGCACAATATGAAATTTGACCAGCATGAGTTGAGGTTGATTCATTTGGAAGACTAATCAAGACGAGCAAATCTTCGAATTAAAAATTTCCCAGAAATGCAAGGAGAAAATTTGAGAATAAGTGTTTAAGGATGGTTCAAAGTAGGGATGTGCTCCGCTCCGATTAGGAGCGTAGAAGCAGTAGCGGATTGGCCTGCTCCGCCTTACCCAGAGGCGGAGTAGGAGCGGACCGCGGACCCCCTAGAAGCAAGGCGAAGAGAAGCGACCATTTTTCGGAGCTCCGAGTTCAGGCGGAGCGCTCCGGTCGCCATCTTGAAAACATTTCGCCATAGGATTGCATTGCGGGAAATAATCGCGCATAACTACGTTGTTTTTGAAGCTATCATTCTGGAAATTCTTGTGCACAGAGAGTCGTGGATGGGGGTCATTTTGAGACCACTCTCAACTTTCTGCGTGCTGTGGTTCACGTGCAATATTTTTTTAAAAATTGGGTCAACCGCGCGGCTCAAACTGCGTTTCGGCTTTTCGCCCATAGGATTGCATTGAGGGAAAGAATCGGGGATAACTGGGGGGGGGTTTAAGCTATCGTTCTGAAAATTCTTGTGCACAGAGAGTCGTGGATGGGAGTCATTTTGAGACCACTCTCAACTTTCTGCGTGCTGTGGTTCACGTGCAATATTTTTTAAAAAATCGGGTCAACCGCGTGGCTCAAACTGCATTTTGGCTTTTCGCCCATAGGATTGCATTGAGGGAAAGAATCGGGGATAACTGGGGGGGGTTTAAGCTATCGTTCTGAAAATTCTTGTGCACAGAGAGTCGTGGATGGGGGTCATTTTGAGACCACTCTCAACTTTCTGCGTGCTGTGGTTCACGTGCAATATTTTTTTAAAAATCGGGGTTTGGGTTTTTTTTATTTATTTTTTTATTTTTTTGGAAGCGATGACAGGCACATTCAACTCCCAATCCTGATGAGAATTGATCTCCTCAGAAAGCATCCTCCTCCAATCCCAGCGTTGGAGGGGGGACTAAGGCAGACCCACCCTGAGAACTTTCTGTTTTGTGTCTCTTTGTGGGTTGGCGTTCGTGGAGGGAACACTTAGTTAGTTAGTGCTCCTGCTTTGGACTTTGGAGATAGATTAGGATAGGTTTAGTTTGGCGCGTGTGTGTGTTTGTTTGCTTCTTTCTGACTTGTAGCTTAGTTTGCCCTGTGTTTTCCCCTTACTTTGATTTAATATAAACTTTATCTTTGAATTTTGGAGTGTGTGGTTGGGTTGGTTGCCCCCCCCTTCCCTGTATTAAAGCCTGACTGTTCTGCTTTTGTGAAAGCTTTCTTTTGAAAGCATACACACACTTTTTGTCCCATTTCCCTACATTTATATTCTTAAACATATTTTATTATATTCTTTCACATAGTCCATTAGTATATATTCTCATACATATTATATTAGTATTCATATTTTGTTCTTCTTATAGTAGTGGTTGGTTCTTTTTCCCCCTCCCCTCTCTTAAATCCTGATTGTTTCCTTCTATCTTCTATATACCAAATATACCAAAAAAATTGGATTCTCTTTTTCTTCTCTGTGTAACTTGGACAGAGTGGGCTGCTTTTGTCAAGTTCAACAGGCAGCCACAGATTGAGCATTTTGGGGAAAGCATACGCACACCATTTCCCTATTCTTAAACATATTATATTATATTCTTTTACATAGTCTTAGTAGTCTATTAGTATACATTCTCATACATATTAGTAGTAGTATTCATATTTTGTTCTTGTTATAGTAGTGGTTGTCCCATTTCTTGTCCCATTTCCCTACATTTATTAGTAATATTCTTAAACATATTATTATATTCTTGTAGATATTCTTAGTAGTATATATATATATATATATATATATATTAGTATATTCTCATACATATTAGTAGTAGTATATTTTATTGTTCTTGTCCCATTTCCCTACATTTAAACATATTATATTCTTCTTATACATATTCTTAGTAGTACCTTATACATAGTATTAGTAGTATTAATATTTTGTTAGTCATCATGAAAAGAGGAAGCAGGCGTGCTGAAAGCAGCAAGGCTCAGTCTGCCAGCAGTAAGCAGGCTTCCTCTCCTCCTGTGAAACTCAAACGGGCAACTCCTTGGCTGACTGCTCCAAAACAGAAGCAGGACAAGCAGCAGGCAGAGCCACTCTCTTCTGCAACTTGTGCCCGGCGTTCTCTTTTTGAGGGTGGGAATGGGAAAAGTGCCCGTTTGCAAGAGGCACGTGGCAGCAGTGCCATTAGAGGAGGAGGAGTATCCCCAACTTCTTCATTCTCCTTTCAGCCCACGAGCCCGATGATGGACCTAGACGAGGTCCTCAGCACAGTGGAGGGGGGGGAGGAGGAGGAGGCGGTGGGCCTCCAGGATGTGGGGGCTGAGGAGGAGCAGCAGCAGGCCGAGGCTCTCTCCCCAGTCTCATCCCACACCCCTGTTTCTGTGGCAACACCAGAGAGCTCAGGCGGGCAATTGGTGGTGTCACCACGGAAACGAAAGACAAGCATCGTGTGGGACCACTTTGAGTTGGGAGCGGATCCCCGCTTTGCTGTCTGTCGCCACTGCAAACTCAGCCTAAGCAGGGGTTCATCGACAGGGCATTATGGAACCAGCAGCATGAAGATGCATCTTCATAGGCAGCACCAGGCGATCTTGCTGGGGAAAGAGGCGGGCAAGGCGACTGGTTCCAAGGGAAAGCCGAAGGCTGCTGCTGGCACTGCCACTCTAAGCTCTCCATCTCCCATCCCCACAAGGGTTAGGCAGGCAACCCTGCAGGACATGGGGTGGGGGAAGTATTGACCCACAAGATGGCGTTTTCCAATGCCCACCCAGGGTGCTACTGTGTTGGGGCATCTGCCGGGACTGACTCCTCCCCAATACTAGATCTATGACATGTCACTCTGCCTGCCCCTCTGCTAGCCTGTCCTCCTCGGTGACCGACTCGCTGGGATGGTTTGCGTTTGCAATGCGTGACTAACTGCAGTGCTGGCTTAGAAACCAGCCATCACTTCCTTGTGCCCCCAGAAATGCCCGCAGCCTGCCTGCCTGCCTGCCCGCCTGCCCGCCTCCCCCGGGGTGCTGCTGTGGTGGGGCATCTGCCAGGACTGACTCCTCGCCTACTCTGCCTGCCTCTCTGCCCGCCTGGTGCCTGGTTTGCTCCCAATCGTCCTCCTCTGTGCCCCTCAAGGCGTAACTGCTGGCTTAGAAAGAAATAACCAGCCATCTTTGCCTCACTTTGCGCCCACTTATGGGTTGGTTTGCTATGTGTTAGTGCTCAAGCCATCCTTGCGGCACTACAATGCATGCTGCCTGCCTGCTTTCCCTCCCTTCTCCCCTTCCCGCCTTGCAGCGATGGTGTATGTGTCTTGCTTTGACTAAGGGGAGAAGTCCTTCCTGTTTGGTTATTGTGCCAGAACTTTTCTCTCTCTGGAACTCTGTTTGTGCTCAGAAACAAACACACATCACGCAGGTCTTACACAGCAGAGCTGGTTTATTTCCTTCAGGCTTCTGTGCAGTTCAATTCAGATCAGTTCAGATCAGCACACTGAGGCATACACAGAGAGCAGTGATCATAGAGCAGTGATCAGAGAGCAGTGATCAGTTCCATTTTACACAAGTGAGAAACTATATACAGATCTACACAATTCTTATCTACATTACATACAGCTGTGATGAGGCTAACTTAGAATCTTGGCAAGGTTCCCAGAACAGCCTCTATCTCAAGGTAATTGCCCACAGATAGACTTTCTCTGTTTAACCCTGAGATAGCCATACACACACAATTTTAATGACTAAGCAAGTATTTCTTTTCATATACTTAACAGTCCTCCTCTTGCGCATGTTGTTTAAATTGTGTTACAATCTGAGACCCAGCTTTAAAAGCATCTCTTTGTGTTTTACCATTGATACTGGTTTTGTGAATAAATCAGCCAACATCATTTCAGATGGACAATATTCAAGCTTAATCCAGCCCTTCTGAATTATATCTTTCACATGAGAATAACGAACATCCACATGTTTAGTTCTTGGTTTACACTTTTCAGATGTAGCCATACTAACACATGCCTGATTATCCTCAAATATGGTTACTGGTGTCTCAATTTCCAACCTTAGATCAGCAAATAATTGTTTATACCACTCAATCTCATTACAAGCCAGAGATAAGCTGATATATTCTGCTTCTGCACTAGAGGTTGCTACACAATTTTGTTTTCTTGTATACCAATCAATCAAGGATTGATTGTAAAAGAATGCTGCTCCACTGGTAGACTTTCTATCAATTGCGTTAGCCCAGTCAGCATCTGCATAAACACAGAAATTTCCATCTTTGTGTGTAGATATTTCCAATTTGTAATTGATTGTACCTTTTAGATATCTCAATACACGTTTTACAGCTGTCCAATCAGTTACAGAAGGTTTTGTCATTTTTCTGCTTAAAAGATTTACAGCAAATGTAATATCTGGTCTACTTAGGTTTGCTAGATAAAGTAAACTTCCAATCACACTCTGATATTTCTGTATGTCTTCCATTTCAGTACTGTCTGTCTGATTTTGAAAATCAGTGACCATAGGAGTGGCAACAATTTTACAATTCTCCATGCTGTGTTCTTCCAGCAATTTTTTAATTTTGCCACTTTGTTCAATCAGAAATGACCCTGTGTTAGAATCTTTTGAAATTTGCATTCCCAAATAACTTTTCACTGAACCAAGGTCTTTTAACTCAAAATGTCTTTGCAGCTGGTTTACAAATGTGTTTTTCTGTTCTTCTTCATTAAAAACCAGTAACAAATCATCTACATAAATCAGCAAATACACTACATTTGAACCATCCTGTTTTGTGTACAAACAATGATCAGCTTTGCTTTGTTTAAAACCCATTTTGATCAATACATTGTCCAGTTTCTTATTCCAACACCTTGCTGCTTGCCTCAAACCATATATGGATTTTTTCAATTTACAAACTAACCCTGGATTTTTAACAAAACCTTTTGGTTGAGTCATGTAAATTTCCTCAGTTAAATCTCCATATAAGAAAGCTGTTTTGATGTCAAAATGAAATACATTCAATTGTTTTTCTGCTGCAATTTTTAACAAAAGTTTTACACTTGAGTATTTTGTTGTAGGTGCATAAACTTCTTCAAAATCTATTAGATATTTTTGAGCAAATCCTCTTGCTACCAATCTTGCTCTGTAACGTTCCACCTGTCCTTTCTCATTTTGTTTTACTTTGAATACCCATTTACAGGTAATGGCTTTACGACCTTCAGGTAAAGGTACTAGCTCCCACGTTTCATTTTTTTCCATTGCTCTGATTTCCTCTGACATTGCTTCATGCCAGCCCTGAGCTTCTGTAGGTTCCATTTCCTGAATTTCCTCAAATGAAGTAGGTTCATAGGCTATTAGTAAAGCTCTATGAGAAACCTGTTTGCTTTGGTATTCATCTGAATAACGAATTGGAGCTTTGCGTTCCCTTTCTGGTCGCTTTGGCATAGTTACAGGCATAGTTTCCTCCTTTACAGTTTCTTCCCCCTCCATCTCTTGCTGAGATTGTTCAGGAATTTCTTCTGTTTCTACAGCTTTCTGTTCTACAGGCAAACTTACATACTGTTTTGTTTCCTGCATTTGTTCATGAAAAACTACATCTCTGCTCACAATTACACTTTTGTGATATGGAGACCACAAACGATAGCCTTTTGTTTGTGTATCATATCCCAACAGTTTACATTCCAAACCTCTTTGAGCTAGTTTTCCTGGTCTGTTTTCTTTCTGAATATAAGCAAAACATTTACTTCCAAAAACCCTTATATGTGACACTCTAGGTTTTCTTTTGTAAAACATTTCATATGGAGTTTTTTCATGTACAGAGTGGTAAAGCCTGTTTAACAAATAATTTGAGGTGGACAAAGCTTCTGCCCAGAACAGGTTAGACAATCCTGACTCTTTCAATAGAGCTCTTAACATGTTCTGCAAGGTTCTGTTTTTCCTTTCTGCAACTCCATTTTGAAATGGTGAATATGGAGCAGTAAGGTCATGTTGTATACCCTCATCACTGAGGAATTTTTTAAATTGGTTGCTAAGAAATTCACCTCCCCGGTCCGTTCTTAGATTAGCTATAGGTTCTTTAAATCTATTTTTACTCCACTTAACAAAGGCTTTGAACTTTCCAAAAGTTTCACTCTTCTGTTTTAACACATACACAAATCCAAATCTACTGTAATCATCAACAATAGACAAGAAAAATCTGTTTCCTCCTTGACTTGTCTCAAAAGGACCTGCAAGATCTGCATGAATTAATTCAAAAATTCTTTTTGTTGTTCTCTCACTATGTTTTGGAATGTTTGACTTATGACACTTGGTTTCACTGCATACATTACATTCTACATAGTTAGAACATGGTTTGATTTTCACCCCTTCACACAATTCTGGGATCTTAGAAATTGTTTTATAGTTAGCATGACCAAACCTTTTATGAGTTAAATGGATACACTCTTGGTGTGGTTTGCAATTGGCTATTGTTTTTGTTGTGACTTTGCTGGCTACAACTTCATTTTCTGTACAAGTATTAATCACATACAAAGATTCTTTCATTATTCCCTGCACACACACCTTGTTTCCCTGTTTTATAGTACAATTTTCTTCAGTAAAACAAACCTCATACCCCATTTCTGTTAACTGAAACACACTTAGAAGGTTTGTTTCCAATTCTGGTACATATAAAACACTTTGTAGTTCAACTCCCAGACAATCAAAATATACATTACCCACACCACAAATCTGGATTTTTGTTCCATTTGCAAGGGTAACACACTTTTGCTCTGAAGTAGAAGTTTCCAAGGTTACAAATGAAAGTTTGTCTTTTGCCATACTTATTGAAGCCCCAGAGTCCAAAAACCAAGGATTCATTGTCTCTTTGACTCTTGCTAGAAGACACTTCTTTGTTGATTCAGCTTCATTCATGTTGTTTTCTTCTCTCCACTTTGCTGTTGACTGCTTTTTCTTCTTGTTGTTGCAATCCCGCCTTAAGTGTCCTGTGGAACCACAGTTAAAGCATTTCCTTGCCTTTAATGCAGCCACCACGTCAAAAGTTTTATGGCTTTGTTGAAATTCAGCCACAGGATGTTTAAGGCTCTGTTGTTTTGAAGCTTGTCTTCTTTCATAGGTTTCCAGTAGTTTTCCAGCTACATACTCGAGGGTTAAATTTTTCTCCTCTTGACTTTCCATCATGGTGACAACCGCGTCGTACGATGAATCAAGACTTGACAAAATCACATAGACTTGGTGTATAGTTGTAAACTCCATCCCTCGTGCCCTGAGTTGATTGAAGATTTCTCTCATGCTTTTCAAATGGTTTGACATAGACTCCCCTGGTTTCAGCTTCATTCCATACAGTTTCCGGGTTAGAATTACTTTACTGCCCGCTGTTTCTCTTTGATATACAGCTTGTAGCGCATTCCAGCACTCTTTTGATGTATTCAAAAACCGAATGAAGGAAATTTGAGAGTCTTCCACAGCTAATGCAATAATTGCCATTGCTTTTGCATCGTCCTTAAACCATTTAGCATTCTGTGGATCTGCTCTATCTGGTGGATCCTCTGTGACTACATACCACAGTTCAGCCTGAATCAGATACATTTGCATTTTGTAAGACCATAATGCATAGTTAGAGTCATTCAGCTTTTCCAACAATTGATGCAAACCAGACATATTAGCTCCTGCCATTCCCTCTGCTTTAGGAATTGGTATCTCACCGTCCTCCTGCTCAGAGTCCTCCTCAGAGTCAGCCGACTGAGATTCTTCCTCACTTTGCAGCACTGGCTTTAGCTTGATGTCTTCCTTCATCAACAGTTTTCTGTTTTAGCAGACTCCTGGTTCTGATACTGCACCGTTCCCATCAAGTTCTGGTTCTTCTGCCTGGGTTAGGCTGGCGTAGGCTTCCTGGACTGGACTGGGCTGGGCCCATAACCTTTGTTGGGTTATTGTGCCAGAACTTTTCTCTCTCTGGAACTCTGTTTGTGCTCAGAAACAAACACACATCACGCAGGTCTTACACAGCAGAGCTGGTTTATTTCCTTCAGGCTTCTGTGCAGTTCAATTCAGATCAGTTCAGATCAGCACACTGAGGCATACACAGAGAGCAGTGATCAGAGAGCAGTGATCAGAGAGCAGTGATCAGTTCCATTTTACACAAGTGAGAAACTATATACAGATCTACACAATTCTTATCTACATTACATACAGCTGTGATGAGGCTAACTTAGAATCTTGGCAAGGTTCCCAGAACAGCCTCTATCTCAAGGTAATTGCCCACAGATAGACTTTCTCTGTTTAACCCTGAGATAGCCATACACACACAATTTTAATGACTAAGCAAGTATTTCTTTTCATATACTTAACACTTCCTGCGCTCACTTAGACTTTATTAAATTCAATAATCCCTTTTTCAAATGTGCAAGAAGATTTAGGGTTATCTCGTGGCATGTTGGGATTGCCTTGGAACTGGCCCCATTGAGCTGTCTGCAATTGCAACTTTAAATCCCTGACATACTGGAGTGTTCAAATTTCAAAAGTTCCCCTAACATCAGGGGATGATGGGATTGCCTTGAAACTTGGTGTCCATGGGGACACATGCGTAAGCTGTCATGGGACCAAAGGATAGGTTTCTAACGTGCAAATTGACGTAGTTGTAGAATGGGACTTGATTTGGGGTGAGTTAAAAAGTTTAAGCCGCGCCAAAAATCAGGGGATGATGGGATTTGCTTGCAACTTGGCGTGCATGTGGACACATGGATAAGCTCTCATGGTGCCGAGTTTGAGGTTTCTAACATGCAAATTGACGGAGCTATCCCAAGGGGTGTGAATGGGGTGCCCGATTTTCATAAATTCCCCAAAAATCAGGGGATGATGGGATTGCCTTGAAACTTGGCGTCCATGTGGACACGTGGATAAGCTATCATGGTGCCGACTTTGGGGTTTCAAACATGCAAATTGACGTAGTTGTAGAATGGGACAATTTGGGGTGAGTTAAGCCATGCCAAAAATCAGGGGATGATGGGATTTGCTTGCAACTTGGCGTGCATGTGGACACATGGATAAGCTCTCATGGTGCCGAGTTTGAGGTTTCTAACATGCAAATTGACGGAGCTATCCCAAGGGGTGTGAATGGGGTGCCTGATTTTCATAAATTCCCCAAAAATCAGGGGATGATGGGATTGCCTTGAAACTTGGCGTGCATGTGGACACGTGGATAAGCTATCATGGTGCTGAGTTTGAGGTTTCTAACTTGCAAATTGACGGAGCTATCTAAAGGGGTGTGAATTAGGGTTATGGGTGGTGCGTTAGAGGGTAGAGCCGCGCCAAAAATCAGGGGATGATGGGATTTGCTTGCAACTTGGCGTGCATGTGGACACATGGATAAGCTGCCCTGGTGCCGAGTTTGAGGTTTCTAACATGCAAATTGACGGAGCTATCCCAAGGGGTGTGAATGGGGTGCCCGATTTTCAAAAATTCGCCAAAAATCAGGGGATGATGGGATTGCCTTGAAACTTGGCGTGTGTGTGTATACGCCCATGAGGTGTCATGGTGCCAAACGTGAGGTTTCTAACTTCAACGGAAAAAAAGTTGTTTACTTTTTTAGCTTTCAATGCAACCCTATGGGGGGGAAAAACGGAGCTCCGGATCCGGATCCGGAGCTCCGAGCGGAGCGGAGCGGAAGTGGGCGGAGCGGGGGCGGAGCGGAGCGACCCGCTCCGGAAAATGGCGGATCTGCAAGTGAAGCGGAGCGGGGGGTCCGTGCACACCCCTAGTTCAAAGAGCTGGCTACAGACATGGATTTAACACAGCAGGACATTGAAAGAGTACACAGAGTAGCTGGAAATAGATCAAGAGCTATGCCCAGAGACATTCTGGTAAGATTTGGGAATTTTTATAAGACGGAGCAATTCATGAAGAAATTAAGGTCAATAACTACGTTGAAGTTTCAAGAAACGCTAGTTCAAATTTTCAACGATCTCTGTTAGCAAACTATTGTTTGGAGAAGAAGTGTAAGACCGATCATAGCGAAGCTTAAGCGGGTGGGAATTGCTTATTCATGGGGCTACCCTGTGTTTCTGAGATTTGTGCAAGATGGAAAACAACACAGAGTAACATCGCTGGAACAGGGAATGGAGCTGCTGAGAAGTCTGGGGATGGATGGTGAACTGTTAACTCAGCAGGCCCAAGTGGGATTTAATGGTTCAAAAGAAAAAAGAAAAAGAAAAAAAGTGGGATAAATAAAAAATAAATAAAATAAATAAATAATGAGTAAAGGGCTTGCCTTATGGGAACTGTGGGCTTCATCTCCCCCCCTTTAAGGTTGAATGCCATGACCAGGGTGTTTCACCAACAGAGTAACAAAGGGGGGAAAAATAGGGGGAGAGGGGAGGAGAGGGAGGGGGATTAAGGGGAAGCAGGGGAGGGGAGGGAATTAAAAAAGTGTTTAAGTTGTAAGTTAAAAATTATGTTTTTGTTAATAACGAGGGTATGCACAAGGGATCTACAAGACATTAAACAAAAAGATTATGGATAAGAAGATACGAATATCAACACTCAACATTAAAGGTTTGGGGGCAGTTGTTAAAAGGAAAAGAATTGAGCAATTATTAAATAAAGAAGGGGGCGACTTTATCTTTCTGCAGGAAACACATCAAGCTAAGGAAGGTGTGAATGAACTACATTTAAAATGGTCAGCATGGTATGAAAAGTCCCTGGGAACTTTAAAAAAAATGGGGTGGCTATAATTATTTCGAAGAAAAGCGGATTTAATATAGAAAAGAGCAAAAAGGATGGGAAAGGGAGATACATTATGATACAAGGTCAATTGGAAGGTAATTATTATACTTTAATTAATATATGCCCCAAATGAGAGACAAAAAGAATTCTATAAATAATTATTTAGGGAAATAGAGGGATTTAAAAGAGGATATGTTATTTTAGCTGGAGATTTTAATATGGTTATGGATAACAGGGTTGACAGGTCTAACCCAATGGGTTTTGAAA